>NC_139964.1:1955952-2225952 GCF_963993115.1 Abramis brama | reverse complement strand
TTGTCTTTATTCTTGTCTTGTCTTTATTTATTGTGTGTGTGTGTGCATCATCCTCCCTCTGAACGCAAGAGTGTGTATGTGTGTGTGTGTGTGCATCATCCTCCCTTTGAACGCAAGAGAGTGTGTGTGTGTATGTGTGTGCATCATCCTCCCTTTGAACGCAAGAGAGTGTGTGTGTGTATGTGTGTGCATCATCCTCCCTTTGAACGCAAGAGTGTGTGTGTGTGTGTGTGTGTATTAGTGATGTTACGTTCGTGAACGAATCGTTCTTTTTGAACGAATCCTTTAGGTGAACGAATCGTTCTCGTTCACGTAATCCATTGACTCATATTTCTCGTTCACTGAAATGTGAAATCCCTCCCTCCACAGCAGCGCGGCGCTATTAGCAGCGCATGCGCAGCTCAGTGAACCGGTGTTTTCAACCTGTCAAAGAATGAACCTCGAGCCAATAGCCTTCGAGTGTGAGATGTGACGGAGCATGTGATTTGTTGGATGTAGTGAACGAATACGCCCTTCACTGACTGTGACCGAGTTGCTTTTGAGTCTGAACGAGAGAGATCTTATCGTTTGTGAACGAGTTGAACGAACTGGTACATGTCGTTCATGAACGAAAATAACCAGTTGTTTGAACGATAATGATGGCGAACCGATAGGTTTGTGTAGTTAGCATGTTTGCATCAAAGAAAGAAATTTACACTTTACCATTGTAATGAAAACAGGTTAATAACGCAAGCTAATATAACAACGACAAATTAACATCGTCATTTTTTACTTGGTTTGAGCTAAGGGGGGTGCACTTGACTGTTTACTTGATTTAAATTTACACTTCTCGTTACCTGCTTTTCTTATATTTTGTTTGTGTGTTTTAGTCTTAGTTTTGTGGTATTTTGCACTTTGAACAATTTACTTGACTACTTGTGTTCATTTTGTATTATCAAAAATGAATTCATTACGTTTTATTCATGTCATATGCACTTCTCTAAAAACTAAAACAAACCAAAAAAATATGACAGTATTGGTTAGGTCTCATTTGCGTAACGTCAGCAAATAGCATTTCAGTTCGGGCTGTGAAGGGGCATGTATTTGGTTCGATCTACTGAACGAATATGCCTATCACTGACTGAGATCGCTCTGTTTTGAGTCTGAACGAGAGAGAGAGAGATCTCGTTCGTGAACGAATTGAACTAACTGGTACTTTCGTTCGTGAATGAGAGTACTGGGTAGATCGGTCATTTAGCATGTGATTCAATCTCATTCAAAGCGCAGTTATAGGTGTGCACATATAATTATTTATTCATATTCAACACACAGAACATCAACGTTTAATATAATCCCAGATTTATGAATGTGTATGTCTGACTAAACAATTAAAATGTTAATTATGCAAGAAAACATTGGTTTGGTCATCTGAACCACTTATTTAGACTTATGTTATTAATTTAGTAAATAAGGCACACATTTTAACAAAGCTAAATCACTTTTTTTTTTTGTAACAAGTAAATACGTTCGTTAAAACATAGCATAAAATACACTCTTTTTCGCCACCTGCTGCAGTATATATGTAATATGAAGAAATTATCACTGAACGAATCAGTGAACAAACCTGAACGAATCATTTTGATGAACGAACTGAAAATGAACGAGTCTCTGGAAAGAATAAAAATTTCCACCACTAGTGTGTATGTGTGTGTGGGTTACCCTGGTAATCCAGTGTATGTGTGTGTGTGTGCTACCCTGGTAATCCAGAGTTCTCACGAGAGCACAAGTTGAATTTGCGAGTTACTCTGGTGTCGAGTAATGATGCTCATTAAATAAGCTGGATACGGCAAGAGTCTAATCTACCAGTTAGCTCCGCTGGTAGCTAAGCGTATGGGGCTTGTTGTGATTGGTCTTTGTGTTATTCTATTTGCTCCGTGCACGGCGACCGTTGACGTTTGAACTTGAGTGTGTGGGCCAGTACTTCCGGTGAAAACTTCCGGTGATCTGACAGCGAGAGCGAGAGACAACAGCGACCGAGTTTATTTTATTTTATTTTATTTATTGCAGCATGAGTCAAATACAATCTTCTGTTCGTGAACAGTTGTATTTCATTCATTTATCTGACTATGCATCCGTGCAAACCCATTTAAGCCCACCGGCAACTATAGTTGTCGCAATGCATAGTTGTCATTTTCCTTTTGTAAGTATTTTTCTAGATGTTGTCCATGTTTTATTTCTCAATGACATGCAAGCAAACAACCAAATAAAGGATTTAAAGAAAAACAAAAGGTATTCACTTCCTCCCTGTCACATGAGGCTGTCAACTTCCGAGCCCTAATTCTAGGAAGCATGGCGAAGGCAAACCCTCCAAAAGAAAGGTCATTTTCATGTTACTAATAAGTATTTTTTGTTTACATATATATATCTACATAATCATGAAGGTCTCTAGAATCATCCAAACAAAACAAATCTTACAAGAGATCTATAGTTTTTTGTATACTTAGTCAAAAGTCCAAGCGGCAACTATAGTTGCCGGTGGGCAAATGCCTTGTAAGTACATATATCATGGGAAAATGGGGTATACTGTGTTAATATGTTAATAAATCAAGGTTATTGTAGAAAATAAATAAGTAGTAAATACTAACTTTCATTCATGGGGATAACATGGATAATTTGACAAGGTTTAGTGTAAGATTTTTGCCCAAATTTTGGAAAATGCAGTTTTAAAGGTAAAAAAAAAAAATCCCTTTAACCAGTAGATGGCTGCAGAGCTCTTAACGTACTAAAAGTTTCAAACTAAAAGACTTCTTTTCACAAGTTTTTCCAGGTAGATTCATATCTACATATAATGAAATCACAATTATAACAATAAAAGTGACTTTTTGTCAAAGTTTAGCAGTTTTTGTACTGAAAAAAAAAATATTAGTTTTTCAAGAGTTTATCATTTATTTCAAACATCTGTTTTTCATATAATTCTACAAATTTAAAGTGTGCTGTGACAGAAAAATTAAAGGATAAGATAATAAACTGTATTCTGAACTAACTCTGATTCTAACTGATAACACATGATTTTTATTTCCTCTTTTTAGGTCTAACATTCTAACACTTGGAAGCACATTGTACTAGGACGTCTTGTTCTTTTCTATTTGGGTGATGGAAAAATTGTTTAATGCTGACTATAACAATAATCAAGAATATCTGTCTATTCTGTCTCGTGATATATATTGAGTAATCAGCAGAACTTTTAACCTTTACTTGTGTTTTTTATGTTTTTGCAAATGCCACTAGACAGATGGTGAAAAGGTGGGGGCTTGCATCAATCTGTTAATAGTAAATGACAGCATTAAAAGTCATGAGTTAGGCAGGTGATTTGGTTTCTGTGCGTCATGTTTTTATCCTATATAACCTGATGTATTTTTCTATGTGGGAGAGATTTCTTTGAGAACTGCTCGAGAAACTCTCCCGGCCCGTGATTAAAGCATTTAAGGGACAATTGCTGGAGTCTGTCTGTCATTTATGCTGCGCAGCAACAGAACAAGTTAGATTAGGTAAGATATCCAAGTGAGGGAGTGGGGACGTCGCCAGTAGACGAGACCCAGGTAGCTAGTTTAGGGAATAAGCTATCCGAGTGGGGACGTCGCCAGTAGACGAGACCCAGGTAGCTAGTTTAGGGAATAAGCTATCCGAGTGGGGACGTCGCCAGTAGACGAGACCCAGGTAGTTAGGCTTAAGGCAAAAATTCCACCACAGTTTGGCGAGCCGCCAGGAGCCCAAGGATCCTCCCTTTCGTCGGTTGGGGTTCCGGTCAAAGGGACAAGACTAGATGAATTCTGATAAAGAGGAACTTTTTTTTCTCATCTTGTATCATTTAATTCTGCCAACTTTGCAGCAGCAGCCCGGCGGACGCCATACCGACGAAGGAACCATCCCAGACGGGCAAAAGAAAAAGAACTTTAGGTTAAGGTAGGACTTCACAGACTCTAGTTGTTTTCCTTTGATGTGAAAAAACTTTTTTATTCTCTGATAATCTGAAATCTAAAAAAAAGAAAAGAGATTTTAAGAAGATGAAATTTTAATAATTAAGAAAATTGAGAAAAGAAAAAAGAAACACTGGCTAAATTTAAACGGTGTATCCCGTTATCCTATGGGGAAGACGAAAGCCAACTAAATTCACCACAACGATATCATTTTTATTTAACAAGATATACGTATGTACAGCGACGTATAGGATTGAGATTAAGTGGTCAAATAGAACAAATATTTGAAGAAGATTCTGGAGTGTTAGCAGTTGGTTGTACCAGAGCGTGGCACCAAACACACCCAGAACCAGGGTGGCTAATAGGGCAAACATCTCTATATTTAATTACCAGGCCGAATTTAAGACCTTATATAGATAGGGCCATAGGAGAAATAGGACTAATTCCTATTGCTACCATTCCAAGATTTCCACAAATTTGGGCTTGGAGATACACATCTGATATGTACCCAGTAAATTGAATTTCTGAAGATTGTTTCTTTTCTGTTTATGCAACGAAGTACTTGCTTTTTTTGTTGTATATTGTCTCTTTCTATTAAATTGCTTTTGCCAATTTTTCTGCAATTGAAGAACTGCTTCTAACTTAAAATGGGGAACTGCTGTGCTAAAGAAAGAACTAAAAAAAGTAATATTCAGGGCCCTTTGAAAGAGTTGGTCAGAAAGTGGAATTTGGGGGATGAACAAATTGACCAAGTTCAGCTGTGGTCAAAGTTTACAAAGGGACAGTTTGCTGATTGTGGGACTTTGAGTGTTTCAATTTTAGGAGAGACACGACGCCTCCTAGAAACTTTGCCCATAAAGAAACGGAGAAGGATTGACTGGACACTCTTCCGAAGATGGGAGCGAGAGGCTGAAACACGTTACGAAAGACAAATGGAAGGTGAGAAAGCTGCAGATTCTTTGATTGCTTTACAGACAAAGAAGAGGAAGCAGGAACTGCACGACATACAGCCACCGCCCGTCGCAAAGCCTCCTCCATACAGCGTGGATGCTGCAAAAGATGAAGAGGGGGAAGTCAGGCACGCGTCAGGAGCTGGAGGCTCTGCAAGCCTGCACCAAGAGAAGGAGAAAGAGGAAGTGGAATCGGAGGGCGAAAGTTCGGGTGAGGACGAAGGTGAATCAGGGGTCATCTACAAAGAAGTAAGAAAACTGTTAAATGAAGCCATGACGCCTGAACTCAGAACGCCACTCAAACGTGTGTTTAAAAGTGTCAAAAGAAAAGCAGCTGAAAAACCATCTCTCCCAAACCCAATGAAAACTCGGGCAATCTCTGTGGCTGGGGAAAAACCCAAAGAAACCTATAACCTGCCTATGCTTCAGTTTCCAGGTGCGGATGGGCCTGTGTGGCTGGAAAGGCCATGGGATCTGGAGGAACTACGAAATGTGACAGCTGCCCTCCCAAACCCAGAAGAGGGAGTGGAACGTTTCATAGTCGCAGTAACGAATGTTGATGTGACTTATAAACCCACAGGTCGGGACTGGGCTGCCATTTTCAGTGGAAAACTGGGGCTGAAGTGGGCTGAAATTCGTGGAGCTGTTCCAGCGGCTGCGTTCAACCCCGCCCTGCAGCGCCTGGATGAAGGAGGAACTGAAACTCAAGAATGGAGAGCTCAGTGGACAGCGATGATTGAAAGACTGAGAT
Source organism: Abramis brama (assembly GCF_963993115.1). Taxonomy (NCBI): domain Eukaryota; kingdom Metazoa; phylum Chordata; class Actinopteri; order Cypriniformes; family Leuciscidae; genus Abramis; species Abramis brama. Next base: position 2,220,295 of record NC_139964.1, on the reverse strand, counting down.
TGGCCTTTCCCATCAAGCCAGACTGGGCTGCAATCACTAACACAAAACAAGTGAAAGGTGAGGCTGTTACTGCTTATCATGCACGACTAAAGACTGTTGTCGATGAATGTGCAGGTCTTCCAGAAGGAACTGACAACACTGGAGTTCTGAAACATCACTTTGTGAATGGCCTGCTTCCAAGCATTCAGGGAGCTGTGCGACTGACCTGCATTGCATGGGAAGCGCAAGATCTGGAAGTAGTGATGCAACACACGAAGCATGCCGAGCAGAATGATGAAAATAAGAACACGGAAAGGGAGAACAAATTGCAGAGTGCCCAGTATATGTTTTACCAATCCCAGCCAAATAACCGAGACAGAAATCAATACCCAAGGGGCAGGATGGGAGATAGATGCAAGATTTGCGGAGAGAGAGGACACTGGGCTAAGGATTGTCCAGACAACCACCAATACCAACAACAACAACAACGCCAGCAACAGCCGTACCCAAACCACAACCAATATAAACAGCAGCAGAGCTATCCGCCAAGAAAGCAGAACTACAGGCAGCAGGATACTTCCTCTTTCCCTCCGCCCCCACCGAGGCCAACAAGGACTGCATAGGATGAGGAGGGAGACACTCAAACAGCAACTCAACTGATACAACTAAAGACCCAAATTCAAACCCAATGATGACGATATCTGTACAAGGACTTTCAGTTTCATTTCTAATCGATACCGGAGCTGTATTCTCATCCCTCACTACCAAGACTGCAGCCAGGTTTGACAAATTACCACTTTCTGATCAAACTCGTAAAACGTATGGTATATCAGGTTTAGCACAAATTGATACATTTTCAATGCCATTAACAGTGACAGATGGAGATAAAACATGTACACACCCATTTCTGATTTCTGAAACATGCCCTTTGAATTTATTAGGCAGAGATTTAATGTTTAAATTAGGAATGACAATAGATGTTTCACTAGACGGCATAACAGTGATACCAAAGAATGGAATTTTTGCTCAAATGTTACCAAATTGGTATTATAACTGGGATATAAATCCAACGTTTGACCCATATGCAGAGTATGAGTTTTTACCAACAGACTATGAAAAGCCATCTCATTTCCACTGCACCTCGTGGTTTGTGGGCTCCGAGAGAAATAGTGAGTATGAGGAAAAATGGTTTAGTGAGGAGTTGGGTGAGAAAATAACTCTTGAATATCTTCTAATATCACAGCATTTCTCTGCATTTACTGTAAAGCTAACGCATTCTCAATCTGCTTTCTTTGAACAGTTGCAAGTTCAGCCTCATGTCTCTGTAGGAAAAAAGGAAGGGAGCTCCTGGGCGGATGTAGGGGTGTGGCTCACGGAGCAAGTTGAGAAAGGAGGTTGGACTTGGAACAATGATGGCTATTATCAAAATGATGAGGGGGTAAGAGCATATTCAACAGTGCAGATGTTAACAGTTCACAGGTTGTGCAGTGAGGAGAGAAAAATAATTCCTGATACAATTGAAAACAATTTTGATTTATTATCAGGAATTCCGGAAACTCTTTGGGCTAAAGATAAATTTGATATTGGCCGAATAAAGAATGCAATGCCATTCGTTATCACACCAAAAACTCAACATAGGCCCTTTAGGCCTCAGTATCCTCTCAGTAAAGAAGCTGTAGAAGGAATTTCAAAAGTACATGCAGCGTTGGTTGAAAAAGGTGCTATTGTGCCTTGCCAAAATTCACCCATAAATTCACCTATACTTCCTGTTAGGAAGGCATCAGGTGAATGGCGTTTCGTTCAGGATCTGCGATTAGTAAACGCAGCCGTACAGCCACGGTCTCCGATAGTGCCCAATCCATCGATAATTCTATCTGAAATACCAAACAACGCTGCCCATTTTACTGTGATCGATTTGGCAAATGCATTATTTTCAATTCCAGTACATCCAGATAGTCAATATTGGCTGGCGTTTACCTTAAAAAAAAAACGCTGGACCTGGACTGTGATGCCGCAGGGCTACACAGAATCCCCGACTGTTTTTTCAGAAGAACTTTCAAGAAATTTAGAAAGTTTTGTCCCACCAAAGGGAAGTACATTAATTCAGTATGTTGATGATTTATTAATCTGTTCTCCAGACAAAGCCTCCTGTGAATGTGACACACGTGCATTGCTGAATTTCTTGTCAGAAAATGGACATAAAGTGTCTAAAAATAAGCTGCAGTTAGTGAAAGAGGAAGTAAGATATCTTGGCCACCTTATCTCAGCAAATGGCCGAGCTCTAGGCCTAGATCGAATTGAGGCGATCCGGAAAATTCCGAAACCAAATACAAAAGCTCAAATGATGTCATTTCTAGGGGTAACGGGATACTGCCGTCCATGGATCCAAGATTATGCTGAAATTTCAAACTCTCTCCTCATGGCAGCACATGAGGTTCAAAAAATGACTGATCCAGTCACCTGGACAGACGAGCGTCAACTTGCATTTGAAAAGCTAAAGTTATCACTTACTACCGCCCCTAGCCTAGGGTTGGCAGATTATGGAAAAGTATTCGAATTATTCGTATCTGAGAAAAAGGGATTCATGTCTGCCATCCTAACACAACCTCACGGGGACCGCCGCAGTCCGGTTGCCTATTATTCAAAACGATTAGACACTGTCGCACAAGGGATGCCACAGTGCCTACGTTCCGTAGCCTCTGCAGTCGAAGCAGTATTGGCATGTTCAGATTTGGTGGCTTTCCATCAGTTGACAGTGTATGTTCCCCACGCAGTACACGCTTTGTTAATGCAGTCAAGAACAGCTCATCTCACTGCTGCACGTTCACTGCATTGGCAAAACGTCCTGCTCACATTGTCAAATGTCACATTAAAACGGTGCACCGTGTTAAATCCATCCACACTACTACCAACCGACGAAGACGGGGACCCCCATGACTGCACACAGGTAGTAGAAATAGTGACAAAACCGCGGCTCGATTTATTAGACACACCATTGCCAAATCCTGAATTGATTTATTATGTGGACGGATCGTGTCTCCGAAATCCACATACAGGATTGCTTTCAACTGCATATGCAATTTGCCATATGTTGATGAAAATGTAACTATTCCATCACCAATTCCCTCTCTCTCCACCGAAGGGAAAAAGAAGGTCTGGCCTTCTCCAAAACAAAAATTTAAAGAATGTTATAGGTCGAGACGGGGAAATATCTTCTTAGGGATACTTGAGGGATGTGAAACTATCCACGAAGTAAGTTGTTATGAGCCCACAGGTAAAAGTGACCACCTTGCAGGAGGGGCTTACGTCCTTTTTGACTACTACTGGTTGTGTGGTCATACTGCATATCCCAGTCTTCCTGTTTCATGGAATGGTCTTTGCGCTTTGGTTCAACTCAGATCGAGAATCAAAATCGGCTATGTGGAGAAATCAAGGAAAGGGAAAAGGGCCTTAACCCCCTGAGGTCGGCTATCGCGCCGGCGCGATAGGCTCGTTTTTTTCCTGATCAGTGAAAACAAATAAATAAAATAAAATATTACTTTTTATCTAATATGCTTGTGTTATACATCAATCGATCCTGTTAAATGTGTATTATTTTTGTGTATACTCACAATAAAAACAAAGTGTTGTGCTTTTTGCCAAATAAAGAAAAATAAACACGAAGTGAGTTCTGCTTTCTCTCTGTCCGTGTAGTCCATTCTGAAACGCGTCCGAAAATGAACTGTAACTCAGTGTATACTAAGTCAAACAGACATACAGACACACAGGCATGAAGCTTGAATTCTCTTCTTTTAAATGAAGTAATTTATATAAAAAACAAATATTCTCATCTTGTGAAATCTGCATTAAAAGAGAGTGATTCCAGTCGAGCTAATTAGAGCTCATTCAGATGTAATGTGACTCCGCCCACGGAGAGCGCGCGCTATTCAAACGCAAATGTCTGAGGCAATCCTGCAAACTGTGAACGCCCACATCAGCTCAAGAAAACACATCAGATCATTGTACTTGTTTACACAGTCTCGCAGCGCTGTGAGGAATAATACTATAATGGAAAATTTACCTCAGAAGTACGAGGAGCAACAGATCCGAGGCTATGGAATAATGTAGTAAGTTTTTTTTTCATTCTCAAGTGCGGTGCGTATCTGTGCATGAATGAATGAATGAATGAACGGCAGAGATGCCGCTGTTTACCACAACTGGCAAAAGACGGTTTAAATTTGAATCGTTTCTGTCTGTGAATGTTTCGCTTTTAGCAAACTGTATTGCTATAGGCTACTGAGTAAAAATCGAGTGAAATATGTTGAAATAAAATGTATTTGTATAAGCAACATATTAAACTGCAAATTAACATTTATATTTCTTATAATAAAAACGAAAGTTACTATGTTACAGACATATGAAAGACAACATTTCATTGATTAGTTTTGGATAGATTATACATTTTTACTGTAAAATATCTGCCACCTCAAATAAGCTTTTGTTTGCCAATTTTTGCTCATGTTAAATATAGTATGTTTTGTCAAAAATAATCAAATAATATGTTATAGTGTTTATTCCAATGTAGCCTAGGCTATATTCAAGTAATGAATCCTTAACTTTGAAATATGTATGATAAAATGTATACTTTAGTTTTTACAAAGAAAGATTACACTTGAATTGTTGTTGTAATTGTAACCTTTTTAATAAAAAAAAAATACAAGGTAGATGTAAACAAACTAATAAAAGGTAAATATAAGCCTTTTCTTTAAAATCATTTTTTATTGTGTTTTATTAGTGACAAATTTGGGGAGAGGATAAATATTCCAAAACTTAAAATACAGTATGAGAATTAACTGCACAATTACTAGACATGTTTTCCTTTTGATATTATAGGCCAATTTGCAAGCACAATTTGTGGAAAAATAAAAAAAACACGAGATGCTTCCAACTGTTGCTCTTGCATTCTTTCTTGTGACACACCTGAATGAATGGCTCATTAAGTATGCGGGCCCCATTGTCTCCAGGTGCGAACCACTAAATATGCATGATCGTTGACGCCCACTCCGCATATTGCCTTTCCAGACAGAAAGTGTTTTGCAAAATTTAAATCAATGCATTGTGTTCTGTGAATGATTAGGCAGGATGATTTTCACATAATTTTGAAGAAAAAAACACTAGGCGATGACATCCATTAGTCACAAGTCTTATTGACACATATTTAGAATGTGTTTTATGGCCTTATTTCAGAAACTTTAGTTTTTAGTTTTTTCAATAACCATGCATAAACATTATTTTCTCAAAAATACAAACATGTACATGCATGGTGCTCACCATTACTTGGTAACTTGCATATTACGTACTGCTGTAATATGTCATGCGGCGCCGCGTTTTCGACCAGGCAGAACAATCCTTCCATCCACCATAGATAATTTCTCGAGTTGCTTGTCTGATCTGTCTCAGCTGCTGCCTGAACCCAAACAAACAGATGAACTAGAAGAACTAACTAGCACTATGAGCACCATTCTCTCTAGAACATTGGATGTTGTTGCACCCGTTAGATTAAAAAAGGTTACAGAGAAAATTAAAGCACCATGGTACAATAATACTACGCATGTTCTAAAGAGAGAAACCCGTAATTTGGAGCGTAAATGGAAACAAACTAATTTAGAGGTCTTTAGAATCGCGTGGAAAGACAGTATGTCACGTTATAAAAAGGCCCTAAAAGCGGCCAGGGCTGAGCATCTCCGCAAACTAATAGAAAACAACCAAAACAATCCTAGGTTTTTATTTAACCCTCAGAGGTCGGAGATCACGCCGGCGTGATCTGCTCGCTTTTTTCCTTATGAGTTGAATTGAGACCCCAAATACTCTTTTGACTTTGATTTTATAAAACAAGTTTCATACATCAATCGATTCTGTTAAATGTGTATTATTTTTGTGTATACTCACAATAAAAACAAAATGTTGTGCTTTTTGCCAAATAAAGAAAAATAATCACGAAGCGAGTTCTGCCTTCTCTCTGTCCGTGTAGTCCATTCTGAAACGCGTCCGAAAATGAATCATAACTCAGCGAATACTTCTCACACAGGCACGTGAGATATGTCTTTATGAAGCTTGAAATCTCCTCTTTTAAATGAAGTAATTTATATAAAAAACAAATGTTTTTAACTCGTGTAATCCCTTTGAAAGCAAGGAGAGGTACCGTTTTTCCTTCTCCCTTCATTATCTCTAAATGAGCTGCAGCCGCCCCGCCCCCGGCGCGATTCACATGTAAATAGTTTACCTGATCTAGTATGCATCGCATACGCCCCCCGATCAATGCCATAAAAACACAGTTTGTTCATCAGACTTCAGACTGATAGTTCATCGCGTTTTGAGTATGACACGCTTCTCCGGTAATAAAGACTCCCTTCAGATGATTCTGGACAGCGAGGAAGAATGCACCTTTTCCTCAGAGGACGAACGGCAGCATTTTGAAGAGCGAATTCCGCCGAGAACACAATTTCGGAGTAAGTTTTACTTAAAAGTCTTTTGTCTTTTATTTTTCGTGTTCGCATTTATGAGGAAAAAACAATATTACGTGACAGTTCTCCATTATGGTCGGGAGCGCTCTAAAAAAAGCACTAAAAGACTTTCAAACTTTCACAGAGACCTCAAAACAGAAAGTACAAATCCTTTCTTTAAAACGAATTTCGTTTTGTATCAATTGTATCTTAATTTTAATAATTTTTTCATTAACAAATTTCCTGGATTTAAAGTAAATATAGGCTAGCAATCACAACATAAGGTGCTTGAACTGGAGATCATCATGAACCAGACCGTATAGCCTACTCGCCTCACATGTCTAAAAAATGTGAAATATATTTACAGAAAGCTGGTTCTAAACAAACCATTCAAAACACTAGCCTACTGCGAAGATCGCGAGTCAATAGCCTATGGTCAACTTCATCTTTGCCAGAAGTTAAATTTAAATCGCGTGTGTGAATGAATGATGATGTTTTAGCAAACTGTATTGCTACTGAGATGAGTAAAAATCGACTGAAATATGCATGCATACATACATATACATAGATAAAATGTAGGCCTATAATCTTTTTTTTTTTTTACAAAGAAAGAGTACACTTGAAATATTGTTGAAATTGTAATTATTGTTGCAATTGTAACCTTTTTAATAAAATAGCAAAACATATTTACAAGATAGATGTAAGCAAAATCTTAAATGGTCAATATAAGTCTTCTAAATATATCTGTTGTCCTTGTATTGTGGCTCAGTCAGTTTCACACCTGAGTGAATGGCTCATCATTATGCAAAGTGGGTGGGACACTGTAATCTAAGGTGTAAACTACTCCTCCCCCTCGCATATTGGCTTTCCAAGCAAAACCTGTTTTACATCAATTTAAATCAATGTATGGTTTTATGTGAACGATAAAGCAAGACTATTTTCACATAATTTTGAAGAAAAAACACTAGGCGAGGACATCCATTAGTCAAAAGTCTTATTGACACATATTTACTATGTGTTTTGTGGCCTTATTTCAGAATTTTTATTTTTTATTTTTTTCAATAACCACGCATAAACATTATTCTCTCAAAAATGAAAACATGTACATACACATGGCTCACATATTATGGTAGCCCTGTTTGTGCTTTATAGAGTGAATTTACACCTTTGCCATTAATATGTTTATAAGCAACTGAAAAAAGCACAAATGTCAGGGCATGTCAGAACATCTCAAGGGCCCCAAAAACAGCCCAGACCCCAGAGGGTTAACACCGTGGCTAGACTAACAAATAAACAGACGTCACCCGAACAAAATATCCCGTTACAGTTTAGTAGTAATGATTTCATGAACTTCTTCACTGAGAAAATAGAAAACATCAGGACCACAATTGTAAACGTTCAATCCTCAATCGCACCTTATAATTCAGCCTCAATTATCCCCCCGCAAGAACAATTACAGTGCTTTACAACTATAGAACAAAAAGAGTTAAATAAACTTATCACTTCATCTAAAACAACAACATGTTTATTAGATCCTATACCAACTAAACTACTGAAAGAAGTGTTACCTGTAGTGGAAGAGCCTCTCCTCAATATTATTAACTCGTCTTTATCTTTAGGTCATGTTCCAAGAACATTTAAACTGGCAATGATAAAACCTCTCATTAAGAAACCACAATTAGACCCGCATAATCTAGCAAATTATAGACCCATTTCAAATCTACCTTTTATGTCTAAAATACTAGAAAAAGTTGTGTCCACTCAACTGGGCTCTTTATTGCAAGAAAATGATATATATGAAAAGTTTCAGTCAGGATTCAGGCCGCATCATAGCACTGAAACTGCGCTCGTTAAAATCACAAATGATTTACTTTTAGCTTCTGACCAAGGCTGTATCTCAATACTAGTTTTGCTTGATCTAAGTGCTGCGTTCGATACTATAGATCATACAATACTCTTAGATCGACTACAAAATTATACTGGTGTTCAAGGACAAGCATTAAGCTGGTTTAGATCATACTTATCAGACCGCTACCATTTTGTCTATTTAAATGGAGAAAAATCGATCATAATTCCAGTAAACTATGGAGTGCCACAGGGATCTGTGTTGGGCCCTCTGTTATTCTCAATATATATGATGCCACTTGGAAATATTATAAGGAAACATGGAATTAGTTTCCATTGTTATGCTGATGACACTCAAATATATATTTCATCACGGCCGGATGAAAACGCTAAATTATCCAAATTGACAGAGTGTGTTAAAGATATAAAAGATTGGATGACGCGTAATTTTCTTTTATTAAATCCAGACAAGACAGAGGTAATACTTATCGGTTCAAAAAACCGCCCACAGAACCTCTCACAATACAACTTTGACATCGTAGGATGTCCTGTTACTTTATCCTCTACAGTAAAAGACCTGGGTGTTATACTCGACGGTAACCTGTCTTTTGAAAATCATATTTCGTATGTTACAAAAACAGCCTTTTTCCACCTTAGAAACATTGCTAAGCTACGTAATATGCTATCAGTTTCTGATGCAGAAAAGTTAGTTCATGCATTCATGACCTCGAGACTAGATTACTGTAATGCCTTATTAGCCGGTTGTCCTGCATCCTCAATAAACAAGCTACAGTTAGTCCAAAATGCAGCCGCTAGAGTTCTTACTAGATCAAGAAAATATGATCATATAACACCGATTTTATCATCACTACATTGGCTACCTATAAAGTTCCGTATTAATTATAAGGTATTGCTACTGACTTATAAAGCCCTAAACGGCTTAGCTCCAGTCTATTTAACGGATCTTCTATCACCCTATAATCCATCGCGCTCTTTAAGATCAATAAATTTGAGGCTTTTGGTCATACCTAGGATATCCAGATCAACCAAAGGAGGGAGAGCATTTTCACATTTGGCTCCAAAACTCTGGAATAGTCTTCCTGATACTGTTCGTTGCTCGGATTCACTCTCCCAGTTTAAAACTAGATTAAAGACGCATCTTTTCAGCCAGGCATTCATATAATATTGTTAATCTCACAGTTTCAAACTACAATCCGGCCTCTAGTTCATAAATGCCAGAGGAGAACTGGCCCCCGACTGAGCCTGGGTTCTCCCAAGGTTTTTTTTTCTCCATTAGGTCACCTGATGGAGTTTTAGGACACCATTAGGTCACTTGATGGAGTTTTTCGGTTCCTTGCCACTGTTGCCTTTGGCTTGCTCAGTTGGGGATATTTTGGGGATATTTAATTTTATTCTATCAATCAATAAATTCCACTAGAAACAAACTTTGTTGTATTATTTTATTATACTGTGAAGCTGCTTTGATACAATCTGTATTGTGAAAAGCGCTATACAAATATACTTGATTTGATTTGATTTGATTTGATATGATGGTAGCCCTGTTTGTGCTATATAGAGTGAATTTACACCTTTGCCATTAATATGTTTATAAGCAACTGAAAAAAGCAAAAATGTCAGGGCATGTCAGAACATCTCAAGGACCCCAAAAACACCTTAGACCCCAGAGGGTTAAAGAGAAGCGATGATGACACTTGGTGGAGACATGATATTTCTGACATCCCCGAAGAAAACCGTGTAATTGCTAGAAATGCTCAGTTTTGGAAGGCTTTCCTGATCCATAACGCTGTAACTGACTCAATGAACTGGATTAATAGAATCATTATGAACTATTTCGATTCGCAAACGACACCCAATTAGCTCTGGCACTTTTGAAAAGCGAGGTGGGGGCTATCAGACAAGTGACTCTGGAAAACAGAATGGCACTAGATGCAATTTTGGCGGAGGAGGGGGGAGTGTGTGTCAAAATTGGTAAAGAATGCTGTACTTATATCCTGGCTTACGACGCAGATGGTAGTTCAATTTCAAAGGTGCTGGACGATATGTCAAAGGTGCGGAATGATTTGTGGCAGGATGAACAGGCAAAGAACAAGGTAATGGGATGGGGATTAGACTGGGTTGCTGATGCCTTCCACAATGCTTTTGGTAATATCTTCGGACCTATTCTTAAGCTCTTATTGCCAGTAATTGTCACCGTGCTGATTGTAGCAACCGTGATTGGATGTGTAATCAAATGTATTCGAGCTAGTATGGGGAGATTGGTCAGAAGCATTGTGGAAGAGGAAGAAGAGGGCCACCACTATGAGCAATTGCACCCAGCTGACCGAATGCAGATGCTCCAAATTGATCGTGCGGAAAGTCATTACCGTAATGTGCGAAATTAAACAGATCTGGAAATTGATTATGGTCGTATAATGTAAAATTACGACCAAAGAGGGGAAATGTGACAGAAAAATTAAAGGATAAGATAATAAACTGTATTCTGAACTAACTCTGATTCTAACAGTGATAACACATGATTTTTATTTCCTCTTTTTAGGTCTAACATTCTAACACTTGGAAGCACATTGTACTAGGACGTCTTGTTCTTTTCTATTTGGGTGATGGAAAAATTGTTTAATGCTGACTATAACAAAAATCAAGAATATCTGTCTATCCTGTCTCGTGATATATACAGGTGCTGGTCATAAAATTAGAATATCATCAAAAAGTTGATTTATTTCAAGAATTCAACTTAACAGGTGAAACTAATATATTATATAGACTCATTACATGCAAACTGAGATATTTCAAGCCTTTATTTGTTATAATTTTGATGATTATGGCTTACAGCTTATGAAACCAAGAAATCAAAATCCCAGAAAATTAGAATATTACTTAAGACCAATACAAAAAAAGGATTTTTAGAAATGCTGGCCAACTGAAAAGTATGAACATGAAAAGTATGAGCATGTACAGCACTCAATACTTAGTTGGGGCTCCTTTTGCCTGAAATACTGCAGCAATGCGGCGTGGCATGGAGTCGATCAGTCTGTGGCAGTGCTCAGGTGTTATGAGAGCCCTGGTTGCTCTGATAGGGGCCTTCAGCTCTTCTGCATTGTTGGGTCTGGCGTATCGCATCTTCCTCTTCACAATACCCCATAGATTTTCTATAGGGTTAAGGTCAGGCGAGTTTGCTGGCCAATTAAGAACAGGGATACCATGGTCCTTAAACCAGGTACTGGAAGCTTTGGCACTGTGTGCAGTTGCCAAGTCCTGTTGGAAAATTAAATCTGCATCTCCATAAAGTTGGTCAGCAGCAGGAAGCATGAAGTGCTCTAAAACTTCCTGGTAGACGGCTGCGTTGACCTTGGACCTCAGAAAACACAGTGGACCAACACCAGCCGATGACATCGCACCCCAAACCATCACTGACTGTGGAAACTTCACACTGGACTTCAAGCATCTTGGATTGTGTGCCTCTCCATTCTTCCTCCAGACTCTGGGACCTTGGTTTCCAAATGAGATGCAAAATTTGCTCTCATCAGAAAAGAGGACTTTAGTCCACTGTGCTTTATTAAATCCAGAGTCAACGCAGCCTTCTACCAGGACATTTTCAGAGCACTTCATGCTTCCTTCATTTTCCAGCAGGATTTGCACCTGTCCACACTGCCAAAATAACCAAAACCTGGTTCAATAACCATGATATTATAGTGTAATTACTGTGAGATTTCATGTAATATTCTAATTTTCTGGGATTTTGATTTCATGGTTTCATAAGCTGTAAGCCATAATCATCAAAATTATAACAAATAAAGGCTTGAAATATCCCAGTTTGCATGTAATGAGTCTATATAATATATTAGTTTCACCTGTTAAGTTGAATTCTTGAAATAAATCAACTTTTTGATGATATTCTAATTTTATGACCAGCACCTGTATTGAGTAATCAGCAGAACTTTTAACCTTTACTTGTGTTTTTTATGTTTTTGCAAATGCCACTAGACAGAGGGTGAAAAGGAGGGGGCTTGCATCAATCTGTTAATAGTAAATGACAGCATTAAAAGTCATGAGTTAGGCAGGTGATTTGGTTTCTGTGCGTCATGTTTTTATCCTATATAACCTGATGTATTTTTCTATGTGGGAGAGATTTCTTTGAGAACTGCTCGAGAAACTCTCCCGGCCGTGATTAAAGCATTTAAGGGACAATTGCTGGAGTCTGTCTGTCATTTATGCTGCGCAGCAACAGAACAAGTTAGATTAGGTAAGATATCCAAGTGAGGGAGTGGGGACGTCGCCAGTAGACGAGACCCAGGTAGCTAGTTTAGGGAATAAGCTATCCGAGTGGGGACGTCGCCAGTAGACGAGACCCAGGTAGACTAGTTTAGGGAATAAGCTATCCGAGTGGGGACGTCGCCAGTAGACGAGACCCAGGTAGTTAGGCTTAACCCTTTCACACGTAAGTTTAAAATATTCTGTCTGACCCCCCAGCGTGAGTTTTTCAAGGCGACCGTTATTTAGAATGTGTCACTTTATGGTTTCCATGGTGACGCGTCATTGCTTGTCACGTGACACACCGCAGCAACAACAGAGCTGAATGAATGATGATCTGCTTTTATGTCATTTTTCCTTTTTTATTCAAAATATTCACAAATTTGTTAGATATGGCATGAAACATCTGATATTCCGGTTGTCAAATATATGCAAGTGGAAGTGTTTTGTTGTTTAAACACCTTTATAACGATCGCGTTAGTTCAGCTGTATTCGCGATGGGCGCCGCCATCTTAGTTTGTGCCGCAGACGCAGTTCAGAGAATCGGATCTGTTGGATTTACAACACGTGAATTCATCCACTTCTCCCGACATACATAAAAGTAAGTGGCAGGTGAACTGGGAGAAGAATAGAGTAAACTTTAAAGTTACTTACACAATGTGTATCTGATATGAATAAAACTAATTGTAATGGAAAGGATTATTATTGCCTCTTCCTTTGACATCAGTGTGTATTTTACAAACTCTAAATGTATTGTTTTTTTAGTACTTTATATGTCTGAAACCTAAAATAAACATTATGTGGTTGAAAACACTGAAAAGTTGTGATATCATAAGGACCAGCGATCATAAGGACCAGCGAGCAGCACGCAAGAGACACTACAAGAGCGCGCTTTTTCTAGAATACTCTGTTCTCCTGTTATTTCAGTGCTGTATTTTAATCGAGGTAAGGCCATCTTCGATTCTCTGCTTATTTTGTATTTTTAACTTCACATAATTCTGTATTTTAGTTAGACGCGCTATACTGGCAATCTGCGTCCCATTCTCTCATCCGCACACACTCCTCTCTCTCTTTCCGTGGGTCTATGGAATTGCCAGTCAGCAGTCAATAAAGCTGACTTCATTCCAGCCTTTGCATCTCATTCTACTCTTAATATCTTGGGCTTGACTGAGACATGGATTCGTCCAGAAGACTCAGCAACCCCCGCTGCTCTCTCTAGCAATTTCTCCTTCTCTCACTCCCCTCGCCAGTCTGGGAGAGGTGGAGGTACAGGGCTCCTCGTTTCTAACAATTACAAATACTCTACGCTCTCTTCTATATGCAACAACAACTCATTTGAATATCATGCTATTACACTCACAACTCCCATTAATATCCATTTTGTAGTCATTTATCGTCCCCCAGGTCAGCTGGGTAATTTCTTGGTCCCCTCCTCTTCTCCATCTACACCACATCACTGGGACACATCATACAAGCACACGGCTTCTCCTACCACTGCTATGCTGATGACACACAGCTCTTCCTCTCGTTTCAACCAGATGACCCCACAGTAGCTGCACGGGTCTCAAGCTGCCTGGCAGACATCTCGACGTGGATGAAGGAACATCACCTGCAGCTCAACTTGGCAATGACTGAGCTTCTCGTCCTCCCTGCCAATCCGTCTCTACAGCACAACTTCACTATCCAGCTAGAGTCATCATCAATCACCCCATCAAAGTCGGTGAGAAATCTTGGAGTAACGTTTGATGACCAGCTGACCTTCACAGATCACATTTCAAAGACAGCTCGATCATGCAGGTTTGCACTGCACAACATCAGGAAGATCAGGTCTTTCCTAACTGAGCATGCAACACAACTTCTCGTCCAGGCCCTGGTCATTTCTAGGCTTGACTACTGTAATGCTCTTCTGGCCGGACTTCCAGCATGTGCAACTAAACCCCTACAGATGATCCAGAATGCTGCAGCTCGTCTTGTCTTCAACGAGCCAAAGAGGGCCCACGTCACTCCTCTATTCAGCTCACTGCACTGGCTACCTCTCACTGCTCGCATCAAGTTCAAGGCATTGACGCTTGCTTACAGATCTATCACAGGCTCAGCTCCCTCCTACTTTCACTCACTCCTACGAGTCTACATCCCTACCAGACGCCTACGATCGGCCAACGAGCGACGTCTCGTGGTTCCATCCCAGAAAGCCACAAAATCACTTTCCAGAACATTCTCATTCACAGTTCCATGCTGGTGGAACGCTCTCCCCTCCCTCATCCGGAATGCAGAATCCCTGACAACCTTCAAAAAACATCTGAAAACCCATCTCTTTCGTGAGCACAAAAAAAAACTCCCCTTTCCCTCTAAACCTCACTTATCGGGCTTATGCTACTCTGAATAATGCCTGAACTTTGTATCTTGAGCACTTCTTGCGCTGCTTTTTGTTTTTTGCCTCTTCATGATGACTCGCTTAATCTAGTCCTACTTTGTAAGTCGCTTTGGATAAAAGCGTCTGCTAAATGACTAAATGTAAATGTAAATGTAAATATATGACAGCTCTGAGCGCGCCTGTCTCTGGCTCAGCGCCAGCCAACGCGCGAAAGCACATTTGAATTTTGCAGTTGATCACGTGATGCACTGACCGTTCTAATCACACCGGTGTGATCGTACGCTCCAGGGACCAGCCTAGACTGATCACACCGGTGTGATCGTACGTGCGAAAGGGTTAAGGCAAAAATTCCACCACAGTGCCAATTCAATTCTGTCTATGTGTGTTCTGTGTTGTTTCTGATTTTGAGGATGAATTTTGTCCATTGATGAAATTCATTTGATTCTAATCATAATATAACAGGATTTTTTTTTTTTTCAGTACAAAAAGTGCCTAAACTTTGACAAAAAGTAACTTTTATTATTATAATTGTGATTTCATAATATGTAGATATGAATACAACTGGAAAAACGTGTGAAAAGATGTCTTTCAGTTAGTCAAATTGCAAATCGTTCTGCAGCCATCTACTGGTTAAAGTGATAATTTGTTACTTTTAAAACGGCATTTTCCAAAAGATGGGCAAAAATCTTACACTAAACCATGTCAAATTATCCATGTTATCCCCAAGAATGAAAGTTAGAAATGTGGGTCAAAAAGACCCTGAACAGCGCACAGTGGTTAAGGCAAATGGATTTGTTGTTTGTTGTGTTTTCATATTCAAGAGATTATAATCTAGATGCAGTTTTTGGGGTTTACATCAAATGTTCTTTGACTTTTATACATAATAAATGTGTTTATGAATAAAGATTGATCTGTTGAAAGCAGTTATTTTGAGATAAATGCCTAATGTTCTCCTCCTATTCATATTTTACATTGAGGGGGTGCATACAACATATTTGCCCACCGGCAACTATAGTTGCCGCACATTCAAATATGATTTTCAAGAAAGAAAAAAAAAACCTGGGGAAAATAAATGCAAAACATGTTCATATAGGACACTATTAACACGATTATATGCATGAAACCATTCAGAAAAATTTGGGCACAAATGGGTTAATTGCCATTGGCTCGTGTGATAGTAATATGGATCTTAGTAGTATTTTAAGTGATAATTGATTCTATAAACAACTATAAAAGATAATTTTCAGCTTTCTCCGGCTCCCTGCACTGGGCATAATGCGAAACCGGAAGTGTCTACCCGCACACTCGCTGATCCGAAATCCAAAATGGTGGCCACGTGCAACTAGCCCATTGCGTGCAGTGAGATTTTCAAATGCATGCTTGGTGCCACCCCTCGAGCTGGCTGATTTTCATTAGTCGATGCCGGACCATTAATCTTTCAGATTTGGGTCTGGATTTCCAGGCTATATGTGTGCATCATCCTCCCTTTGAACGCAAGAGTGTGTATGTATGTGTGTGTGTGTGTGCATCATCCTCCAGATTTAGGGCTGAACGGGGAAAAGGAATCAATGGGTCTGTCCAGTAACTAATGATGAACACTTTACAGAGAAACATTTCATTTGCTCAGACTGGGGCTCTCTCAGTCTGAGCGGGCCAACCAGGATCTTGAGAGAATGTTGCGATGTTTGGTAGCCAAGAATCCTTCGTCCTGGAGCCAACAACTTTCTATGGTGGAGTACGCCCATAACTCGTTACCAGTGTCATCTACGGGCCTCTCTCCGTTTAAGTGTAGTTTAGGTTACCAGCCACCAATTTTTCAGAGTCTGGAATCCGAAGTCACGGTCCCCTCCGCTCACGCTTTCGTCCAGAGGTGTCTCCGCACTTGGACTAGAGCCCGTGAGACTCTACTCCAAGCGGGGGGGCGCATGAAGGCCAAGGCCGATCACCACCGTTCAAAGCCTCCCGTATACGTCGTGGGTCAAAAAGTGTGGCTTTCTACCAGAAATATTCCGCTCTGTTCCGTTTCTAACAAGTTAGCTCCCAAATGTATCGGCCCGTTTCCTGTCACCAAGATTATTAGTCCGGTGACAGTCCGACTCAAACTCCCTCCAGCGTACAGGAGAATTCACCCCGCCTTTCACGTATCAAAGATCAAGCCCGTGTTTTATTCTCGCATTAATCCGCCCGCCCCTGTTCCCCCCCCGCCGCGACTCGTAGATGGGGAACTTACTTATTCGGTACGTCGTATTCTGGATTCGAGACGGAGGGGACGCGGATTTCAGTACTTGGTGGACTGGGAAGGTTACGGTCCAGAGGAGAGAAGTTGGGTACCTGCTAGAGACATTCTAGATCACTCCTTATCGATGATTACAATCGACAGGTAAGGTTATCTGGGAACGCCAGGAGGCGTTCCTAGGGGAGGGGGTACTGTCACGGTTCATGAATCCGCTGTCTCATTTCTGATGTGTGTGTGTATGTGTTTGTATGTGGGTGTGGTTACTCATTGTAGTGATTAGTGTCGCCAGTTGTGATCAATCCCCGTTCCCTTTATATGTGCAGTAATTCCCATCTCATGTTGTCAGATCGTTGTGGTTTTCCCCGGTGTCGTGTCCTGTTCCCGTGTGGCTCTCTGTTTCCCTGCTGTGGATTTCGTCGTGTGGATTCGTTGTGTTTCGTCACTTCGTCTGGATGTTCCACTGGTTCCTGGTTTTCCCGAGCACGCTGATCACTTCACCACCACCGGATGCCATCGAAGTCCCTGTGCCACAACCGTCATCTGAGTGTGTTTTTCCGACCTGTGTTTGTGCGTTTCTGACCACCTAATAAACGCCTTTTTACTTGCAATTGTATCCGTTCTGATTTCCTCACAGTAATAAGGTTTTTGAAGGTTTATGGATAACTAGCATACAAATTGTTCTCCCTACACCCAGAGGTGCTACCTCTGAATGCAAATTTCTTTTGTTAGCACATGTTTACATGTGAAAGAGGTCTGGCTATTTAATGAAATGCAGCAGGGAGATCGGGGCCTTTTTTGTACTTCAGATTGGCCCGTGAGGCTGAGAGAGCGATCTCTTAGCCTCACGTATTTCCTAAAGTTGGGTTTGCATCTTCTCTCTATTCCAGAGCATTTGATGTTTTGTATCGATTATCTTTGAATTGATTATGAAATTGGCATGATACATTTACCTGACATAATAAATTGTTACATTCGATTATTCTAACTGACTTTGATATTATTTTCGTTGAAGAGTTAAACGGAATAGTCAAATATTCACTCATGATTAATGATCCACAGATATCATTAAAACCCTTTCATTTATGGAGTCAGATGAAATAAACGAGAGAATACATAACTAAATGTATTGTAAATTTAACCAACCAATACTTTGCATGAGTGAGGACAGAACACGTGATACCTTCCCCGTGTATTGGCGAACCGGCAGATTGGACCAATATAGCGGGCCTTACATTACGGATGCGAAAAACGCAGAAAATCTAACCTGATCTGATTTTTTTTTTGACGGACGAAAGTTTCGGAGGCAGTGTGCAAGTGTGATTGACATAACGTGAGGTCGTATTTATTTTTTAACGTGCTAAAATTTCGGACGCAAATTTCGGACTCAGTCTGCAAGGGCCTTAACAGTGGTATGCAATACCATACTTCCGAAAAATAGAGCTTAGAGGAAGCATATACAGAGAGAAAAGCAACGGTCCCAAAATGGACCCCTGAGGAACACCACAAACTAAAGAGAAGTCTCCCAGATTCACAGCAACTGTCCTGTTTTTTAAATATGAGGCAAACCACTGAAGGGATGTACCCTGGACACCAATCCAATACTCCAGACGGTTGAGAAGAATCTCATGGTCAATTGTATCGAAGGCAGCGTTTAGATCTAATAAAACTAGAACAACATGTGATCCTGAATCCAACGATAATAATATATCATTTGTGACCTTGAGTAATGCAGATTCTGTGCTATGACAGGGCCTAAAGCCTGACTGGAATGTGTCTAAAATATCAAAAGTAATCAAATGAGAATAGAGATATGTGAATAGACCACTTTCTCTAGAATCTTGGAGATGAGAGGCAATTTAGAAATGGGTCTATAGTTGTTATATACTGTATGATCCAAATTAGTTTTTTTTAACAAGGGATGAAGAATTGCATGTTCAAAACTATTTGGTACTACTCCACTCATCAAGGAGCTGTTAATTATAGCTGTTAGGCTAGAACTCACAGTATGAAAAACATCTTTAAAAAGTTGAGTAGGGAGAATATCCAGTCTGCAGCGACCTCCATTCATTTTCAAGACAATATCTGCCAGCTGTGCTGATGAAACTGGTTCAAAGTCAGTGAAAAAGTTAGACGGCGCAGGATTAACTGATGAACGGGAATGTAAAGGTACAATTTCACTTCTGATCTTCTCAATTTTTTTAGTAAAAAATAATAAAAACTCTTCACAAGTCTCTTGTGTGGCATCTCTCATAACATTCCTTGAAGGGTTTAAAATATAATCAATTGTGTCAAACATTACTTTTGGCCGATTTGCATTATCTGAGATTACCTTAGAGAAAAATTTCCTTTTTTCCTCCTTTACTACCTTCTGATAGTTAGCCAGGGACACTGAAGTTTAAATTTCTGGAAGAAAAATCTCTCTTCCACTTCCGTTCAGCTTTTCTGCACTCTTGTCTAAGAGAGCGGGTAACATTGCTTAGCCAAGGTTGAGATATTCCCTTTTGTTTCTTTAATTTAAGAGGGGCAACACAATCTAAGGCAAGAGTACATGACTTAGTAAAAGCCTAAACCAGCACTTCAGTGTCCTCTCCACTTAAGACTTTGTCTCTAACATGTGATAAATAAAATTCAGAAAAAAGGTTTGCAGTTGAAGAATTAATCGACCTAGCATAATGAAAAGGCTGAGAAGAAGTTGGATGAATATAAGAACAAACAGCATCGAATACCACTGAATAATGGTCGGAAATGCCTACGTCTGAAACCACCAAATTAGATACAGAAATACCAAATGATAACACAAGATCTAGTGTATGACCTTTCTTATGAGTAGAACCAGTAACATGTTGTGTGAAATTAAAAGACTCAGTAATAGAAATAAATTTATTCACCAATGGCTTTGATGGGCAGCATAAATGAACATTAAAATCCCCCAGGACCAAAAGTTTATCACAACGAGACACCAATGTAGAGAGAAAATCAGAAAAATCCTGTTCGTGTACGTGTGTCCACAATCCTCTCCTACGACGACACAACGTTTCGTCGGGCCATCCATCCCTTTCCAATCCATCCAGATCGGATTGGAAAGGGACGGATGGCCTGACGAAACGTTGTGTTGTCGTAGGAGCAACATATCAAAGGTTGGCTTTCTCATCCTAAAATTTCAGACCCACTACTCCTCGTTAAAGCCCGCCATGATCTCATGAAAGTGTGTATCTATAGCACGAATTGTATTTCTTGTGCCGTTTACGCCAAAAATTGTTTTTTAGTGCATATTATACGCAGTTTTTGCGTGCATATGATATGTACTTTATGGCGTGTAATACACACGCACTCCTAATCGTACCCAAGGGGTTTACAGTGCATATCTGCATGCAGAAACTATTTTTGGCGTATAAATGGCACGAGAAATAAAATTTGTGGTATAGATACACACTTTTATGAGATCGTGTTGTATGTTCCCACCAGTCCTGAGATCTCTCTCGCACACAATAACTGAAGCATATGGCCAGGCTGCAATGATGGCCCTTTTCGTCCTCCTCCGCCTCAAAATCATGGCGATAGTTGGCGAACTTATCATAGGCTTCCGTATTCTCCGGACTATAAGTCGCTCCGGAGTATAAGTTGCATCAGTCAAAAAATGCGTCATGAAGAGGAAAAATCTGGGTACTTCCGGTGGGCATGCACGCGCGCTGTCATGTTGCTCTGAGTGTGTGAAAATAATTCCTTCTAAAATGCCCTAAATGTAACACTACCTCGTGAAAACTGCTAAGGAACAACCTGCAAGAAGCTTATCTAATGAACCTGCGCTCTGGCATAACCACACAGAAGTTTGTCCGTAAAAAAAAGACAAAGAAAGGTCACGTGGCAAACGAATGCACAATGGCAGGTAGCGACATGGAGAAAAGTCTTAAATCAATGCTCACTGAGTTCAAAGATGACATTTTTAAACAAATCGGAGGGCTCCGTGCAGATGTGGGCAAAATGACGACCGAAATTGTTCAAATGAGAGAAGAATTGAAAGGTATACGCTCCGATCTGCGCGAGGCCCAGGATAATGTTAAAGAAGCTGAGCAAAGAATAAATAATCTGGAAGAATGGGAAGACGCTACCACAGTGCTGTTGAAAAAGCTGGTGAAAGAGCAAAAGGAAATGTCTGAAAAAATAGAATATTTGGAAAACAAATCAAGACAAAGTAATATCCGTATATATGGAATCCAAGAAGGACTAGAAGCAAATGATATAATTGGCTTCGTTACAACACTACTCACAGAAAAGCTGGATATTCCACCTGACATGATCCAGATCGTTGCAGCGCACCGTTCACTGGCACAGAGACCTGCTAGGGATGCAGCGCCCAGGTCTTTGGTGGTTCGTTTCATGCAATGGAATACAAGGCAACGAGTTTTACAAGCGGCCTGGTCAAAAAAAGAGATACGGATTGGAGAGAACCGCATTTATTTCTCTCAAGACTTTCCAAGTAAGATACAAAAGGAACGAAGCCGATACTCTCAGCTGAGGAAAGTTTTGAAAGAGAAAAACGTCAAATCTCATATAACATATCCGTCCAAACTGAAAGTCTTTATTGATGGAAATGCAGTGACCTATAGCACACTTGAAGAAGCAGATTCGGATCTACGGAGTAAGGGTATACTGCAAAGTGGAGAAGAGACTGAGCCCCAGTCGCGCCGAGCCACCGTGCCACCGCGCGCAGAACATACACCGACCCGGAGCAGGTATCGTGGGAGCGCACGAGGAGCAGAAGCGGAGACAGTATAAGATACTTAAGGTATGGAGATATGAAAAACTTAAAAACTGATGGACAAAAACGCTTTTGGACAAAATTATTAAAAATTGAGAAAAAAATATATATATTTTTTTTTTTTTTTTGGTTTGATTTTCTGTGATTAACTATGGATTATTTTCATGTTTTGGGTTCTATTCTTGTAAGTAGATAAGGAGATAAGCTTATTAGGAATTAAATCAGAATATTGAGAAGATAATGGAGTTGGGGGAAGGGGGGATAAAGGAGGGCAGATATTAGAAGGAATAAAAACTTATTTAGCAGCCCACCACCTTTAGTGAGACTGTACAGGTCTCACCGCTCTGCCATGATTCAGTGGCTGAGAACAGACGTTTTTTTTCCCCACAGATTAACAACAATGTGGAATTTTTTGTGTGACCCTGTTGAGGTTACAGACTTTGGAAGTTCACAGGGGAGTCTACAGGCACTTTTACAATGTTTCTTTTTTTATATTTATGTTTGTTTTGAATACCATAAGACAGCAAAGTTTCGTTTTTTTGAAAAAAAAAATGGGAGCACTTAAGATAGTCACAGTTAATGTAAACGGTATTAATAATCCAATAAAAAGATGGAATGTAATGCAGAGATTTAAAAAATTAGGGGACATTATTTTTCTACAGGAAACACACCTGAATAAAGGGGAACATGAGAAACTGGGGAAATTAGCTGGATCACAAATTTATTCATCTTCACACACATCAGCTAAAAGAGGAGTAGCGGTGCTCCTTAATAATAGTTTAAGATTTACTAAAGATAAATGCATCAGGGAAAAACAAGGGAGATTCGTCTTTTTACGTGGAAAAATAGATGGTCAACCAATAACATTGTTTAACGTATACAACCCACCAGGAGAGGGAGTTGCCCTCATGAAAAGCATCCTCCATCTGTTAATATCGGAGGCTAAAGGATTAACTATAATGGGAGGGGACTTTAATTTAGTGATGAACCAAAAGATAGACACTACAAGTAGAATAAAACACAAATCAGAACCAACAGCTAAATTATTAAGGGATGCAAAGTTAGAACTGGGTTTGCTGGATGTTTGGCGTTATCTCCACCCAAAGGACAGAACTTTCACCTTTTACTCTGATGCACATAAAGTATCCTCAAGATTGGATTATTTTTTTATGTTAAAGCATGACCTCTCTAATGTGATTACTTGTGAGATTGTTCCTTTTCTATTGGCAGATCATTCCTCAGTAGTTATTGAATTAAATTGGTATAGGCCATTAAAAATAAGTGTTTGGAGATTTAATAACTCATTACTTATGGATCAAATATTTAAAGAAAAAATGATACAGGTTATTAAAACATTCCTTGATATAAATGATAACAGTGAAATAAATCCTGTATTATTATGGGAAACAGCTAAAGCAACCCTAAGGGGGGAGATAATAGCATACTCATCTTGGAGGAAAAAACTGAGAGAGAATAAACAAACGTTATTAGAGAACAAAATACAAAAGTTGCAAGAATTAAAAGTGAGGGATAAAATAATAGAAAAAGAATGTAAAAAGATTTCTGTAAAAGATTTCACTTTTGCTAAACAATTATTTTATGACAATAGCCCCAAAGCTCAACGAATTTAGCCTCCAAAATAAAAAGGAACAAACAAAAAGCAGTAATTAATACAATTATGGATAATGCAACGCCAAGGAGAGGGGGACAAGAAATTTTATCCTGTTTCAGGAACTACTATGAAAACCTTTATAATTCAGAAGTAAATAATTTGGATAAGCAGATAATTGCAGGTTATTTAGAAGAATTAAGTTTAGCATCTGTAACTGAAACCCAGAATGAAGGCTTAGTTAAAAACATAACCCAAACGGAAATAATAAAAACAATTGAAAAGGGAAAATTGGGGAAATGCCCTGGAGAAGATGGTTATACCTATGAATTCTACAAAGATTACAAATACTTAATTTTACCAGTTCTACATAGAGTTTTCAATGAGGTGTTACAAACAGGAAAATGGCCAGATACTTGGAAAAATGCAATTATAACAGTCATAGCCAAAGAAGGGAAGGACTTAAAACAATGTTCATCGTATAGGCCAATTTCACTCTTGAATGTTGACCAGAAAATATTTACATCTATTATGGCAAATAGACTCTCTGAAATCTTACCATCTATTATAAATCTGGACCAAACAGGATTTGTCAAAAATAGATTTCTTAGTGATAATGTACGTCGAACCCTTAATGTTATCGATTTTGCTAGAAAAACAAAACAACAAATGATAGTTCTTACATTGGATGCGGAAAAAGCATTTGATCAAGTATCTTGACCTTTTCTGTTTGCAGTCTTGAATAAATTTGGCTTTCACAAGAAATGTATTAAGTTAATGATGGGAATGTATAATGAGTCTGCAGCCAGAGTGAAAGCCATTGGTTCGCTATCGAAACCCTTTCAAATAAAAAGAGGAGTAAAACAGGGCGATCCGCTCTCTCCACAGATTTATGCCTTATGTATTGAGCCATTGGCGGAATGTATAAGGACAAGTATGTGTATAAAGGGCATTAAGATACAAGATGAAGAACATAAATTGGCATTATATGCAGAGAATGTCATTATATTTTTAACTGATATATATAAATCATTACCGGCACTTCTGGAGGAAATTGGGAAATATGGGGCTATTTCAGGCTATAAATTAAACTCAGCTAAAACTGAAGCCATGGAAATAGGATGCAATCTCCAAACAGAATTTAAGAAAAAGTTTAAGTTGAAATGGGATCAGAACAAAATAAAATATTTAGGTATTACAATTCCCAGAGAAATTGATAAACTGTACACATGTAACTATAAAGTTCTGGAGAACTCCTTAAGGCAGGATCTTGCACGTTGGAAAATCTTGCCACTCACAATTTTTGAAAAAATAGGAATTATAAAAATGAACGTACTGCCACGCTTTCTTTTTCTTTTCCAGAATCTTTCTTTGTACTTAACAAGCTCATGCTTTAAGGAGTGGGAAAGAATGCTAGGAAAGTTTATATGGGATGAAAAGAAACCAAGGGTAAATCTTAAATTTTTACAACAAAACAGGGAACAAGGTGGGTTGGGCCTACCAAATTTGAGTCTTTATTATCATGCAGCCCAAGTCAAAAGCATTTTAGTTTTGATGAATAATAAAATGAATCCTAAATGGAAATCTATTGAGAACAAATTGGTAGACTCACCCACCTCCCTAATTTTCTCAGGGCAAACTGCAGAAAGGGTCAAACATTTGAATTACTCTATTTATAATACATGGAAAAGCTGGAAAAGATTATGTAAAATTATGAAAATAAAATCAACTGATATGGTTTGCCTGAGGGAAATTAGTCAAGACCCAGACTTCACTCCAAATCGTATGGATGAGACTTTCAGGATATGGGAAACTAAGGGACTTACAAGATTCCATAAAATGTTCAAGGATCATGCAGTTGAAACCTTTGAAAATCTATCTAAGAACTATAGCCTTTCAAGTAACCATTTTTTTAGATATCTCCAAGTAAGGAGCTATATAATAAAAAATATACAGTCTTTCCAAGATTTTAGTCCTATTGTGGAGCATATCTTGAAAGTCTACGAAAAGTCGAGCTTTAAAAATGTAATGGGACAAATTTATAATATTTTAAATAATAATAACGATAATCAAATTAATAACATTTTGAAATCTTGGGAGAAAGACATTGGAATAACAGTGACGGAGGAGGATTGGAGTCACGCATGTAAAAATGTTTTCTGCTATGTTAAGTCTCCCTATTGGCAGGAATATGCGTGGAAACTATTGGTTAGATTTTTTAGAACACCACTGAAAATTAGTAAATATACAAATCAAACACAATATTGTTGGAGAGAGTGTGGTGAATGTAATGTTGACCTGGCTCATGTCCTCTACAGATGTTCAAAAATCCAGCCATATTGGGTTAATGTGTTAATTAATGAAGCAACTCTGTGGTCAAAATATTAATTTCGAACAACTACAAGTCATGCTGGGCATACAGCCGAAAGGCTTAAACAAAGAAAATTATTATATCTTCTGGGTGTTGAGAGTTACTGCTATTAAACAAATAACTCGATGTTGGAAAAAAACTGAGCCACCCAGGTTGGATAAATGGATTGAGGCTGTAGAAAACCTGTATGAAAATGAAATGATAACGCATAGGATGAGAGGCAAAACTAAGTTATTTAAGATGAGATGGTTAGCATATGCTAACCAAATTCATTGAAAGACAAAAACCAAGTATGGTTTTGGATTGGGTAATTAGCGGAGGCATGGATGTAATCTCTGCGATATATGATACAGCTATATGGAAATTTGTATGTCTGTATGTAAATATGTATGGAGATGTATGTATGCACGCATGTGTACGCAAATACGTATGTATATACAGTATGAATATATGGGGGTATATATGATGTATGTCTGGGTTATTTATGTATGTATAGGTATATATGTGTGCGTGAAGTGTGGGTATGTATGTGTGTATGTATACGTTTCCTTCTGTTAATTACTTATTATTTTTTTACTTTATTTTTTTTTTTTTATGTTTTTTTTACTTTATTTGATTTCTTATTCACTGGGATGGATAGGTGGGAAAAGGAAAGAAAAAAAAAAGAAAAGGGGGGAAAAATATATTGTGCTTACTTTGACATGTTAATTGAATGATCGCAATATGAATAATGTCACAATAAAAAAGTACACAAAAAAAAAAAAAAAAAAAATGAAGAGGAAAAAAACATATATAAGTCCCACTGGACTATAAGTCGCATTTATTTAGACATTTATTTCACAAAATCCAAGACCAAGAACAGACATTTAATCTGGAAAGGCAAGTTATTCTACTACACAATAGCACACAGAACAACAGGCTGAATAGGTGTCCGGTATGTTAACGTAACACATTAACTAGGGCTGTAACGATATGCGATATGAAACTGAAATCGCGACACACAGATCCACGAACCTGTGTTGCGGTGTGAGAAGGCAGAGACGCGTGAACTGGAGCTCATCTCATAAATTAACCGAAACTAAGCATATACGGTAGCCTACTTGCCTCGTAGCCTTGAAATGTCTACTTTTAAACAGAACAATTAAAAACGAAAGAAAAAAGACTGCTCTGCTCTCTGCTTATGTAATCTGTATGAAATGTGCATTTCTCTCTGGCACGTTCACTACTGCGAAGATCGCAAGTCAGCATAGTCAACTTTATCTTTGCAGCCGACACTGACACAGAAAACACTTGTTTATTAATAAACAATTAAAATGTCTCCTTGCTATATTTGACATTCAAAATCATTACTTTTGCCGGTTCTTTGTGACAGCTTTTAGATGCTTTATTGGCAGTGCCACCCTTACATGTTACATGAACGCGTCACCACAGCATCAGCACCGAAAATATGGAGATTTTTTTCTTTTTGGGGGCATTTTGTTTGTGTTCAGTCTTTCTCAGTTGTCTTTAGGTTAATGTTTCAGTTAACAGTTTAACAAGCATATTTCACGTTTGTCCATCTGTGCAAGAACCCCCTTTAAGCATGCGCAACGTTTCAGATAGTATGTCAAATGTAAATACATGAATCGGATATGGGTCACAATTGAAAGAACATGTAAAAGGACGGTCAAGAAATTGGTATAGGCAACAAATCAGAATTGGGCATCAAGACCTGCAGTATAAATGAGGCTTGCTTGTCCCACATACTTGAGTATCTGCAGTGAGCAGTTTGGATCGTTCAGTTTGCCAGAGAGCAGCTTGATTCCTGATTCTCCTGGGTGATTGTAGCTCAGATCCAGCTCTCTCAGGTGTGAGGGGTTTAAACTCAGAGCTGAAGACACATAACCACAGCCTTCCTCTGTCACCATACAGCCAGACAACCTGCAGACACACAGTCAGATCATCTACAAAAACACACATGACTGGCAGACTGTAAATAATCTCTTATATGTTCTTTTTTCAATTTCAGAGGACAAATATCTACATTTATCAAGGCAGAAATGCTTATTTACAATAAAACAAAAACATAGACATCTGTGAAGGCTTATATCCTTTTCAAACTTTCTTTAGCCCCTTGAAGTAAGAGGAGGAGTCTCTTCCTATACGCATGTCCATAAAGCACGCACGGAAATGCGGTCATAACAACAAAAGCCGTCTTTATTGATCACAATCTCTGGCTTACTTTTTAAAACAAAAAATACAAAATAAACATCCAAGAAAACGCTATCAGTGTGAACAGTGATACCAACAGCATGCGATTCATGTGACTAAAGAAACTGTTGCTCTCCACACTCTAACCTGTCTCTGCCAAACAATTCTACTCAATTATTAACACCTGCCCTCACGCACCGTAGTGACGTGTCAAGGAGGTGGAGCCAATAAATATACTTGACCAGGTTAGACCAAGTATTAAACATTAAACATAAAATTCCCTTGTACATTTAAATCATAATGTTTTGTAATACATAATAAATAAATCAAATTTAATCTCTACAAGTTCATATTTCTGGTATTGCACAAAATTCTAAATACGGCTCCAACAACATCAATACAGAGACAGCATTATAACCCATCATGTCTGCCAGTGGTCATGGAAATTAAATACTCAAGCTTATACAGATGTTTTGTGCTTTACACAAGAACAAGGCGAGCTATTACTTATAATTATTTTTAAAAAAACATTACCTTACAGACCATTTATGCTTCAAAAAAAGTCAGTGCGAATTGGTTTTATATAATCAAAAAAAAATAATCCATATTGAACAAATGTATTCTATCTGGGTTCTTAAGGAAAATTAAATCTTTTCCATCACACATATGTAGTGTAATATGTCAATCCAATCATCAACTGTAAGTGGCTCTGGTTTTAGCCATTTCTTTGTAATTACTTTTTTACTGCCTGCCAGAAGAATCAGTTTCTTAACGATGGTATTCCACCCATCAAAAGAAATATTAGCCAGATATAAACATTCACAATTACAAGGAATCATCACCTCAAAAGCAGCTTTCAAATTTCCTTCAATCCCTTGCCAAAACTGAGTAAATTTCTGACACTCCCCAGAAATATGATAATGGTTAGATTTCCTTTTCCCACATAATCTCCAACAGCTAGCACCTGTCCCGTTGTATCTTTTCTGTGTTGGTGTGGTAAATCTCTTATATATTCTTAAATACCTCAGAATCTGCAGCTTACAGTTTGGCCTCTTCAGGCCTTCAGAAATAATCTTCACTCCTGAATCCCGCAGGTCATTGTTCGTCAGGTCCAGCTCTCTCAGGTGTGAGGGGTTTGAACTCAGAGCTGAAGACACATGACCACAGCCTTCCTCTGTCACCATATAGAGAGACAACCTACAGACACACACAGTCAGACCATCTACAAACACACATCGACATTATGAACGGAAGACTGTAAATTATCTCTCATAGATAATCTTATCTCAGATTAGATTGGAACAATCAGAATAATATCCAGTTCCATCTGACTTCTGACCTATAATGCTGCCTGAATCATAATCATACACTGTTCGTGCGCTGGCCAGAGGAGAACTGGCCCCCCGACTGAGCCTGGTTTCTCCCAAGGTTTTTTTCTCCATTCTGCCCTGATGGAGTTTTGGTTCCTTGCCAATGTGGCCTTTTTTCATCTTTGTTGCCATTGGCTTTTGGCTTGCTTAATTGGGGACATTTAATGTAACATTTAATTTAGTATTCAAATTACTAAATACTTTTGACATATAAGAGATATTTGTACCACTGAAACATCCAGCAAGATTCACAGCTTAAATGGTCCTCAGAACAAAACAAACAAAAAAAATTATTCAACCAAGCTCCAAAAATGGCTTGTTAGAATATTGTGGGTTTTGTGACGTCACATGAGCAAATACATTCGCTTCAACAAATAGTTTTAAATCATTACACTATAGGCCCCGCCCACTGCCGTCAGTCACTTTGTGACTGACGTGACTGACACGCGTCCTGTTTAAACCGCTCGTTTGAGTCTCTGTACAGACTCCAGAAAGGCTCCAGCAGGAAAAACAAGTGGATGGTTTATTTTTAATGGCATCCCGGATCACATCAGAGGATTATGTGTTTGTTTGGAGCATTTGACTGCAGATTGTATTGTAAATGAGGCACAGTGTAAGAGAGGGTTTGCAAAGAAATTTGGGCAAAGATAAAGCAGCAACTGTATTGGATCTGACAGCAGCTTGATCTCAAAGCGAAAGTATTTTGATAAAAAAACGTAAGCAGTAATTTTTTGTCTATAAATTACCGTTTTATATGGGTGTTTTCAAAAATACAAGGGGGCATTGATACTTTTTCCTATGCAGTGACATTAGCAAATTATAACACTGGTGTTTACTGAGAGCCACCCCTTGAAAACGGATAATTTCAGAAAGAGGGTCAGAATGAGGTTGGAAAATCTTTATTCAGATTTATGGATTCTTAACAGTACAAATCGGGGGTGCCAAACTCAGCTCCTGATTAGCTGTATCAGGTTTGTTTAATTAGGATTGAAGCTAAACTGTGACCATCTAGGGCAATGGTTTTCACACTTTTAGAGAAATTTTTTTTTTCTTTTTCTTTTTAAATTGACGCAACCCATATTGACCCATTATATTTAGATTTGTTAAATTCAACAGCAAAAGTTACAATAATTGTATAAACTCTAAATATTTAGCGAAAAAAACATTATTTAGTGGAGATGGAGAACAAAAAAACTGAAAAAGTGTAGCATTAAATCTGTTAAAATGTTACTCACTGCTCTTTATATTGTTGTAAAATACATTCATGAAAAACAATTAATTTCTAATATATACTATAAAATGAAAAGACATTTCTTTTAAATATATAGCACAGTTGTTTAATGAGGCAGCAACATATTATATATAGGACAGAACAAGAAAGGCTAATAATAGTCTTTCATTGCCCAAAAGTATTACAATATGAAAGGCTCCAATACAGAGCGGCACAAAGCGCTTATGCGTATCCCGTGCGCAGAATGATGCGCTTGAAACAAAATTGGGTCACAGCGCTTCGCGTTGAAAACCTCAAAGAAAAAAGGGAAGAGATATTGATGCGTAGTTCCGGTATTATATCAATGTAATAGTTTATTGAGCCTTTTCCTAGGAACAGTCTAAAAATATCAGTTACTCTGCCTGTGAAGAACAAGTATAGCGCTCTCTACTCAGTGTGATGATCTAAAAGACACCCGAGAGAAAGTTACATGAACAGCAATAAACTCCAGAAAGATAGTCATTTTATGCGAAACCATAGACCTTTATCTACAGATCAAGTATAACAATAGTAACATTGAATCATCTTGGAGAGAGTTTCATCATGTTGACTGCCGTAACCGAACGTGACGCGCTGTTTGAGTTGCTGAATGGAGAATGACTGACAGCCGCAGCAGAGGGAAGCACTTACTTGAATTTAACGACTTCAATATTCATTTCTATGTCATATTAAACTATGGAGTGGCTTTAAAACACTTATAATATAGTGCACGAAAAGTTAACGTTTCTTTATAATGTTTTTGTAGCTTTTGTGAGGCTTAACAATAACACAGAATAGTACACGCACAATATCGGATTTGGATACCGATACTG
This sequence comes from Abramis brama, assembly GCF_963993115.1. NCBI lineage: Eukaryota > Metazoa > Chordata > Actinopteri > Cypriniformes > Leuciscidae > Abramis > Abramis brama. The sequence goes on along the minus strand of NC_139964.1, from coordinate 2,188,729 downwards.
AGTATCGGATCGGCGCATCTCTATTTGAAACTGCTAAGTATTTAATTTTATTTGTGTGCACTCATAATAAACCAGAACACTGTGGCTTTGTAAAATAAATAAAACAAACAGGATGTGTTTTCTGTCGTCTCGGTTTCCTTTCCGTCAATTTGTTTGTGGAGCGCTTCACAAAAATAAACCAAACTCAGCAGAATACTGTCAGAAAATAAAACTTTTTCTTTTCTTTTGTTAATCTGTTGATTATTTAAGTCAAATGTATTTAGTATATTTATTCCTTTTATACAGCCCTATAGACTATGATTTTATGAAAATAAATTATTATTTTATTTTAAATGTAAATTTTCCTTAAATCACCCAGGGTTTGAAAACCTGTGCTCTAGGGAACTGAGTTTGGCTCCCCTAGTATAAGTGAACCTCTATAAGTGAAATAATTTTAAAACTCCATGTCATGACCCCTGTAAAGATGTAAGATGCATTATTAAAAAGGATTCTTTAGCTATTAATGATTAAACACTCACAGAGCCTTTCTGCAGATGACCACAGCTGGTATCAGTCTTCTTCTACCCTCAGCTGATGTGTTGTATTTCATGAGGTCCAGTTCATCCAGCACCTCCTCTGAGATCTGAAGCATGTAGGAGATTGTCGAGCAGTGAGCAGAAGAGAGTTCCTCTGAGTGTTTGCCTGATTTCACAAACTCCTGAATCTCTCTGGACAGAGTCTGATCTTTGACTTCCAGCAGACAGAGGAACAGATTAATGGATTGATCAGCTGAGAGATGATTCATATTCTGCTTATCTTTGATCTTCTCTTTAATGTACTGTGTGGTTCTCCTGATGTTCTCTGAGCTGTTCTCTGTGAGTGTCAGTAGATCCTGTAAGAGTCTCTGATTGGACTCCAGTGAGACGCCCAGCAGGAACCGCAGGAACAGATCCAGATGTCCATTCTCACTCTTGAGGGCTTTATTTACTGCTGATGTTAGTAGATCATACAGAGAGACTTCATCAGACCTGAATTCATCCAGAAGCTGCAGTGGTTCCTTGTTCTTCATTAAATAGCAGTAAAACACATAGAAAGCAGCGAGAAACTCCTGGACACTCAGATGAATGAAGCTGTAGACTTTCCTCTGATGAATCACAGATTCCTCCTTAAAGATCTCAGTGCAAATCCCAGAATACACAGAGACGTCTATGCTGCTCTCAATCAGGTCCTCCTCATAGAACATCACATTGCCCTTCATCAGCTGATGGAAAGCCAATTCAGCAAGTTTCACAATCACTTCTCTGTTGGACTGCAGGAGTTTCTCTGGATCTCTCTCTTCATACTTCTGATTCCTCATGTTGCTCTGAATCAGCAGGAAGTGGATGTACATTTCAGTCAGAGTTTGAGGGATTTCTGCACTCAGATCTTCTTCCAGGAGCTTCTGAAGCACAGTGGATGAGATCCAGCAGAAGACGGGTATGTGGCACATGATGTGGAGGCTTCTTGCTCTTCTGATGTGCGAGATGATTCTGCTGGCTTGATGCTCGTCACTGATTCTCTTCCTGAAATATTCCTCCTTCTGAGGGTCATTGAATCCCTGAATCTCTGTCAGACGGTGGATGTATTTGGAGGGGATCTGATTGGCTGCTGCTGGTCTGGAGGTGATCCAGATGAGGGCCGAGGGAAGCAGATCTCCTTTCATGAGCTTTGACATCAACACACCCACTGATGAAGTCTCAGTCACATCAGAAACTTCCTGAGCATCTGAAAACATCAGTGTGATTCTGCTCTCATCCAGACCATCAAAGATGAACACAACTTTACTCTCCTCATAAATCTTTGAGTCCAGATCTTGAAGTTCAGGATGAAAGTCCAGCAGAAGTCTGTGAAGACTGTACTGATGATCTCGGATCAAGTTCAGCTCTCGAAATGGAAGAACGAACATGAAATCTACATCCTGATTGTCTTTTCCCTCTGCCCAGTCCAGAATGAACTTCTGCACAGAGGCGGTTTTCCCGATTCCAGCGATGCCTTTAGTAAGAACAGTCTTGATCTGCTCTTTCTCCTGGCGTCCTGGTTCAGGAGAGGCTTTAAAGATGTCATTGCAGAAGATTGGAGTGTCTTGTGAGTGTTGAGTTCTAGCTGTTTTCTCCATCTGTAAAACCTCATGTTGTTTATTTACTCCTTCTCTCTCTCCTTCTATGATGTAGAGCTGTGTGTAGATCCTGTTCAGGAGGGTTTCATTCTCTTGGAGTTTCAGTCCCTCAAATAATCTCTCATACTTGTTCTTCATGCTGGTTTTGTGTCTGTGTTTGACTCTCTGTAGTTCATCATTCACTGGTTGATCATGTCTATTCAGGGATGCAGTAACGGTTGTGTTGTTCAGACATAAGCCTGAGGCGGCCTCTCGAGAGATGCATTGGTCTCTATATATTCTGCTGAAACAACAACAACAAACAGATTTTAAAAATTATGTAAAATAAAGGATTTAAATGTGTAAATAAAATCTAAATGTAAACCATATAGTACATCAATATAGATTTCAATCTCGTAAGACATTAATTATACAGAAAAATACGTTTTAATTTCAGTTTAACATTAAATTTTCAAAAAGTTAACACAAAAGGTAAAGTCAAAGTTAATTTTCTATCACTGAACTTTTGTCCTCAGATTTGAGGTAAAAAAAACAAAAACATCTCTGCATTCAGTGTGTTTTTGAATCCCATAGAGCAGTTAAAGGAATTGTTCACTCAAAAATAAAAATTACCCCATGATTTACTCACCCTCTAGCCATTCTATGCGTTTATGGCTTTCTTCTTTCAGACAAATACAATCGCAGTTATATTAAATATCTTGGCTCTTCCAAGCTTTATAATGGGAGTGAATGACTGTTTCTGTTTTGAAGTCCATAAAACTGCATCTATCCATCATAAAAGTGCACCTATCCATCATAAAAGTGCATCTATCCATCATAAAAATGCATCTATCCATCATAAAAGTGCTCCACACGACTCCAGATGTCCTTCTGAAGCAAAGCATTATTTTTGTAAGAAACTATCCATATTTAAAATTTGTTTCGGCAAACGGCCATATGCATCGAGTACAGTGGAAAAGAGACCTCTTTATGATGAATGGATGCACTTTTTTGGACTTCAAAATCTCACCCCCCATTCACTGCCATTATAAAGCTTGGAAGAGCCAGGACATTTTTAAATATAACTCTGATTGTGTTCGTCTGAAAGAAGAAAATCCTATACACCTAGGATGGCTTTAGGGTGAGTAAATCATGGGAGATTTTTCATTTTTTAGGTGAACTATTCCTTTAAATCCCCCACTACATGTTTATCCTCACCTGGGGTCAGAGGTCACTGCTCCATCACTGAATTTATGAGGCTGAGTCAATGATCTGTCACTCTTCACAGACTCGATGCCGGATTCTGGAGATGAATCGCTCTGTCTCCTGATACTGAGAAACACACAGATATAATTCTTCCTTTAGTTCTATCTTTTATTATAATTTGGTCTGTTGTCTCTAATACTGGATTATATCTCACCTGGGGTCAGAGGTCATTGCTTTATCACTGAATTTAGGAGGATGAGTCAATGATCCGTCACTCTTCACAGACTCAATGCCGGATTCTGGAGATGAAGATCTCTCACAGCTCTCTCTGTTCTCCATAATGAGAAACTGACATCAGACCTGCATATGGAAAAAGATAACAAATAATATAATAATAAAACATTATATTTAGACTATTCCTTTAAAGTACAGTAATAACATACTACACATACAATGGCATTCTAGAGATTTAGAGTACAACTGTGTAGTTGCATCAGATTGTGGAGGATCCTTTTCTTCTGAAGTCCATAAAGTACTGGTTTACAGTGGAAGAACTGGTCTGACTGCACAAAGACCTGATCTGGCTAGATAAAAAAGTTTGTCGAGACAAACTTTAAGTTGGCTTGAGAAAGCTGGACCAGAGAGTTTTAAAAGTCTGAAGAAGTTTAAAGTAGTTTGAAGTTTAAAGTGATTGAAGTTAGATAGATAGATAGATAGATAGATAGATAGATAGATAGATAGATAGATAGATAGATAGATAGATAGATAGATAGATAGATAGATAGATTCAATGCATTTGAAAATGATATCTGCGTTGGACTGAAACTAGCAAAAAGTCACGCTTGGCGCTGCATTGCGCTGGGAGTAAGATAGGGCCCTAAATCAGAACAGTCTGAAGGTCTAAGCCGAGTTTGGATTATGTAGAGTATGGAGAGTCAGAAAATGTATTGTCAGAAGAATAATCCCTGATCTGAACCTCTGAGATGAACTGGATCAGTGATTCAGAGCCCAATCTTCACACAGGTCTTCAACAGATCACTGGAGCAGTGTGATGTTCCCTGCTGCTTCAAACACTCCCCTATCATCCTGGCCTCCAAAAAACACACTGGACTTATTAGTGACTACAGACCTGTTGCTTTCCTCGTCTGTGGTCATGAAATCATTTGAAAGACTGGTAGACAGCAGAGGTTGGACCTCCTTCACCAGTTGAGGAAGTTCAACCAGCCACAGGAGCTGCTGAAACAGTTCTACTCTGCAGTCATTGAGTCTGTCCTGTCTTTATCTGTAACGCAAGGCTTGAAATTGCAACCATTTTTGGTTGTATATGCTCCCGAAATTGAATCTGTGCGACCTCAAAATTTATTTGGGAGCATTTGTGTGAGTGCAAATAATTGTTGTGGTGCAACCTTTTTTCTAGAGATACACCGGTCCATAGACATAATAAATACATAGACGCCCTATTGGCCGCTTTGGAACGTTGCTGCGATACGTCAACGCGTCCGCCATTTTGCGGAGGGCAAGACTGCGCTGTAATCAAATGCAAGTAAACAGGTGAGCTGCGGTTTTTCTGTATAAAACCCCCAAAAAATATATTTATCAACCGATTTCAGTGGTTTATATGTGGTGTACAAAAAAGTTCCATTTCTAGTTATTTAAAATCTCGATAGTTAGACTTATAAAATTTATTTATTTTTAATAAGGAATGGCCAAAGTTCAGGGTTGTCATGTATTTGGTTTTTCATTCTTGGATAAGAATTGTGAACACCCCCATACTGAGATATAATTTAATTTTCACATTAAATTAAATAAAGTTTTCTTATTGTGGGAAAAGCATATTCTGTCATTGACCCGATTTTAGCAATAAAAAAGATAACTATTGGATCCTTTATGGTAATACATGGTACAACTACAGTGCAATGCAAATAGTAATATAAAATAAAGTGAGTAGGCTAATAGTAAATAGTTTAGTCAATAAAATAAACAAACAGTATACAGCAAATTAAATAGTAATGAAAAGTATAATTATATAATATCATGTACTAATATAATAATAATAATAATATATTGATAATAGCATATAGTTTATGTATAATACTATAATAATAGCAATAGAATATGAAATATCAATTACAGAATATAGACAATAAAAAATAAGTTAAATAGTTACTATGAATAGTACAATAATTTAACAGCATAACTATAATAGATTGATAATCGCAAGTGGTATATTATTATAATAACAATAATAAATAATGTAAATGTATATATTTTAAAATATTCTTACATAGGCTATATAAAATAAAATGACGCAACCCTGTCTCTTTTTGTTAAATTTAAGTTTTTAAAAGGTATAAGAAGCTATACAAGTCAAGAAATAAAGTTAACGATTCAGTCAAACATACAGCGGGCTACACCGTTAAAGTCAAATAGCCTAAATGTATAAAGTTATGAAACTTCACTTTGCCCTCAGCCAAAACAATCTGCCAAGGAACAAATAATAGATTAATGAAACCAAAGATCGCCTGTTAGATATACACAAGACGAATTATTCTCACTAGACTAAAGACATCAGATCCAGCGGTGCCGGCGAACTTCAGAAGCACTATAGCCGAGGCAAGGCTGTTCTCGGCGGGGTACATGAGCGCTGAGCGCCCGGTGATCGCTGGCTCTCACAACTCCGAAACCGCCAGATAACATTTTTAAAAAGGCGCTCTCTTTATAAATAGACCACAGATTTGAGCTTTAAACAACTACATTATCGACTGAAAAACTCTTAAAACTACATTTCGTGACACAATAACAGTAGTATTTTTAAATTTCGCGGCCTTTCTCCTCTGAAAATAAAAATAGTAAATGAAATACAACCAGGAACAAATTTTCAGTTTTGCTTGTGAAAGGAAATTCCCTGAGACCTGTTTTTAATTGTGTGGCGATTTGTAAAGCCCCAAGCAGCACACGAAATAGGCATTTTTCTCAATTCTCGTTATGAGAGGTATGGGAAAGTTGCCCTCCGCAGTATGGCGGCGCCGTTGACGTACGATCCAGCGGCCAATAGGGCGTCTATGTATTTATTATGTCTATGCACCGGTCAACCGGCCATAAATCAGAAACAGACGGTTTATGCTACAAACACACCATTGGCAAACGGCCCGTTCTAAGTTTAATTTTGGCTGATCTCTATTCCGGACTTGCACACAAACTGCATTGCAATCACGTCCCGAAATGTCATTTGTGTGAGAATATTACAAAGTCTGTCAAAAGGACGTTAACACAGGCCAGAGATGGGACATGCTGAAGAGAAAATACCAGACACAGCAAGATCAGTGTTCGTGATGCTCGAAATATAGGAAGAAAAATATTAATATTGATTTGGGGTGGGGATTTATTTGAATGTGTCTCTTAAGGAAACTGACTTTCTTCAGAACAGTTTTGATGGCATTTTCTTTTTCTCTTCCCTCCGTATAAAGTGGCGTTTACCCCCCCAAAAAATGCTTCTTTTCCATAAGCGCCACCTACTGTCAGAGAGTGAATCTGCATTTTCATTCAGTCCATCTCGTTTTGTTTTGTGCAGGTGTGTCTTATGTAAAAATTTCACAAAGTTAAAGACCATTCTGTTTTGCTCTAAATCTTGAAATTATGCAAGGGCAATTCCACGCAAAAATCATCCTTACCATGAAAACATAAACTTTTTACCAAAAGATCTAAATCCTTTTTAAGTTGTCCGTTTAGGTCTTCAATATACTGTGTTAATGTGCTTTAAAAAAAAATTAAGAAAATTGCCTTGTTTTTACACCACATATGAGGTGAACAACAATGCTAAAATTACATTTTGACACCAACCATATTCCATGCTTTCAAAAGAGGGATCAAATACACCACTTTTTTAAACTTTATTTTAACATAAAGCATTTTGAAGAAAGATGGAGTCATGTCTGAGAAATAAATATACTCATTTTGTCATAACAGCACTGCCTGTTGAGTTTATAAGGGCTATAATTAAGAGGTCACAACGCTTCAGTGCTCTGTCACATCTGTAGCGTTTTAAAGATTAAGTTTATATAATATAACAATTATAAATACAAATAACTTGAAACTTTATATACAAAGCTAAAATATGTTTATGCTTATTAGGACAAACATTTCATCTCACTAATTTGCTCTGAACAACCATAATAATGCGTTACAGATGTGACTATTGCTGTGATCTGTTTCGGGCGTACCGTATATCAGTGCATGAATCCAAAACTCACAATAATATTTGTGCTTTGTTAGTTTTAATACAAAAAAATTCTCAACTTTCAAATTCAGTCGATTTTATAAAAAAATTCAAACAATAGATGCCGCTCTTTAATACGGCGTGATACATTTCTGTAGCGCCTCAGTGTAAGTGGCGGATCAAGCACACATGAACCGATCTTCTCTTCCTCTTTGCCCGCTAAAAAAGGCGATAGGCCTAGATGTGGGAAGCTTTCTGGGGCACAGAGCAGAAAAAGGAAAATGTAAAATGATAAAGAATCTATTATTATTATTTTTATTTTTTTTATCACTTGAAGTCTTTAAATTGATCAACATTTAACAACGGTGTTACGTCCAGAGCCGTAAGGTTCTGTTTGTGTGTGTTCAGCTGTGCTGTTTTCTCTTTCTCTATCCCGGTCTCTCTTCACATGAAAAATGGTTCCACCTGGTACAGATAATCAATGGCCTGCTGTCATTGGATGCTGGGAGTATTTAAACTGCAAACACCATCAGAGCTGTGTTGGTGGTGGCTTGACTGTGTGCAGCAGCAGCAATGAGGTCCCTTCTTCAACCCCAGACCTGAGACTTTGTTGAAGCCAGTAGTGAACAGTGTATCTCTACCTTATATCGTGTGTACTACTTAGTGAAGTAGTTTTCTCTTTTTAGTCTCTTTCTATTTCAATCCCTGATTGAGACTTTAAAGGCAGAAGTGAGTGTTACCTTTAATGGTTTAATCATTGTTTGACTTAATGGATTATTTTCTCTTGGTTTATTTGAAGTTTGTTACTTAATTATTTATTTCTTTATTTTTGTGAGGTTAGTAGGGAGGTGGGTGCCATTTATTTTGAATCATACTTTTTTCTCCTGTTTATGCTAGCAAGGGAGTTAGCTTATTTTGCTGTACTTTTGTTTTGTTTTCTTTTAGATTAGGTAGTTTGAGGAGTAAGATTGATTATGTTTGTTATTTTGGCTATACCCCCTTCTGAACTTGATACCTCTCTTTTTCTTTTTCCTAATTTGTAAATAAAACTACTTTCTTGAATGAGATCACTATGTGGTTATTGTGAAACAACTGTGGGTCTGGAGACGGGGTGGCTTCATGCTGTTGCACATTCATTTCACCACCTTCCATTTTTACTGTTTCATTCCTCCCCTAGACCAATCAGGAAATCGTAACAACGGTTAACTTTGGTTCAACTTTGCGCTTGTTTGCTTGTTTGCTTGTCCGGAACAAGTGTTGTTTTTCTTTTTTAAGGGGCAAGTGAAAGAGAATTGTACTTGCCCGGCCAGCTTAAAAATTACTAGGGAAGCATCGAAACGCAAGAATGATTCAGATTTTATTCAGTGTAAAGACTGATTGATAATGGATAGTGTATTTGGTAACAAGCTTATGCTGCCTGTCTCTTTGTGAGAGACTTTCATGGATAAATTGAAACAAATAAGCACAACAGCACACAATAATCTCACAGAAGAAACATACTGAGGTTTTTTAATTGATTATACGAAAAACTATTTATTTATTTATTTATTTAAATTATAACGTATGATATAGTTACATAACACGACCAAGGGAGCTGTTTTGCTGAATATTATCACGAACAAGTAGCCTATTTAATTATCATAAATGTCTATTATCCTAAACAAGTAGCCTATATAATATTAAGTTACTTACATTTTAGACACAGTATTGACAGATTTAGTTATATTTCACCAATGAAAATATCTCCAAAGGAAAACAATTAGCGCAGTGTTTTGTTACTGAATGATTATGATTCAGCGTTTTGAACGAATCGAATGACTCACTTATTAAGACGGCCACTTGCCGCCACCTGGCGGTTTCATGTTTAAAAGTATCATTGCATTTTTTTTCTTGTATATTCAAACATTTATTTAAAACATTAATCTTATAACATTAGACTATTTATAGCAGATGTAATTTTGCAGTGTATAGGCTAAATTATTTAATTTGATTGGTAACAGCCCAGTTTTATTATTATAGGCTAACTGAATTTATTGATCAAATGTAAGAATTTGACATGACACATGATGCATACATTTAATAAGGTAAAAATAAAAATCGGCCTTTATAAAGGTAAATAACGCCCTGTGGTAAATATCACAAATACGCAGATTTAAGTATGTAAAAGCTGATACACTGAGAATATTATTTCAAATCAGAATAAATTATGTTTATACCCCAAAAATCATCCAGGAATAAAATACTGTTATTTTACATTTTATTATTCAATATCTGTACGTGAATACTGTGAGACCTACCTGGAAATCTTAAAGCTGTGTTTATTTGATCGGTTTCATTTAATATGTTTCATCTTTGTTCTATTTCATTTGTTTTGGCCATTGCTTGTAATTAAGTTTATATGTTCTTTTTTTATTTTATTTTTATAACATTTGAACTTTATAGTTGAGTATAGTAAAGTTTTTGATTATAGTAGTTTTGCTGTGGTATCGAAAATGTCACTGGTAGGCCTATCTAAAATTTTTAGCTTATTTATTTGAATAATGGGTCAAAACAACAAAAACATTAACCTAATCTTAAATATTAAACACCAACACTGATTTGCATACCCCTCAGCAAACGTGCAGTTGCGCCCCTGGAGCAATGGCAAGGGAAAATGAATATCCAACCTAAAACTAACTTTACCCCGCTCTGCAAGCAAAACCAATTCAACTAACGAGTTAAAGAGACACAGATCTAAAGACGCACTTGTGATAATATAGTACACATAAAACCAGAAGCAAATAACTGACCGTAAACTGACAAAGTCTCCGAAATGGCGTCTTCTCATCCATGAAGTTTTAACTTGTTTTCAGCAATCTGTTTCCTGGAGGAGACAGTCGTAATACCTGCTCCACCTGCTCCACCTGCTCCTGAGCTCACCTGACCCCCCCGGTTACATGAAAACCCTGAAGCGGACTGAAGAGTTTCTACACCGTATAGTATAACTTTTTTTTATTGACTGTATAGCAAACATTCTGAATTAATTTATCCTTCGCGTCAGAAATAGTGCTGAAGAATACAGGAATATATAAGTGTAAGAAATACAGAAATAAGCTCGAACTTCACTTACCATTCTGCATCAGCAGGAGCTGTTACCAGAATAACTAATGAGGGCTGATCTTTCCCGTCGTTAAAAAAAAAAACTTTCTTTTTAGGGCCTGGTTGTATAATTGATAACAGTATTTTAAGCAGATTGAAAACTTTAATTTAAATGCATTTATTACAGCTTTTAAAAACCTAAAACTAAACTTGAACCTTGTTCTGGTTTTGTTTCCTTATTACCTATACCTTACATTAACATTTTACGTTTTATTGTTAGACATAATATTTTTTAAAACATGCATAAAATGTAAATATCATTAAATTTCATTCCACTAAGTAATTTATTTGCATGTTATTTAACTGATGATAATAAATTGACTTTAGTGATACCCAAGTGCAATTTACACAAATGTAAAGAGAAACCAAATGATAAAAAAAAAAAAAAAACAGAGTCAGTGATGAATACGTCGAACGTGAGCGACTGAAGGGGAACCATGGTAATGAAAACGTGTGGCAGGATGGGCCAAAGTTTAGCCCCAGTCTCCTCTTCTAGCGACAGACAAATTACCTTTTAATGATGAAACTATTTTTGATAGAATGATAGAAACTGTTTCTGGAAACCTGTTTGCTTTGACCTCATATCTAGTGTTAATGCATTTATGCTTTTAATGTGTTGTAATCTTGAATATTTTTATATAGTTCAAGTTCAGTTGTATTTATATAGCACATTTAAAACAGCCACTAGGCTGACCGAAGTGTACTCAACTGTACAAGAGATTCAGAGGCAATCAAGCCTGCACCAGATTAAAGACTTTTCCCTCTACAGGGAAACACTAGCTGCGTTTACATGGACACTTATAATCGGATTGACGGCTCAATCGGACTAAAAAACCTTCATGTAAACACCTTAATCGATCCGATTGAGCTCGATCCGAATGAAATTTCGATCGGATTGAAAGGGGTGGTTTATCCCTTTTGTAATCCGATCGAGAGAACATGTAAACACTTGATCGGATTTAAAACCGAAACTGAAAGGACTGCGCATGTGCAATGACGTTAAATAGCGTAATGACGTTGACGCGCGGAACGAGCTGTTCTTCATGTTGAATAAAGTGTCATATTAATAAGTTTCCCGTTATTCCCCTAATTTCACTCGCGCGTCTGTGAAGTGAAGCAGGACAACGTCCCACCAGTGCTTGTTTTGGATTCTCATCCACAGACGACTGGTTTTGGCCGCGGGGAGGGGCATTTTTACTGCGTGATCAATAAGCAGCACGGCAAAACGGTTAATATGCTCTAAATTATGACCAGAGACGAATTAATATTACGTCTGCTGTTTAAAACAAATAAAGAACTAATAGATGAGAATATTTATGCAGGAAAGTCTGTATATTCGTGCAGTGTGCGCATGTCAAAACATCAGATCCGATTTGAAACTTGTGACATATAAACGCGCACATCAACCCGATTACTTTATTTATCATTCATGTAAACACCTTGTTCGGATTCATCAATCGGATTGATTTCATTCCGATTGTGTCCATGTAAACGTAGCTACTGATTCACATTTTTCTGACATATTATAGACCAAACAACTATTTGATTAATCGAAAAAATATTCAACAGATTAATCGACTATGAAAATAATCCCAAATCCATAATCATTATGTACAAGTGCATTGCATTGGAAGCCCTGGATATAAGCCTCCCTCTCTATCTCTCTTAAATATTTTTGTTCTCTCTGTTTTGTCATTCAGTAAACTTTATAGATTTCAACCATATTATTCCTTCTTGAGTCTCTTTAACAAGAACTTAGATTAATGTATTAAAGGAGAACTCCAGTCAATTTTAACATTGAGCTAATTTTTTTGTAAATTTGGAGTGCTGTCAGTACAGAGAACAACGACAAAAATCGGTGTTGCCTACACCGTGTTATCCTCTTTTTAAAAATTGCACCCTGTTGACTTAAATGGGGCAAGTTTTAAACCTGCTTTTAGCCTCTTAACATCCTTGATGTGTCATTACAAGTGCCCAGCCATGTGGAGTGATTCCTTCAGAGTGAACACAGTGAATCTGACTGCAGTAGATGTGAAAGATATGAATAAAAATGAAGTTAATTCGGCCAGCGCTCATACCTGTATTTATTTCCTGTTTTCCTGTTGTAGTCGATTGTCGAGTTCACGCGCGTGATCATAGGTAACTAAGCAACAGTGGAGAACTTGACAATCGACTACTGTGGACTTCGACCGAAAACAGGAAATAAATACAGGTATGAGCGCTGGCCGAATTAACTTCATTTTTATTCATATCTTTCACATCTACTGCAGTCAAATTCACCGTGTTCACTCTGAAGGAATCACTCACATTGGCTGTGCACTTGTAATGACACATCAAGGATGTTAAGAGGCTAAAAGCAGGTTTAAAACTTGCCCCATTTAAGTCAACAGGGTGCAAATTTTAAAAAGAGGATAACACGGTGTAGGCAACACTGATTTTTGTCGTTGTTCTCTGTACTGACAGCACTCCAAATTTACAAAAAAATGAGCTCAATGTTAAAATTGACCGGAGTTCTCCTTTAATTGAATAGTGATTGTGTGACCTATGATGAGGGAACAACCAGTGATACCCTTGGTAGCCTAGTACCATCAAATGATAGCCTATAGCGATGTCAACAGGATACACATACACCGGAAGGCAGTGGCCCACCTTACCGGGTGAACACGTCGTGGTCCACCAGAATTTATAGTTCCCTTTTGTAGTCACTCCGAGTTACATCGTATACATTGTATACATTATATCATCTTTGAGTATATAAAACGAGCCAATGGCAAAGAAATGCCATGGGTCTGCGGAATTTGCATAGCGTAACTCTGCCCCACCCTGGGGGTATATAAGGAAGTGCGCTGGCAACATGCAGATATGTTTTCGCTTCGGAGCCAAGTTTAGCACTTCACTCCACAGCCAATTCCTGAGTATCATCTCTATTTCTCTTCGAGACGTGCCTCTCTCCAGGTGTTTGTGTGACAGCGAGTTCCAGCGAGTGCACATTCCCTGCTTATCTGTGCAGTGATTTGCCAGAGTTTGTGTGTTCATCTCCCTGGTCGCTTCAACACTTGTGGAGAAAATCTCCTTTCTAAAAGAGCTTGCACGCGGCACGTCTTTTTAAAGATGCCTCGCCCGTGCACTTCTGGTTGCGGTCTATACATTTCTGACTCTGATGGGCACAATCGCTGTCTTGTGTGTTTGGGCATTGATCACGCTAAGGCAGCGTTTGTGGATGAGTCATGTTCCCATTGCGGGAACATGCCCATCGCACGGTTGCGGTCGAGACTCAATGACCTTCATGGTAGAGTCCCCTCATCCGCACCCCGATCTACGAGCTCCACGAGAGCTGGTACTTCGGCTGGCGGCCAGGGTGACCTGAGGGTTACGGTGTGGAATAAAGCGCCGACTATTCCACGCTCCACAACGCCCTCTAGCACTGTGCAACCCTTGAGTGTTCCGAATGAGCCCGCAGTACAGTCCTCTGACTTGCCGCGGGTCTCATTCGGCGCTCCAGAGGAAGATTTGATGTCGATCGCTGCATCACAAGGTGGGCAGGAGTCCTTGGGAAGTGACGATTCGGCTGTGCTGCCACCTTCGGGTGCACCAGCATTGCCCGAGTCTGATCCCGAGCTGACGGTCATGCTTTCCCGGGCAGCCGCGGCCATTGATCTTGAGTGGTCCCCGCCACCTGGTCCAGTGCGCTCGCGGTTGGACGATTGGTTTTTGGGGGCGGCCGCTGATCCCCGTCAGTGTCCTACCCCCATGCCTTTCTTCCCGGACGTGCATGAGGAGGTCACGAGGTCCTGGAAGGCACCCTTGTCTTCCCGCGATCGCTCGGCGGCCTCCTCCGCCTATCCTCCTCTCGACCAGGCGGCTGCCAAAGGGTACACTGGGGTTCCCCAGGTTGAACGCTCTGTTGCCATGCAACTATGTCCTCAGAGTGCTTCTTCCCGCGGCGACCCTAAGCACCCCTCCAAGGCCTGTAGGTTCTCCTCCATGCTTGTGGCAAAGGCCTATAGAGCTGCGGGGCAGGCAGCCTCCTCACTGCATGCCATGGCGACACTCCAGGTCTACCAGGCCCAGATGTTGCGTGACATGCACGAGGGGAGGACTGACCCAGGGCTCTTCGATGAGCTCCGTGCCGCCACCGACCTTGCTCTCCGAGCGACGAAGGTGACCGCACGCTCCCTGGGTCAGGTGATGTCCACTTGTGTGGTCCAGGAGAGACACCTGTGGCTTAACCTGGCTGATATGCGGGAGGTTGAGCGAACCCGTTTCCTTGACACCCCCATATCCCAAGCTGGCCTCTTCGGCGGGGCAGTCGAGGACTTTGCCCAACAGTTCTCGACTGCCCAGAAGCAGACTGAGGCTCTCAAACATGTCCCACCCCGACGGCCCGCTGCTGCCTCCACCCAGCCGTCGGCTCAGCCGCCTCAGTCTGCTCGCCGCCGAGGACGCCCTCCTGCGGTTCCCCCCCCTCCCGCACGGCCCCAGCAGCAGCCTCCACCCGGGCTGTGCCGTGGAGGAAGCCGTCACAGGAAGGCGTCACAGCCCCCTCCAGCCCCGCGCCCCGCTAAACGCCAGGCCAAGCGGCGCTCCTGAGACGGGCTGCTCAGAGATGGCTCTCAGTTTTGTGCAGGAGACGGTAGCAGGGCCGCTCCTTCCCCCGGTGGAGGGCCGGGGGAGAATCCTTGGTTTTCCACCCTAATGTGGTTAAAAACAGAACTGACACACCCATCTCTGAGCCCACAGAGGTCGCGGATGACAGTGCGCGCCGCTCACGAGCCTCGCCACTCTCGTCCCCCTCTCTCGCTTGTCCCCTGCCAGAGCACGCCCCCGTGGGATGCTGGTATTCCCCTGGCCTCCTCTGGCAGGACGCGGCTCATGACTGTGCCCCCGCACTGGGCCGCTATGCCACCCACGCCTGGGCCGGTCATTCCGCCTCGCTGCACCACCGAGGGTACGCCTGTGGTCCACATGACCCCGCTGGTACAGTTCTTGGAAGCCTGGTTACAGCTTCCTGGACTGGGTCGCGAGGACCATCAGGCTCGGCTACGCGATTCAGTTCGCACGATCTCCTCCTCGCTTTGCGGGAGTCCGCTTCATTATGGTCGGTGGCAATGCCCCTGTCATGAGAGCAGAGGTCGCCACCCTACTGGCGAAGGGTGCGATTGAGATTGTCCCTCCAGCCGAAATGAAGTCCGGCTTCTACAGCCCCTACTTCATTGTACCGAAGAAGACCGGTGGGTTACGACCGATCCTGGACCTGCACGTCTTGAACCGCTCCCTTCACAGGCTGCCGTTCAAGATGCTCACGGCCAAACGCCTTTTCGAATGCATGAGGCCGCAGGATTGGTTTGCAGCGATCGCCCTGAAGGACGCCTACTTCCATGTCTCCATTCTTCCTCGACACAGACCGTTTCTTCGGTTTGCTTTCGAGGGGCAGGCACACCAGTACGCGGTTCTCCCTTTCGGGCTAGCCCTGTCTCCTCGCGTCTTCATGAAGGTCGTCGAGGCAGCCCTTGTTCCCCTACGAGAACAGGGGGTTCGCATCCTGAACTATATCGATGACTGGCACCTAGCTCGTCTGGGCCTTCGGGTCAACTGGGAGAAGAGCAAACTCTGCCCCGTGCAGAGGATCTCTTTTCTCGGTATGGATATCAACTCGGGTCGGTGTATGCCCATGTGCAAAGGGCATGTGGCCGCGGGTTCCTGGACAGGACCACAGCGCCTTTGGCATATCAATTGCCTTGAGTTGCTGGCGGTACATCTCGCCCTGCACCGCTTTCGTGCATTGCTCAGGGGTCGACACGTACTGGTCCGATCAGACAATACCGCGACAGTAGCGTACATCAACCATCAGGGTGGTTTACGCTCCCGCCGTATGTCGCAACTCGCTCGCCACCTTCTCATTTGGAGTCAGAAGCATCTGAGGTCGCTTCGAGCCATCTATATCCCGGGAGACCTGAACCAGGCGGCCGACGAGTTGTCTCGGCTTCAGCCTCTCGCTGGAGAATGGAGACTCCATCCCCAGACGGCCCAGCTGATTTGGGATCAGTTCGGGGTCGCACAGGTGGATCTGTTTGCCTCCCACGACTCATCCCACTGCGACCTGTATTATTCCCTGACCGAGGGCACGCTCGGCACGGATGCACTGTCGCACAGCTGGCAGCGGGGCCTACGCAAGTATGCGTTTCCCCCAGTGAGCCTCCTTGCGCAGACTTTGCGCAAGATCAGGGTGGACGAGGAGCAGGTCATTTTGGTTGCCCCATATTGGCACAACCGCACCTGGTTCCCAGAACTAGTTCTCCTCGCGACAGCACCTCCCTGGCCAATTCCCCTGAGCAAGGACCTGCTTTCTCAGGGACGGGGCACCCTGTGGCACCCTCGTCCCTATCTTTGGAACCTCCACGTGTGGCTCCTGGACGGGACGAGGCAGGTTTGAGTACCCTACCACAAGCGGTGGTGGCTACCATCACTTCCGCTAGAGCATCGTCCACGAGGCATGCCTATGCGTTGAAGTGGAACCTCTTCGTCAACTGGTGTTCTTCTAAAAATCAAGAACCCACGAAATGCCTGATCAGTGTCGTGCTTTCCTTCCTGCAAGAAGGGTTGGAGCGAAGGCTGTCTCCCTCCACCCTGAAAGTGTATGTTGCCGCCATTGCCGCACATCACAACGCAGTTGATGGTAAGTCTCTGGGGAAGCACGACCTGATCATCAGGTTCCTGAGGGGAGCAAGGAGACTACACCCTCCTCGTCCTTCCCTCGTACCCTCTTGGGACCTCTCAGTGGTTTTAACTGCCCTACAGAGTGATCCCTTTGAGCCTCTGCAATCAGTGGAGCTTAAGTTCCTGTCTATGAAGACGGCGCTCCTGGTTGCATTGGCCTCCATCAAGAGGGTAGGGGACCTGCAGGCATTTTCGGTTGACGAAGCATGCCTGGAGTTCGGGCCGGCTAACTCTCACGTGATCCTGAGACCCCGGCCTGGATATGTGCCCAAGGTTCCCACCACTCCCTTTCGAGACCAGGTGGTGAACCTGCAAGCGCTGCCCTTGGAGGAGGCAGACCCAGCCTTGGCACTGCTCTGTCCAGTACGCGCCCTCCGTGCTTACGTAGACAGAACGCAGTGTTTCAGGACCTCAGATCAGCTCTTTGTCTGTCATGGTGGGAAGCTGAAGGGAAAGGCTCTCTCCAAGCAAAGGTTGTCTCACTGGATAGTGGACGCCATTGCTCTGGCATACCAGCAGCAAGGTCGACCATGCCCCCTTGGTGTGACAGCCCACTCCACTCGGAGTGTGGCATCCTCTTGGGCTCTAGCGCATGGCGCCTCGCTAACAGACATCTGTAGAGCTGCAGGGTGGGCGACACCTAACACATTCTATAATCTCCGAGTGGAGCCAGTTTCTTCTCATGTACTCGCTTCAACTAGCCGGTACTAGATTCTGCTCAGGTGTCTTCGCTTGCGACGGACGGGATACGTGCGATATTTCCTCAGGTGAGCCTAATAAGCCCTGAGTCTCCTCCAGCACTGTCGACGTCAACGCCAGAGTTATGCCACCGGCAGCTTTCGCGTTTGGCTAGGTGCCTCCATGTGCATGGTTCCCCCTCTGGGCGACCCCCACATGTGTATTTCCACTGTAAGCCTCTCTGAGCATGTGTCTTTCCCTTGGCAAGCCACCTGGCCACCCCTGGGGTTGAAATATTCCACCTGCGGCTGGACACCCCAGTGATTCTCCATATGTAGCCCTTCGGGGTCATATGTGTATTCTAAGTCCCCCCCCTTCGGGTTGGGCATGATTGCATATTTCCTTTGAGATATGCTTCCCAGTGTACCTTGGTATTCCTGTGTTAAGTAGGAGTCCTTCGTCCGTGCCAGTCTCACGACAGGGAGCTCAGACTTACGCAGGGCACTGGAAGACAGTCGAGAGGTGGCGTGATTACACTGGGAACCCCATTCATCGTCATCCGACGTAACTCGGAGTGACTACGAAAGGGAACGTCTCGGTTACGTATGTAACCCTCGAGGGAACTGAGTAGGGAACGGAGACGTTACGTCTCCCTGCCACTTCCGCTGTACCGCTGGAACGCCTGAGTTCAGTCTCGGCTCCTCAGCGAAGACATATCTGCATGTTGCCAGCGCACTTCCTTATATACCCCCAGGGTGGGGCGGAGTTACGCTATGCAAATTCCGCAGACCCATGGCATTTCTTTGCCATTGGCTCGTTTTATATACTCGAAGATGATAGGCTTTCTAAGCGAAACCCCATTCGTCGTCATCCGACGTAACGTCTCCGTTCCCTACTCAGGGAACGAGGGTTACATACGTAACCGAGACGTTTACCCACCTCTTTTTTTACCACTACACCACTGGATAGATAGATAGATAGATAGATAGATAGATAGATAGATAGATAGATAGATAGATAGATAGATAGATAGATAGATAGATAGATCGGATTAATCGATAGATATTTTTAAAGCATTTTAGCATTAATTGCAACGAAAATGTGAACAAATGAATATGAATCTCTGAATACATATCTAAATATTCTGAATGTGCTTTACATGATTAGAACAATACTTGTTTCCAAGAAGGCTCTTTGTAGCACTTTGTTGATGTTGTGCTGCAGTGTAATGTTGAGGCTTCTGTATGTAGCCAGCTCTGCAACAAGATCCTCCTTCTCCTTTCCTAATTCAGCACATCTTTAATGTTAGAACAAGAAACAGAAGAAATTTAAGTTTTTCTCATCAGATTCTCATATTCTGCGATTCTGAAATTGATCACTAAACTTTCATTATTAAGAATCTCTTATTATAGGCTATGTTTGTAAATAAGAAAGCATTTATTATTCATAAACTCATTTGCATTCTTCAAGCTCTTCTACCACGTCATGTTTTTGTTTCTTTATGTAGCGGTATCGTCTTTGCAAATCCTTATATATTTTTTGAGGTACAACTCCTCCATCTTCACCGTCAGAACACTCTCTCTTTTTCTTTGGGTCTGTCTCAAAAAGTGGGGTCTCTCTCTTCTTTGCCTTTCTTTCTTCAAGAATTTTCAAAAGGTTTTTTTCTTTTTTCAGAAGCCTCAACTGTCTAAAGCGTTTTCTGTAAAGCATTATTATTATTATTATTATAATTATTATTATTATGATATATCATCAATAAAAATGTAACAATTATGTTGAATGTACAAAATTGGTAATAAATCACCAGCTTTCTGCAAAAGGTTACACTGTCAAATATTTAAAGGTTCAGCCAAAATACTGCTATATTATATTTGGATGTAACGGACTGATGGACTTGGTCACCATTTGCTTTTTTTTTTTTTTTTAAAGATGGTGACTGAGGCTAAAAGAAATAGTCATACAGGTTTGGAACAATGAGAGTGAGTAAATGATTACAGAAGTTTGAGCTAGGCCTATCCCTTTAAGATCTTTTTTTGACAACTTCAAAAACAATATCAATTAGAAGGTTATTTATAATGTCTTATAATACACAGTGGATTATATATTCTCATTAAATACTTTTACCATAATGCTTTATATTGCATATACTACGCATGGTATAGCCTAGTAGCTACTAGATCAGTCAAAAACATAAGACATCAAAATTGGGTGAAGTTATTGGATGATAATGGGTTTTAATTAGCCTAGAAATCTAGACGCAACCTAGCGGCAGCAAAATGTATTTTGCAGCCAGGGTAGTCTAGCAACTCTCCGTTGACTTTCGAGCTGCAAAAACCTAAATTGGGTCAGGCCAATCACGTCGTGTATAGAGTAGGTGGGGCGGGCTTAACATAATGACGACAGAGTTGCGACGGTTCCCTGCTAACTGTTACTTGAAAACAAAGAAGAGCTGCTGCTGGAGAACAGTCTTTCGAATCAGCTTTGGCCGCGACTCTGGAGGACTTGGAGTTAAGTTTTTCTTTGAGAAAAGAGCAAAGAACGGCACTTAAGTCATTCTTAAAAAAAGGAAGATGTGTTCGTAGTTTTGCCGGCCAGATATGGCAAAAGTTGAATCTATCAACTAGCTCCGCTGTTGGGAAAATGCTCTGGTTGGTTGAAGCGCTGTCCTATTGTGTGCAGAGGGAATTTGAAAGACAGCCGTTTATCCCGCCCCTTGGATTGAGCCGTGTCTATGGTGAGTTGCCAGACCTAACATCTTGATGTAGGTCTGGCTTGCCAGGCTAGGTTTTAATACTTTAATAACTTATAACTTTAAATAGCAAATACAAGTAAGATTTAGAATGCATGAGTGTTTACAATTATAATATTACAAATAATGAGGAATGTATTACAATTATTTAAAATATTACGAATAATTTATAAATACAATTAGCATTAAAAATATATTAATTAAAAACAAACTGATGTGCGTACTGCATATGATCCCGATTGAGTTCGAAAGAACCGATTTGCGACATGACTCTTCATGAATCATTTCGAGTTCAATCATTTGGAAGAGATTTTTTATTTTTATTTTTTTGCGAACCGGAAGATACACAGTGAACGCGAGGAAAAGTTCGTTCATCCATCAGGTAAGTCATGTTCTCAGGTTTAGAAATCAAAGTAAGCTTTTCAAAACATACGTTTTTCTTCTTCAGTTCTCCTTTTTCTTTTGTAGTTGCCGTCTCGTCCTCTTGGTCATCCTGTTTTAGGATTTTTGCGGTTCTGATCCGTTTGCATGGTTTGGCCAATTCGTCCTCCATCTCTTTATGGGTCTCTGGAGGTGGTAAATTGAACCACAATTAATGTAAGTAACAGTTACATTTTTAGCTTAGTCAGCATTAGCTCAAACAGACATTTCAATTGACATAATTACACTAAATTTACTTTATCTAAACGTTAACCTTACCTTTAATGAGAAGTACCTGAGCTTGATAATATGTATTTTCCCAGTGAACAAGATATAAAAAATCTTGTTTGTAATTTTAAGGGTCAATTTTTTTTATGTCTTCTATGGGAACGATATGTTTGTGTCCGTCTGAATAACGCACATAGGCAAACACGTCTGAGGTAAAATGTCGTTTTGAAAAAAAACTTTGGCGTGAGAGCGCATCTAGCCCTCAGGTAGGCTAAGTTAGCTGGCGCACGGTTAAAAATCAGCCAATCCCGTTTCAGAATCGTAATATATATATATATCACACAGACACTCAGTATGGTTGCTATCTTTGTGCGGACTCTCCATAGACGCAAGTTAATGGTTTTTATACTGTCCAAACGGCCATTGCCGTGCGACTCGCGAGAGACGATAACAAGCGATACTACGGTAAGAACCAAATCAATGATAATCAAAGACACACATAATACAGATCAATACATCAAGATTTCTGGTGAAATACCACAGTACAGTTATTGCTACTTTAGTTTGCCAAACATTCTTAAAGGAACAACTAATGATTCAAACAAGAATCGACTGGGTATAAACGTCACTGTTCAGAAGAATCACTTTGTTAAGTAGGATCTTACGGGAATCCTTGAGGAATGTCATTCGGATGATGGACATTCCATGAACATCCCTGTAGGATTTTTTTTTTTGTCAGACCTGCTTTTATTAGGCATAAAACAAGTAAAATCTCCTTTATTTTACAGAGCTTTATACAACAGAGATTGTTTCAAAGCAGCTTCACAGTATTAAACATGTGTAACAGAATAAATGATGCAAACTTCATCAAATATTTCATCAAATAATTTAATGTAGCAAGACAATAGCGTCATTATCCCAGCAAACACAAACGTTCCCATAACAATTTCATATGGTTCCCGTTTGGTTATTTTTTGGGGGAACTGAAACTTTCTCTATTGGTTTATTTTTTGTAACCTAAAGAGAACATGCCAAGAACGTTCCCTGCATGTTGTTTTTATTTTTAGATTTTATTTTTATAACCATAGGATGGTAGGCCGATAAGCTACAGAGATTTATTGTAATGCTGAAATCTGTAATTTATTCATAAACATAAACTATATTTTGCAGAATTACATGTCTGAAGTTTATTGCAGTTTCTTAATAAATAAAAGACCCTCACCAGTGCCGTGTTTGGTATGCTTTGGCCTCAAGCACGCAGAAGAGGCTTTGGAGAATGTGGAGAATTGCAGCCATTACCTAATGCTGCCTAAGAAGCTCCTGCAGCACCGTCTTAAAGTTGGCACGACCCAGTGCGTCGAGCTTGGCCTTTCTGACGGGGATGGGGGACGCGGTGATGACGACGTGCTAGTGGGGGCCTCCCGGGGCACAACATCCCTCAACTTGGCTGACCCTCTTGCGTTCACCATGCTTATATAATTCATAAGAAAGTTGGATTTCTCCAGATAGGCGCGTCCACTATACTGTGGAGATGGCATCAGCATCGTCAACTTCATCTTTGTAGACACTGACACAGAAAAAGTAGTTATTGATAAACAAATAAAATGTCTCCTTACTATTTTTGACACATTCATAATCATTACTTTTGCCAGCTCAGAATAGGCAATATTACTATACATAGCCTAGGTAAACGCTCATTATGGTTTAATATTCTCTCCATTATATATTTAAGTAATTAAATTAATATAAATGTGCGATAAGTTGACTAATGGCTTTATTGTACAACTACCAGTCGACTAGAAAAACCTTCGTCAGGGGCAGCCCTATTTCTTTCACATATTTTCAAACCAGTGTCATAACCCGGCTCAGAGTTTATGACAAAGAAGTAGAACGGAAACACTTAATCAAAAGATAACCAATTTATTTACCAAACAAAACCACAACTAAACACAAAATGCCGGCAATAACAAAAACATAAAGGAGAAGACACGCCGGAGAGAGAACCTCTCTCTCTCCCACCGGAAGGCAGGGAGTAGGAAGCTTTAAACAGGAAGTTAAACTCCAAACACAGGTGTCCTCCATCCACCCTCAGGATCGCAGCCCCGCCCCACTGAAACACAAAAATAACAAAGACAGGTATGCAGGCCGTCACACTCCCCCCCATAAGAAAGGGGTTCCCAGAAGGAAACCCGACAACAACAAATATTACTCCAACTTAAGCTCAAAACAATTATCCCCTACCAACATTCAAAAATAAATGAATAAATACTTAACACTAGTCATTACTGTTCCAATCCTCAGCATCTTTCATTCCTACTTCTGGTTCAGTAATCGATGTACCTAGAAAGCAATTTTAAGAATCCAGAAGAGGCAGACAACTATAGGAACAAAAACAATTACCCTAGCGGCAATTACATTGTCAACTCCTTTCACATAGCGAACGTCCAAGCAATAGGACTGCAAAAACAATGACCATTGAATCAATCTTTGGTTCGGACACTGCAAGGAATTTAAGAAGGTCAAAGGATTATGATCGGTAAAGACCACCACAGGAGCACTGCCACTAACATAAACATCAAAATGTTTTAGAGCCATAATCAAAGCAAGCGTCTCCTTTTCGATCACAGAATAATTCCCCTGGTAACGATTAAATTTCTTTGAAAAGAAACTAACCGGCCTCTCAATACCACAGTCATCCTCCTGCATGAGGACCTCCCCAGCCCCTACCTGGCTCGCATCCACATACAATTGAAATGATCTGTCCAAATGCGGCGCCGCTAACACCGGAGCGGTACATAGAAGCGTTTTGACATGTTGGAAGGCACTTTGACAAACAGGAGACCAAGAAAATTTGACTTTATCCCTCAACAAATCAGTGAGAGGTGCCACAACACTAGAAAAGTTTCTACAGAATGCTCTGTAATAACCTACCAGGCCTAGAAAACGCATCAACTCTTTTTTAGTTGTTGGAACTGGAAACTGTTCCACTGCCTGAATTTTTGCATTCACCGGACGCACCTGACCCTGCCCAACTACTCGGCCAAGATAGGTCATGGTCGCCCTTGCAAACTCACACTTTGCGAGGTTGACTGTGAGCTTTGCCTCTGCCAAACGAGTAAACAATTCCTGTATATGTTCTAAGTGACTATCCCAGGTGTTTGAATAAATGACTACATCATCAAGATATATAGCGCAACCCTGCATGTCACCTACAACGTGATTCATGAGACGCTGAAAGGTCGCAGGTGAATTCCGAAGCCCAAACGGCATTACCTTATATGAATATAAACCCTTTGGAGTAATAAATGCAACAATCTCACGAGCACGTCTAGACAAAGGCACCTGCCAGTAGCCTTTAAGGAGATCAAACTTACTGACAAGCTTCGCAGCCCCCACCTGATCGATGCAGTCATCCATTCTCGGCAGGGGAAACGAATCCGGCTTTGTAACAGAATTAACTCTACGAAAATCAGTGCAAAAACGCATAGTACCATCCGACTTAGGAACAAGTATACAGGGAGAAGCCCAGCTAGAAAAACTAGGTTCAGCAATGTTATTTTCCAACATATATTTTACTTGGTCCTCCATTTGCTTTTGTTTGTCCGTATTTACCCGATAGAATCTCTGTTTTATTGGTTTCCCATCGTTTACCTCAATGTCATGTTCTATCAGATGAGTGCACGTAGGCGAATTAGAAAATAAACAGGAAAACCGATGAATTAATTCTGTCAACTGCTCCGCACGTGTCACCAGCAAATGAGCAAACAGTTTTTCCAATTCAGCCAAAGTCTGTGAGTTATTAAAACCACCTACAGACATTTCTTCTACCTCATCCAATGTTTTTTCAATGTCTCTACCGTCAGCTTTAACTGAACCTGCAGAGACCGCGACACATGCCGCATGAGCTTGAACTACTGTAGGAGGATCACTACACGCAGAAGGCTGAAGTACACCGGTAAAATAAGGTTTTAGTAAATTCACATGACAAAGCTGTGTATTTTTCCTACGTTCAGGAGTAGCAATAATGTAATTTTGCTCTGACACCTGCTTTACAACCGTATAGGGGCCTGCAAACTTTGCCTGAAACAGAGAACTAATTACGGGAAACAGAGCCAACACCTGGTCCTCAGCTAAACGTGCGTAACTCAGCATGCCTATCATACCACGATTTCATTTTCTCCTGTGATGACGCCAAATTTGTTTTCGCTAACATCCCAGCTGTATAAAGGCGATGTCGAAACCCATTAACGAAATCTATCAGGTTTACAGGAGGTTCAACATCCTTCCAACCATCTGCCAATGCTCCTAACGGACCCCGCACTTTATGCGCAAACACCAGCTCATTCGGAGAAAACCCCAAGCTCTCTTGTGTAACTTCTCTAGCTGTTCAAATGTTAAATTTGAAGTCGACCTAGAAAGCAAAGGTAACGAGAAAGACTGGTTTTCTGACAAAATTCCCTTTTCTATTAAGCTACTTCTTACAATAGCTTTCTGCCGCTCTTTAAGCATATTATTACTGATATCAATATCATAATGTTCAGCTATTTTAAGCAGCTGCTCTTTTGTGCAGAGATCTAATACTTCTTCCGACGGAGATGCTATAAATTCCTCTACAGCCGACATTTTAACCGTGTGCGTGAAATCTCTTCAGACTAATGGAAATCAAATTACTACAAACATACTAATAACAAAAAAGGTGCGCCCCTCTAACTACCTCAACCCCAAATTTACTACATAAACTCAACCCTAGTCTTCATGCGGCTGCTTATGGTGGTTCCATTATGCACAAAACCCAATGGCAAGGAAAAGCAACCAGAAACTGGCGACTCTCCTAAATCCACGGAGTGCCCCCGAGACAACTGCTCTGTCCACTTTCACCGCAACACTACACCACCCCACCAGACGAAACCCAAAAGGGTAACGCCACTAAACCTACCAGAGACGCACCCCTTTGATAACAAATAATTACAAATTTAAAATAACCTACTTACCTAAACTTCCCGCACACCGGTCAAAATCAAAGTTCTCATCCACTATCACCGCGCCACGCGGCCAAATACTGGCGTGTGACATCACACCAGCAACACTTCATTCACAAATAGACCTAATATCCCGCCACTACACAACTTAATACGTAGCGAACAGAAAAAACAAAAACAAATAGACAAGCCCCCATTTGTCATAACCCAGCTCAGAGTTTATGACAAAGTAATAGAACGGAAACACTTAATCAAAAGATAACCAATTTGTTTACCAAACAAAACCACAACTAAACACAAAATGCCGGCAATAACAAAAACATAAAGGAGAAGACACGCCGGAGAGAGAACCTCTCTCTCTCCCACCGGAAGGCAGGGAGTAGGAAGCTTTAAACAGGAAGTTAAACTCCAAACACAGGTGTCCTCCATCCACCCTCAGGATCGCAGCCCCGCCCTACTGAAACACAAAAATAACAAAGACAGGTATGCAAGCCGTCACACCAGCATATCACAAAGGGCATTCTGGGTTGAGCAAGCGGCCCTGAGTGGACTGAGCGAGAAATCTTCAGAAAGATGCTCTCCGCTCCAGAGGAAATATTACCACTGACTGCGCTCACATGCTCTGGTAAAGTTAATTCATAATGAAACCAGCTCAGTTCAGCAATAAGCAGCTCAACTGAAGACAGTAGCGTAGAGTCAGCTCAATGTTGGTTCAGTTCAGTTCAATAACAGTGTTGATGTTCAATGTTACTAGCAGAGTTTTAATGAGATCTCAGATTACTATGGTTCTGCTATGATTAGCATGGTAAGAGTAATGAACTCATTGACTCATGGAGGCAGAGCTTTAGACTTAGCTTAATGGCTGTTTAGAGGCTGTTGAGTTTGTTTCTCTGATGTTTCTGTGAGTAATGATGACAGAAACTCTCTGCAGCCAATATGAATCAGATCTGATTGATTATGGACTTGATCAATCTCTCATATTATTCACTACCTGGCCAAAAAATAAATAAATAAAAAAAATTCCATCAAGAGTTGCATTCATTTGTTTGTCCAAGATTTTGTATTGACAATGGGAGAGTTGAAGGTCTCTGTAAAGTCTGACTCATTCATTTGTGTGTGTGTGTTCAGTCATAGCTACGATGCGGGATCTGAAGCGGAAGGATAAGTTGGTTGAAGTGGCTGGAGACGCGTACGGATGAACTCTGTCTCTGCTCTCGCTGGACGTCTGCAGTGATGAATCAGTCAAACAGTGTGTCGATAGCGTCAGAGATCGACATATAGACATACTGAGTGAGTTAACACACACACACACACACACACACACACACACACACACACACACACAGATCTGTCTCTGATGGCTTCTGTTCTGCTCAGGTTAAGATGATGAATCTGAGCGTTAGTTTCTCTTTTAAGTCTTCAGCTTCAGCCAGAGTTCATCTGTGTGTTTGTAGTCAATAACGCTGGCGTTGGTCTGGTGGGGCCCATTGAGGCTCTCAGTCTGGAGGACATGAAGCAGGTGTTCAAGACCAATTTCTTCGGTATTGTGCGCTTGATTAAAGAGGTCATGCCCGACATGAAGAGGAGACTCTCTGGACACATCCTCGTCATCAGCAGTGTGCTGGGCCTGCATGGTAAGACAGTCAGACACACAGACACTTCTTCTTGAGGAACAGTAGAAGAGCTCGTACCTTTCATGAGGATCTGCTGAATGACACACAAGTGGAAACATCAGTGTACAGAAACACAAAGCAGATTTGTGTTGCTCTTCACTGGTGTGGCGTTTAATGACGTCTACTCCGCGTCGAAGTTCGCCACGGAGGGATTGTGTGAGGGTCTCGCCATCCTTCTGCTCAAGTTTAACGTCACGTGAGTCTTAGTGTTTGCCATTAAACATTGCCTTAAAATATTATTTTAATATATATTCTATAACTAAAAGAGCAGCTTTGTCATTAAAGCAAAAGCATCATAAATCTGTTGCCTACATGGACTTGAGAGGGTTCTAGAGGGTTCCTCCTTTGTTTCTAGATCTGTGCTGATGCCTCTCACTGCAGTCTGACGTACTTTCTCATCTCTGTCTGTCGGTCAGTGTGTCGATGATCGAGCCCGGGCCTGTAAACACAGAGTTTGACAGACTTTTCTAAGAAAGAGTTCGCCGGTGCTGATCCTGAGACGCTCTATCTCTTCAGGAACTGCTACCTGCCCACCCAAGTGAACCTCTTTCAAGGCCTGGGACAAACACCTGAAGAAATCGCCACGGTCAGAACGCACATGAATTCATACCTGTTCACACCAAGAACCATAACTAGAAACAAAGCTTTAATAATCATTACAACACTTAAGAGAATAGCAAAGTCCACACTATTACTAAAACAACAACACACAGCAACAATATCGCTGGAATCACTTTCAGAAAGATTTCCTTCCAGGTGATGAATGATTAAAACATTGACAGCCAATCCAAATCCACGACTTTAAAAAGCTCAAGAATTTATCATATGTTTGTGTGGAGGCCCAAAATAGTTATCTTTATAGTTATCATCCATTGGTGTGGACATGAATATAGTTTTATATTCTTAATAATAACTTTATAATTATTGTCCATTGGCGTGGAGACCAAAAGTAGTTATCTTTACAAATACCATCCGTTTGTGTGGACGTTAATTTAGTTATCGTTATAGTTGTCCTCTGGTATGAACGTGAATATAGTTATCATTACAGGTATTATTATAGTTATCTTGCATTAGTTTGGATATGTGAAATGTAATAAAATGACTAAATAATGAAAAAGTAATGTGAATAAAGTCACATGAGCTTATCTTGAACAGGCTAAGGAGGACCACTCACTCACTCTCTCTGTCTCTGCAGTGCACTAAGAAGGTGATCGAGTCGCCCCGTCCTCCATTCCGTAACCTGACGAATCCTCTTTACACCCCGATCGTGGCGCTGAAGTATGCAGATGAGACGCGCAGCCTGTCGATTCACACCTTCTATCACATGCTGTATAACCTGGGAGGAATCATGCATGTTAGCGTGAGAATCATGAAGTTCCTGAGCTGTGAATGGTCACGGAGACGAACCATCTCACCAATCTAACACACACATCTCCTGTGGATTCTTACAAAGATCAATCGTCGAGTCTAACAGTCTAACATGCAGTAATGTACCTGTGTGTGAACACTGTGCTTCTCTTTACAGCTGGTTTCTAGAGTATCTGGATATTTTTAGCTAAACTGAATTTACACCTAAAGGATCCAATGTTGCACTCCAAATAACGAATGGTTAAACACTCAAACACTCTCTCTCAAAATCACGCACACTAAAACAGATGATGTCTGTTTTTAACTCTTAAATCTTTATTTTTCGTCTTTGTACAGATTAAATTGTAAACATACAAATATTATTACAGAAGTGTTCATTCATTTTAACCAGTGGCGGATTAAGATACTTTGGTGCCCCTGGGCATTGACACCTAGAGTGCCCCCCAATAACCTAAATAAAATGAATAAAAATGAAATGTGCTTCATGTGATAATTTACATTAATTTCTATTATTATTATTAGTATTATAATTTTACTAAACTCAAAATTAATTCATATTTATAAACTTATCTGATAACAGAAGGTTACATCAACAAAAGTCATTTTAAGTGTTAGCTGAAGTAGAAAAAATTCTTACAAAATCCGGTTACTGCTGTTATAGGTATAATCTGCTGCAAGTATGCAGCAAAATTATACTTTTTAGAATTAGTGAACCTATCTGTTACAGGTGTAATATAATAACCATCAGTTTCACTTACAGATAAGATATACATTTAAACAAAGCATTCTGCAAATATAATTAAAGAAATTGAAAAATTTCAGAACAATTTCAGAGAAATGTTCAAAACATGCCAAGGTCTAAGCCAGTCAAAACCAACAGCCCACTAAAATCACATGTTTCTTAGATTTTAATATTGTAATGCAAACTGATTATTGACATCATGAAAATCCAAACTGTTAATCACTTCATATTATGGCCAACAAAAGGTCTTGTTTTCAATAGTAATAATATCTGTAACTACATAGTTTTGTGAGGTTTTGAACTAAAAAGTCACTTCTTTACACTCTGCCCCTTTGTTTGCCAACGGCTGCAAAGTACAACGTGAAAGTGCAAGGCTGATGCTCCGTAGAGGATTCACACATCCAGGAGCAAGGCAGTTTCTCTTCAACCGCAGTTTCATTTCGGTTGAAGAGACACGAGACACAACCCCGCACACAACAGCCACAACAGCCGCACAGCCCACTCCCAAAATCTGGTGATAGATTGTGCGTCCACGGATTCATGTGGGGAAAATAAAAAACTTTCAACAAAACATTCAGGGAATTTAGAACATTCTGATGAAAGGGTATATATAGGTCATGGCTGGAAAGATGTTTGAGAATGCATTGCTTAATGTCTAACCGGAGAAAAATTATTTGCCCCCCTGGACGTGGTGCCCCTGGGCACTTGCCCAAATGCCCATATGGTTAATCCACCTAAACCTTTGAGTAACTCACATAAGCTGTTCAGCATAGAGGGGTTCAGTGAATGTGGGTTGAGTGTGTGTTAAGCCTGGGTGTGATGACGGGTGCTAAGATGACGTCATCACTGCTGAAGTCGTTACAAACTGTTTATGGACTTATGTTTCTTTATATTTGTTATTTATGGTTTTGTGTTTCTTTTGACTATGGTGCAGTCCCTTAGGTTCATTATTCTATAACATTAATTTATAATAAGTTTAAGACATGCTGTTTGAGTTGGTTGCGGATAGGTGCACATATCAGCGGTCATCACAACATGTTATGTCTACTATAGTTTTCCTTTACTTGTTCTCATTAACCACACAGAGACAAGTTGTAGTTACGCATTTTTGTTATTTATTATTTCAAATCTGTATTTATCCCCATATTGCAAATAGTGACCCCGCAGGATGTCTACTCACCATTTCCTGTTGCTGTGACTCTTCAAAGGAAGGGGCGGGACCACAGCTTCCCTTTTTCTTGTGTTGGGTTAAACCATTTTCTATTAATGGGGAAGGGAACTTAACTTTTGGTAATGTAGGCATGGAGAAATGTCTTATGGTGTTTACGTTTAGTTTAAGTTACTGAATGAGTTTATTGTAATTATTTTTTTTTAAGTTAAATGGTTAAATGGTCATATGTTTAGGCTGCAAAAGTTTTGGTATTGATGCCCCTGCAGTTGGTACGGTCTTGAGTGTAATGAGCCTGCTCTAGGCTATATAAGACAGTCTAAACTGAACCTTGGGGGAAAAGGATGGGGTCATATTGCTGAGTGTATTCATGAAGATTTTGCTGCCTGTAGCAATTTGTTTTTCTTTGTTTGTTGAAACATCAAAGTTTGCACTGAGTCAAGTGTATATTTATTTTGTTTTGGTTTTTTTGTAATTTTTGTCCTTTGACACCTCATTGTGAAAATATTCACTCCTACTTCTCCACTGGCATTGAATAAAAACTATTCTTTGGATGATGTCTGAGTCCTGAGCCTATCTACCACCTCCCCTTGATCTCCACGGGACACGTTATGACAAATGGTGGCAGCGGTTTTTTCCAGTGCAGTAGAAGGCTTCAGTAGAACGTCAAGATGCCACCCAAGAGACAGACTATTCAGAGAGTGGTGGAGGAAGATGAAGATGATGGTGCTGAGTCAAGGCCTGACCAGGAAGGTATAGTGTCGGGGGCCACTACTTCACAGATGGCAGACTCAACAGGGGAGAGAATGGATCAGCTCAGAAAGACTGTGGAGAGCTTCATGCAGTCACAGCATGCCAGAGAGTCGCATCTGGAAAGGGAAGCACAGCGGCAAGAACACAGGTGGCGCACTCTTCAACATCAGTTCGGGCAGTTGCAGACGGAGGTGCAGAGAGAGCGGCAAGAGCGACAAACATTGGGAGGTGTGGCAGCGCAAGCTTTTTCCCCTTTGACTTCCGAAGACAATACAGCCCTTCCTACTCGTGTCCTCCACAGGAGGCGGAGCAATGAAGGAGGGGATCAAGAGACAGCACCACCTGTGTCCATGCAAGGAGCGGCCCTACCGCAATGGATGGGCTGGCAAGGCCCAAAGATGTTACCTCTTCAAGAGGATGATGACATTGAGCACTATTTAACAACCTTTGAGCGGATTGCTCAAGCCTGTAGGTGGCCAATGGAAGACTGGGCATTGCATATAGTGCCATTGCTGACAGGCAAGGCAAGAGCAGCTTATGTTGCCATGGATCTTGATGACACTTTTGAGTATGCTAGAGTGAAAAAAGCAATCTTGGATAAATTTGAGATTAATGCAGAGACCTACAGGCGGCGTTTTAGGGCAAAGGCTCTAAGACAAGAGGAGACTCCTAAAGAGCTGCAGGCAAGATTGAAAGACCTGTATGACAAATGGATAACACCCAGGCAGCGGACTAAAGAGGAAATCGGAGAAATGATTGTGCTGGAACAGTTTCTGGCAGTGATTAACCCTGAAATCAGAACCTGGATTTGTGAACACAATCCCACCTCTTCGAGACAAGCAGCTGAACTGGCTGAGACTTTCATTGCTGTTAGGCGGTCAACTTATCAGCTGGGTCACAGTCATGGCGGCGCCTACAGTACGACGGGTAAGTCTGGGAAGGGGTTCGGTAGTGGTCAACCTTATAGCGTAACTAAAGGCTTTAGTTCACAGACTCCCCAATTTAAATCTTACTCTAAAAGTTATCCACAGTCAGAAGGTCAATACAAAGAGAAGTCAGTGCTTATATGTCATGGATGTGGCCAGGCAGGGCACAAGAAGGCAGAATGTACGTTACAAAGAGTCAGTAATGCACGTCTTTGTTATGTTCCCAGACCATCTCAAATAGTAGTTGAAGCAGGTCAGAATATAGACACCATTGTTCCTGTGAAAATAGGAGGTAAGCAGTTTATGGCTTTGGTAGACACTGGATCTAGTCAGACGCTGGTGAGAGAGGAGTGTGTTGGAGATCTACAGATGTCCAGTCAGAGTAAGCTGAGGGTTCGTTGTGTTCATGGAGACGAGAGAGAGTATGCTACTGTTGATGTAAAGATGGAGGTTGAGGGTCAACCCTACCTGTTGACAGTAGGCATTGTGGACCAAGCCCCTTATGCAGTTATTTTGGGTAGGGATGTGCCAATACTTGTCGACTTGTTGCAGAGGCAGACTGGTGTAGCAGAGGTCAGAGCAGTTACCAGAGCAAAGGCAAGACAGACAGAAGAGCATAAACAGACTCTTAATTTGTTACCTTTTGCGGAGGAGCCCAAAGCAAAAAGGTCCAGAAGGGAGAAAAGGCAGGACAAAGTCAGGGGAACGGTTATTGTAGAGCAACTCCCTGATCCTGACGGGAACGACTTTTATGACATCCCTCTTGATATAGTTGATTTGCAGAAACAGGATGTTACACTTGAAGGTCTATTTCAGAAGGCTGGTAGTTCACATTCGGGAAGTAGATTTCAAGACAAAGAATTGTTTGTGTTGAAGGATAACATGTTGTACCGACAAACAGATAGTGGTGATCAGTTAGTTGTCCCACAGTCGATGAGGGCTAAAGTTATGCATTTGGGCCATTCCATTCCTTGGTCAGGGCACCTAGGGCAACAGAAAACGCTGGCAAGGATTTCAAGTAGATTTTATTGGCCACGGTTGTATATGGATGTGATTGACTTTTGTAAGTCATGCCCAGAGTGTCAGTTATCCGCCCCTGTTAAGAAAGGTGACAGAGCACCTCTGGTTAGCCTACCCATAATTGACATACCTTTCACGAGAGTAGCTATGGACATAGTAGGCCCTTTGGAGAGAAGTAGGTCAGGGAACCGTTACATTTTGGTTGTGTGCGATTATGCAACAAGGTACCCTGAAGCCTTTCCTCTTAAAAAGATTAAGACCAGGCAAATTGTGAATGCGCTTGTGCAATTGTTTTCACGGGTAGGGATACCTTCAGAAATCCTTACAGATCAAGGCACAAATTTCACTTCCAAACAGATAAGAGAAGTCTATTCATTGTTAGGCATACAGGCCATTAAGACCACTCCGTACCACCCCCAGACTGATGGCATGGTTGAACGGTTCAATCAAACTTTAAAGGCAATGCTCCGCAAGTTCGTATCTGAGACAGGCTCAGACTGGGATCAGTGGCTGCCGTATCTCCTCTTTGCTTATAGAGAGGTTCCCCAAGCCTCAACAGGTTACTCTCCATTTGAATTGCTCTATGGTCGCCAAGTACGTGGACCGCTGGACATCCTGAAGGAGGCCTGGGAGGGAGGCAAATCAAAGGCACAGGTGAATGTGGTTTCATATGTCTTGAGAATGAGAGAGAAAATGGACTCTATGGCAGAGCAGGTTCATGCCAATATGGCCAAGGCCCAGCAGCATCAGAAGTCATGGTATGACCAGTCATCCAGGAAAAGAACTTTGACCCCTGGCCAAAAAGTGTTACTGCTACTCCCAACGTCAGACAGTGGGCTGCTTGCCAAGTGGCAGGGCCCTTATGAGATACTGAGAAAGATGGGTCCTGTCAATTACGAATTATACCTGCCTGACCGGCGGAAAAAGGAACAAGTCTTTCACATCAACTTGCTGAAACCCTGGCAGGATAGACCAGGGCCACTATCAGATCAGCTGTTTGCACGGAAGGTCGATGAGGAGGAAGAGTCCAAAGAGCAATATTTCCCTACAGCTGTGAATTCTCCTGCCTTCCCTGAGGTGAGTCATCTGACATCAATGCAGCAGGAAAACCTCCAATCGCGGGTACCAGAGGGTCTATTCAGTGATAGACCAGGCAGGACAGAGGTGACGCAGCATGACATCCGCCTTCTATCACAGGGTCCAGTCCGACAGACTTGCTGTAGGGTTCCTGCAAGACTCATACCCGAGTTAAAGAATGAAGTAAAGGTAATGCTGGAGATGGGGGTGATCGAGCCTTCCAGGAGTGAGTGGTGTAGTCCAGTCGTCTTGGTGCCGAAAAAGGATGGCACATTAAGATTTTGTGTAGATTTTTCCAAGATGAATGCTATTTCTGCCTTTGACCCTTACCCCATGCCAAGGGTTGATGAACTCATAGAGCGTTTGGGTAAAGCCAAATATCTGAGCACACTGGACTTATGTAAGGGATATTGGCAGATTCCTTTGACTGACACTTCCAAGGAGCTAACTGCTTTCAGGGTCCCAAGTGGGCTCTATCATTTTAGGGTCATGCCGTTCGGCCTTCATGGGGCCGCAGCAACTTTCCAGAGAACTATGGACTGCGTACTGAGAGGTACTGAGGACTTTGCAGCAGCCTACATTGATGATGTGGTTGTTTACAGCTCATCATGGGAAGACCATCTGGAGCACCTGTCAGCTGTATTTTCCAGAATTCATGATGCTGGGCTGGTGGTTAACGCCACTAAATGTCATTTGGCAAAGCCTGAAGTGTCGTATTTGGGATATGTGCTGGGGGGTGGGGTAATTAAACCTCAAGTGGACAAAGTGGAGGCAGTGCGTTCTTGCCCACCTCCAACGACCAAAAAGCGGGTGAGGTCCTTTTTAGGTCTGGTGGGCTGGTACAGACGTTTCATTCCTAATTTTTCCACCCGAGCAGTTGTGCTCACTGATCTCACTCAGAAGGCCAGCCCCCAAAAGGTTGTGTGGACACCTGAGTGTGAAACAGCCTTTCAAGATCTTAAGGGCTGTTTGTGTCAGGAGCCGGTGTTGCAGAGCCCCAACTTTGACCTCCCTTTTACAGTGCAGACGGATGCATCGGGAGTAGGTCTAGGAGCTGTCCTGTTGCAAGGTGACAGTGAAAATCGAAGGCCGGTGCAGTATATTAGCCGGAAATTGTTCCCCCGTGAGGTCAGATATTCTACTGTGGAGAAAGAGGCACTGGCCATTAAGTGGGCATTAGATACTCTGAAGTATTACCTCATTGGTAAAGATTTTACCTTAGAGACTGATCATCGGGCATTACAATGGCTCCACAGGATGAAAGACAGCAATGCTCGCATTACCCGCTGGTTCTTATCACTGCAACCTTTTAAATTTCAAGTGAAATACAGGGCTGGAGCTCAGAATGTTGTTGCAGACTTTTTGTCCCGTCACTATGATGAGTGACGGGCTTAAGGGGTGGGGTGTGTGATGACGGGTGCTAAGATGACGTCATCACTGCTGAAGTCGTTACAAACTGTTTATGGACTTATGTTTCTTTATATTTGTTATTTATGGTTTTGTGTTTCTTTTGACTATGGTGCAGTCCCTTAGGTTCATTATTCTATAACATTAATTTATAATAAGTTTAAGACATGCTGTTTGAGTTGGTTGCGGATAGGTGCACATATCAGCGGTCATCACAACATGTTATGTCTACTATAGTTTTCCTTTACTTGTTCTCATTAACCACACAGAGACAAGTTGTAGTTACGCATTTTTGTTATTTATTATTTCAAATCTGTATTTATCCCCATATTGCAAATAGTGACCCCGCAGGATGTCTACTCACCATTTCCTGTTGCTGTGACTCTTCAAAGGAAGGGGCGGGACCACAGCTTCCCTTTTTCTTGTGTTGGGTTAAACCATTTTCTATTAATGGGGAAGGGAACTTAACTTTTGGTAATGTAGGCATGGAGAAATGTCTTATGGTGTTTACGTTTAGTTTAAGTTACTGAATGAGTTTATTGTAATTATTTTTTTTTAAGTTAAATGGTTAAATGGTCATATGTTTAGGCTGCAAAAGTTTTGGTATTGATGCCCCTGCAGTTGGTACGGTCTTGAGTGTAATGAGCCTGCTCTAGGCTATATAAGACAGTCTAAACTGAACCTTGGGGGAAAAGGATGGGGTCATATTGCTGAGTGTATTCATGAAGATTTTGCTGCCTGTAGCAATTTGTTTTTCTTTGTTTGTTGAAACATCAAAGTTTGCACTGAGTCAAGTGTATATTTATTTTGTTTTGGTTTTTTTGTAATTTTTGTCCTTTGACACCTCATTGTGAAAATATTCACTCCTACTTCTCCACTGGCATTGAATAAAAACTATTCTTTGGATGATGTCTGAGTCCTGAGCCTATCTACCACCTCCCCTTGATCTCCACGGGACACGTTATGACACTGGGACACACCAAACCAACGCCAAAGAACTAGCGCTGATGAAAGCCGACTGTGTTGTCGCCTCGCGTCGCCTGCGTCGGGGGGAAAATCTGCATTTGAACACACTGAGAGAACTACAGCCGACTGTCAGCTAGAATGCACCTTAACTGCGCCTGCGTGTAAATGAGACAATTGTCTATTTCTGCAGATATATTTATCTATATTCGTCATTCAAAAAGGGAAACCGACACTGCAGGCTGCAGATACACAAACCATAATAAAAGCAGTGCGTGCTTACCGTTTTGAATATCAATCCTGCTTAACACTTTCTTTAGTCCTCTCCGCTCATGTTAATATTGAAATATTCGCCAAGGAACACTCAGGTAAGATGACGTAACATTAACTGAACAGCCAATCAGAGTTCCCTCTTTCACCGTCGGCCCAAAAAAACCCAGACGGTGTCAGACTATAGCCAATGGTGCGGAACACACCGGGAAAACTACGGTGGCCGACGCTCAAAAAACGGTCTGACGTTGCCCAACGGCCGATCGTTGGCTTGGTGTGTCCCGGGCTTAAGTGTGTGTGTGTCAGATACACTGTAGAAGGACAGTGCCGGCCGACACGTCCACATACACTCCTACTCTATTAGAGGATGAACAGACGGCAGGTATATCAGTGTAGTAATTATAGTGCCAGACAGTGAATTGTTCAGCAGAGCAGTACAGACTCCAGGATTTGTCATTGGATCCAAACTTACGGTTACTCCCTCCTTTCCAGCTGATTCCTTTAAAGGTCACTGATATTTCAACCCATCCGTCCCATTCAGCCTCCCAGTAAGAGCATCCAGTCAGACTCTCTCTGCACAGAATCTGAGGAGACTCATCAAATCTCTCTGGATGATAAGGAATGCTCATGCTATTCCACACGCATCACCTTCCTGTTCTCATCATACAGAATGAGTTGAGTGTTTGCGGTGTTTGAATTCAATGTGAGATCACAGGCATCTGAACAAGAAAAGAGAAACATCTATAACAATAACAAAACATTTGTGTGTGTGTATATACATACACTTTCGTGGTCCTGCAATCATCCTGATCTCTCCATGATGTCCACACTATAAACACACTTTAATGTAGATATGCATCATGCACACATGTTCAGTATGTCAGTATTAGTATTTGACATAACTGAGTGTCTGCAGTGAGCAGTCCTCCTCCTTTGCCAGAGAGCAGCTTGACTCCTGAATCTCATGGCTGATTGTTACTCAGATCCAGCTCTCTCAGGTGTGAGGGGTTTGAACTCAGAGCTGAAGACACATAACCACAGCCTTCCTTGGTCACCATACAGCCAGACAACCTACAGAATCGAGCAGTGTATTGTTGTGAAGAAAAGAAAAGTGCATGTGGAGCTGTATCAGCTCCTGTTTAGCTCCAGTCTCATATCCCTACTTGTGTTGCTGAAGGTGTAATGGAAATTTTACATTTTAGATGTGTTTTTTACTTTCAGATGTGTGCAACTTGTGTTAACGTTGAACATTTATTTTTACTCATAAGCATTTAAAGAAATATAATCATATAAGCTTGCAGGAACAAAATGTTCAGGGTAGCAAAGAGACTATGTGTACTCAAAGTGACCTATTGTTGGACTTCAAGTGTGAAAAGTATGTGCGCAGCTTTGATAGAAATAGAGATAAGCAAAATGTGTGAAAAAGCTGCAGCTAAAAACAGGAAACTTTTGCAGACGTGATATTGTTCTGTCTAGATAGAATTTATGTTGGACAAGAGATCTTGAACAAAGACGTTTCCTTTTAAGGTAACTAAGGCGATCTTTTGAGACAGACCAGGATGTGTTTTGTTTATATAAGCTGGGCAAAAAGGAGAAGTCGGCGCGCTTCTCATATCAGACTCTGACTGATGTGTGAACAGCCTTTCTTGCAAGAAATAAAGCTGATCTTTGTTAACCTTTGAGATATCCTACTGTCTTACAATTATTGATAAAAGTTGAGAAAAGAATTTCCACAACAAAGGACAATTACAGCAGCTTACAGTTTAAACATGGCCTCACTGGCACACTGAAAACATATATAATTTCATTTAATGATTGTATTATGGAGTGAAAAACACAGTAGATGATCTGTTAGTGTGGGGAGAAACAGCACAAGAACTTGACATTTTTATGCTGCAGTATTTTGACAAGTTCATACCCAATTTGTCAGAAGTGCTTCTTGAGAATGACACTGAATGGACCTGGGGATGTGAACAAGATAAAAGATTTCAAAAGCTTAAAAATCTGGTCTGATCCCATTCGTCTGACTTACTAGACTCTAGAGTTCATGTGTCCTGTGTGTTTCTTTCCTATCAGCTCAATGATGCCAAAAACACTCTCAACTACAACAGTCACAGATGTTCCTCTACTGGACACATTTCTCTAGAGTTGATGCTGAAGTTCATGACAGATCATTGTGTTCATCACAACACAGCGGTCAAATGTGTGAAATGAACAGCATCTTTTCTCCAAAGCAATAAGAGCACAAGCTTTATTGTAGTCCAGACTTTAAAGTTAGGCATCTTTACAGATGATCATTTTAATAAATAGATAAAAACCTGCGCTGACAAACACTTGCAGTGCTGTGGATGTTTTCCAGGAGCCGCTGGAGGAGAAACGTGTGCAAAAGCAGAACAAAAGCTCCTGGAGACACAAACTGTGCTGCAACTACAGACTAAACCATGACTTGATGGAGCAACATGAGAAGAAATATTCCAGCTCTACGTGACGAATCTCACATTCTGCTTCTACAGCATCAGAATGCTCAGCTGCTTTCATGGGAAGAGCATCACTGGACACTTCTTTTCTGCTCTTTGTTCAAATGATTTAGACACTCCAGCTGAATAATGTTTAATCGCACAGATTTTGTCGCGCTTCATTCAGGTGTCCTGACGTTGGAGGAAGGCTGAGACTGTTGTAGAGGACATGAAGCTCAGAGAACATATTCTTCACTGCCAAATATCTGTGCTTCAGCATTATTATACAACAAATCATATTTCAGCTGTCTTCTATCAGGACAAATAAAGGAAAGGGTCATAAGGGCACAGAAATAGAGCTAGTGACACAGTGGCTCAACTTACCCACCATTAGGGGTATAGTATGTTGTCACTGGGGAATTTGAGTTTAAAATAAATTAAGAAAAGGGGTTTTTTTGTGCATTATCCCATGACAGTCTTACTTTACAGCACATTATTCAGAATGTCTATTCATTAAAAAAATGTCCATGCAGTGAAATATCCCAAATATCCAAATGTTAAATTATGACACAACAAAATAAAGTTTACATAAAAGCCTTTTATCAGATGAAGAGAATATTAAATGTTCCTCATTGCAGTTCACCAAACTTTGTGTGTTTGCAGAAGAATATAATCATATGAAAAAAAGAACTGGATTCTATATTTTTAATAAACTACAACATTTCATAGTTTATGGCTAATCTATAAAAATGTAAAATCAGCAATTCACCAACAAGTATGAAATACAGTTAAACAAACCTAAATATAAATGCTGATATACATTTACTTTAACATTGAACTCGTTTTACCTTCCCTGTGGAACATTTACTTAGATGTGCAAAAACTTATATTTATTTCCCTGTAGAACGTTTACAATGTAAAGAGCAAAAAAAGCAAAGCAAAAACTTTAATTTATTTGTAATGTTACTATAAATGAATATTTAGAAAGGAGTACATTTTGATAAGTTCAATTAAACCCATATCAGATCAAGAATTAGACCAATGTTCAAAAGTGGTAAAGCTTCTCTTTCTGAAGAACTGAGATGAATTCAGCTTTCACAGGATCTCTGTGTTTGCGTATAATGTCACAGATCTTTCTCATTCTCTCCTGACTGGTTGAACTCTGTGTGATTTCTGAATATTGCTCTTCATGAATTAGTTCTTGCTGACAGAGTTTATCTGCAATGATCCCAACATTTCTAACCCCCTGAATGAGATCTGGCCAATGCTTATCAAAATATCTTGCTTTATCTGCCTCACTATTCATACGCGGCTCGTCTCTCTTAGGACGAATCAGATCACTATTCAGACGCGGCTCATCTCTCTTAGGACGAATCTGATCAAGTTCATTTTTCTTAATTGCTGCAGTCCAGACAGTCTTCTGATCCTCTTCTCTGATAAGAGTCATTTTAAGATCATTCTCCAGACTTGTGTTGACCTTGAAGAAGTTTGGGGGAGTTTCTCTTGTCAGTGTGATCCCTTCTTCAGGACTGATAGTGGAGGCACCAGGAACATCAAGAATGTGTGGCGTGTTCATCCGAAATGGCCTGCCAGGTCTGGGATGCCTGATGATGCATGATGAAAATGATTTTTCAATTTCCTCAATTTTTTTTCTTTCACAGGGATCAACTGGAAAAAAGTAGAGATGTAGAATGAGAGGATCTTTAGTACACATGTAGAGAAGAAGATCACAGTGTGCGTCCCATCCCATTATCCAACTTATAATTAAAGTTATAATAGAGAAGGATGGTTGGACAATCTTAGCATGGAATCGGGTCAACTGCACAGGTTCTGTGGTTATTCCCTCGTCTTTTACGGTCAGGACTTTCACAGCATCTTTGAGAGAGGGGTCAGACTCTCCTAAACAGGCGTAATGGGGCAGATGAACTTCCTCCAGTTTCCCTGAGATCACCGTCACGTCAATCACTGGACCGATCCGGTTGCACTGCAGCCTCTCCAGCTCTGCGTTGAGGAAGAGTCCGTCTACGGTACGGTACTGAAGGGTGACGACACAGTCACAGACCCATCGCATTCTGGTCCTGACACACTCGTAACGGCCTGGGTCAGTGCTGACCCTGAACTTTGACCCTCCTTCATCTGTACAGGCCGACGGCTCAATCTGAAGCCACTGATCAGAATCAGCTATATGGACACAAGACTGACAGTTCAGCAGCGGGTGAATATCGAGCCCAGAAGGTTTGGGCTGAGAGAACCTGTGAAGAACCAGAAGAAAGCAGAAGCAAAGAGTCAGCTGCTTTTATTAATCTCAGTTAATGTTATTTTCAATGTTTATTAATACATTATTAAAATCAAAAGTTGTATCTGTCAATATTATTTAATGGACCTGAACTAACATGAACTAACAA
This sequence comes from Abramis brama, assembly GCF_963993115.1. Classification (NCBI taxonomy): domain Eukaryota; kingdom Metazoa; phylum Chordata; class Actinopteri; order Cypriniformes; family Leuciscidae; genus Abramis; species Abramis brama. The sequence goes on along the minus strand of NC_139964.1, from coordinate 2,146,057 downwards.
TGAACAGTTGACTAACTAACGTTAACAAATACAGTTAATGCATTAACGAATGTTAACTAATGGGACCTTATTTTAAAGTATTACCAACAATTCAAAACCAACAACATACAAACAGTTTACTATAAAAACTATTTGACAGGCAGTTTGACAGAGAGAAAATATAAAGCTAGTATATAATGCTGCGACTGACACCTGTGATGTCACTCACTAATAACAAACAATCTAATATAACTAACACATATATACTATAATGAGAGTTTAATTCACACATAATTGTCCAGTTATGTTTATGTTTAACTAGCCAACATGAACTCTATATTCTCCATCAACAAGCTCAAACTGAATAATGTGTCCAGTCTTCTATAAATCAGTGTTTTTAACTGTGGATATTTTCACAGAGGTGGACAGATATAGACCATCAGCAGTCTGGGGTGGACAGAAATGTTCATTATCAAACATAGTAAATGAGTTTGACTATAAAGAACTGGACTGTTTTACTGCTTACAACACAACTGTCTACAGTTAATTGTGCTTGATTGTAATTGAGGGAGTGCTGGAATAGATCAAGTAATACTGAGTGAATTTGACTATTTCTGTCTTATTCCTCGTCTGCAGGAATATTAATAGAAAAGAAGATCACACTACAGCTAGAAAATTACAGAAAATTAATAGCAAATTACAGTTTAGAGATCGTGTGTGATCAGGAGCTTTAGAGAAATACCAGTAAATCAGTCTTAAGCCCTATTCACAGAGACCTCACAACTCTGAAACTGAAGGAAAAAATAGATTTAGCTCAAAAATGAAGAATAATGTGTTTATAGTCTCTGCACAGGAGAGACTCTGTGTGTAAATCACAAGCTGATGTAAAACCTGGATCTGAGAAGGTGGTGATTGAAACTCTAGAAATCCCTTCAATTTTGTCAGTGTCACGTGATGAACTGATTGATGAACTGAACAGAAAACTGACTCTACTCTTGTTGAATTGTTTGACCGAGTTGTCTCGTATGACACAATTGAAAATCTTTCGTCTGGGTATTACCTAGACGAAGGATTGCTCGTTCGGAAATGGGTGCCACAGGGAGAGTTTGCGATTGGTGATCCTATGGTGCAAATTGTAATTCCTCAGTCTCTCCGGCAGCTAGTGTTACAGACCGCACATGATACGTCTGGCCATATGGGAGTGAAAAAGACGTACAAGTTACTTTTGAAACGTTTCTTTTGGCCGAAATTAAAGCGTGATGTATCTAAATACATTAAATCTTGTCACACATGCCAGTTTACTGGAAAGCCAAATCAATCTTTGAAACCTGCTCCACTTTATCCAATTCCAGCCGTTAGTCAACCGTTTGAGCATCTCATTGCAGATTGTGTCGGCCCCTTGCCTAGGTCAAAAGCAGGTAGTGAATATTTGCTTACAATTATGTGCCAAGTATCTAGATATCCTGCTGCATATCCTCTACGTTCTGTAACCACAAAATTAGTCTTAAAGGCGCTCACTCAGTTCATTTCAGTATTTGGAATACCTAGAGTTATTCAATCTGATCAGGGAAGTAATTTCACTTCTAATTTGTTCGGTCAAGTGTTGAAACAACTTCATATTCAACATAACCTCTCCAGTGCTTATCATGCCCAAAGTCAGGGAGCACTGGAGAGGTTTCATCAAACGTTAAAATCTCTTTTGAGGTCGTACTGTGTTCAAATGGGTAAGGACTGGTAAACTGGTCTACCTTGGTTAATGATGGCGGCGCGGGAAGCTGCGCAAGAAAGTACAGGGTTTAGTCCGAACGACCTTGTTTTTGGACACAATGTGCGAAGTCCGTTGGCTGTTTTATCTGCTGACTGGGAAAAGTCTGATCCACCGAAAAATGTTTTGTCATATGTTAGTGATTTTCCTAGACGAGTTTGAGGCGAACCAATAGGCGAAGTCATCTCTGTACAAATCTCAAGGTCAAATGAAACAACTTTTTGATCGTCGAACAGAGCTGCGTTCGTTTCAACCTGGTGACCAGGTTCTAGTGTTGTTGCCTGTTGTTGGATCACCGTTTCAGGCTAGGTTTGTTGGACCATATACTGTTGCTCGGCAGATTTCTGATCTGAATTATTTGATTAATACGCCAGATCGAAAAAAAAAAGACGAGATTGTGTCACGTAAACTTGTTAAAGCCTTATTAGGCTTGTAAAAATTTCGATGACCTTATGTCAAATGAAGACAAAGTTGGTGTGCCTGATTCTTTCATTAAACCTGTTATGCTTGCAGATTTATTTGTTAATGACACTGTTGACTTGGTTCCATCTCCGGTAGGTGGGGAGGAAGGTGAAACCTATCCGGGAGATTGTGTTCTTCAGGCTCGTCTTAAAAATTCAGAAGCACTGAGTTCTTTACACTTTCGGCTTAGTCATTTAACGAATGTACAGCGTACTGATTTGATTAACCTGACAACTGTATGTTACATTGTTTTCTGATACTCCTTGTACAGGTCCAATAAAGCACGACATTGATGTGAGAGATGCAACTCCAATTCGTCAGCGTTATTATCGAGTATCGGCGAATAAGAAAAAACAATTGGATGATGAAATCGAGTATATGTTGAAAAATGACATAGCTGAATCTTCTTTTTCTAGTTGGGCTTCGCCATCTTTACTAGTGAATAAACCTGATGGCTCGTTTAGGTTCTGTACGGAGTACCGAAAGGTAAATGCCATAATGAAGCCTGATTCTTTCCCACTGCCTCGAATCGAGGATTGTGTCGATCAAGTAGGAAATGCTAGATTTGTGAGCAAATTTGATCTTCTAAAAGGTTACTGGCAGGTACCTTTAACTGCAAGAGCTCGAGAGATTTCTGCTTTCATTACGCCTTCAGTGTTATTTTCTTACAAGGTCATGAGTTTCGGGTTGCGTAACGCTCCCGCTACGTTTCAACGTTTAAAGGATAATTCCGGTATTTAACACCTTAAGTCTATTTTGTAGTTTGTTTTGGATGAACTAGAGTGGTGGACGCAGAAATTTTGATGATGGGTCCTGTCTCGACTTTTTTACTATTTTAGAATCACCTTTGACAGCTTCAGAATGGAAGTCTATGGGCATGCACGAAAATGTCCTTAAAACAACCCTTAACGTTCGTTTTCAAAACTGTGCAACTCACCGAATGGTTAGTGGTGTTCATTGATGATTAAAATCAAGTAGCGTAGCGAAATACAGTTTCTGACGTGTTTTATTTGTCATTTTGTAAAATCCTATTGATTTCTGTTGGCGGACTCATTGCTCGTTGATATTACTCCGCTACTGTGACTGTCCCGCGAGACCTTTTTTTTACTGTCTACGGCTAGACACCGAGCTCCGTACCGCGTCCTTGTACGGCAAAGTGGTTGTCGCCATCAAGTGGTCGGGAGTGTGCTAACGCTTCAGACTCAAATATCGAGTGGAAGTTTATACGCGGTTGTGAGGTATCTGAAAAAATAGTTCCACTATAGCAAATAACACGGATTGAAATCATACATTGCGCCGATATATTTGTTTTTAATCATCAACAAACACCACTAACCATTCGGTGAGTTGCACAGTTTTGAAAACGAACGTTAAGGGTTGTTTTAAGGACATTTTCGTGCATGCCCATAGACTTCCAAAAAATCTAATGATTTTCCAGTTCCAAAAAAGGCATGTCCTCAGGAGGACAACGATTATAGACCTGTTGCATTAACTTCCAATGTCTTCAAGGGCCTGGAACGACTTATGTTAAATGTACTTCGCTTAGAGGTGGAGCCAGTATTAGACAAATATCAGTTTGCATATACAAAGAAACGAAGTACAAGTGATGCCATATCAACCATAATGCACCTTACATTGAAGCACCTTGAAACCCCAGGTGCATATGCTAGACTGCTCCTTATTGATTTTAGCTCTGCTTTTAATACAATTCAGCCACATATTCTCCTAAGAAAATTAGCCCTTCTGAATGTAAATCCATTTTTAATCAGGTGGTACCACTCATTCCTTACTAAGAGGCCACAGCAGGTGAAGTTTAACTCCTCCTTATCAAATACAGAAATATGTAGTACTGGTGCCCCTCAGGGATGTGTCAGTTCACCATTTTTGTTTATTCTGTATACAAATGACTGTGTTAGTTCTGAGCCTAATCAATATGTGGTGAAGTTTTCGGATGATACAGCTGTTCTTAGTTTGCTCACTAGGAACTCTGACTCATCCATTCACAGAGATGCTGTGGACAGGTTTGTGGACTGGTGCGACAATCATAAACTACAGATTAACACCTGTAAGACTGTAGAAATGCTCTTTGATCCCAAATCAATTGGTGACCGAAGCCCTGTGACCATATATGGCAATAACATTAATCAACAAAATTCATGCAAGTACCTAGGCATTCACATTGACAGTGACCTGAGCTGGCAGACACAGGTAGCCACTGTCTGCGCCAGAATCCATCAGCGCCTCCACTTTTTACGCAGACTGCGGTTGTTTGGTGTCAGTAAAAACATAATGTTAATCTTTTATAGGGCAGCAATAGAGTCTATCTTACGGTATGGTATCACCAGTTGGTTTGGTAATCTGAGTGTCAAACTTAAATCACAGATTCTCAACCTGGTCAGAGTAGCGGGCAGGATTATGGGTCACCCCCCCCTTAACCTCCAGGAACTGTTCAATGAGGCTGTCCTTACTCAGGCAAAAAATATTTTAAATGACAGTTCCCATGTTTTGTTCAGCGAATACTCGCAGATGCCCTCAGGGAGAAGATACAGGGTCTCCTTATGTAAATACAACCGGTTCAAACATTCCTTTGTCCCAGTGTCAGTTAAGCTCATAAATGAGCAAATGTAGGGAGGTTTACCAGACCTGTAACATGTACCAGCATCTTTTTTATCTTTGTATATTGTATATTATAAAATATTTTTATATTTTTATATGTATCAGTACTGTATTGTGCACCGCACTTTAACATGCACCAGCACTTTACTGTGCATTGCACTTTACATGTGTATTAGCAATGTACTTCAAGTATTGAAGCTTTGATCCTCTTGCACTTTGGTCCCTATCTGGTTGCCAGTTATGTACCCTCTCCTTTGTTTGGATGTTTTATGTTTTATGCTGTCTATATGTTTTATGTCTGCCTATGCAGCAGTACCCTGTCTCTAAACCAAATTTCTCCCAAGGGAGACGAATAAATGAACTTGACTTGACTTGACTTCCATTCTGAAGCTGTCAAAGGTGATTCTAAAATAGTCAAAAAGTCGAGACAGGACCCATCGTCAAAATTTCTGCGTCCACCACTCTAGTTCATCCAAAACAAACTACAAAATAGACTCAAGGTGTAAATACCGGAATTATCCTTTAAACGTTGAAACGTAGCGGGAGCGTTACGCAACCCGAAACTCATAACCTTGATTACTTGATTAACCAGTCTTCATTTGACACAAGGTCATCGAAATTTTTACAAGCATAATAAGGCTTTAACAAGTTTACGTGACACAATCTCGTCTTTTTTTTCGATCTGGCGTATTAATCAAATAATTCAGATCAGAAATCTGCCGAGCAACAGTATATGGTCCAACAAACCTAGCCTGAAACGGTGATCCAACAACAGGCAACAACACTAGAACCTGGTCACCAGGTTGAAACGAACGCAGCTCTGTTCGACGATCAAAAAGTTGTTTCATTCGACCTTGAGATTTGTGCAGAGTTGACTTCACCAATTGGTTCTCCCTTTGAACGCAAGTGTGTGTGTGTGTGTGTGTGTGTGTGTGCATCATCATCCCTTTGAACGCAAGAGTGTGTGTGTGTGTGTGTGTGTGTGTGTGTGTGTGTGTGTGTGCATCATCCTCCCGTTGAACGCAAGTGTGTGTGTGTGTGTGTGTGTGTGAGTGTGTGTGTGTGTGTGTGTGTGCATCACCCTCCCTTTGAACGCAAGAGTGTGTGTGTGTTTATGTGGGAGTGTGTGTGTGTGTGCATCATCCTCCCTTTGAACGCAAGAGTGAGTGTGTGTGTATGTGTGTGTGTGTGTGTGTGTTTGCGCGCATCACCCTCCCTTTGAACGCGAGTGTGTGTGTGTGTGTGTGCGTGCATCATCCTCCAGTTGAACGCAAGTGTGTGTGTGTGAGTGTGTGTGTGCATCACCCTCCCTTTGAACGCAAGAGTGTGTGTGTGTGTGTTTATGTGGGAGTGTGTGTGTGTGCATCATCCTCCCTTTGAACGCAAGAGAGTGTGTGTGTGTGTGTGTGTGTGTGTGTGTGTGTGTGTGAGCGTGTGTGTGTGCATCACCCTCCCAAAGTGTGTGTGTGTGAATTATGTTTTAGGTTTCTGAAAAATATAAAAGTACATTTTCCCAGCTCATGAGGCTTCTATAAATGAGACCAAAAAAAAAAAAAAAAAAAATGTTTGTCTTTAATTGTATTTTTTTTTTTTGTCCATTTCAATGGACGTCAGGTCAAAACAGGTGTACTTCTCAAAAATGTACCAACATAAAATTAAATAATAAACATAAAAATTGTTAGTATATACTTAAAGCTTTTTCTCAAGGTCAAAAACTTTTCAACAGTATACCATTTCAACTATAATTTTGAGGTTTTTGTTTTACAGATTGCACATTGTTTGTAACAAACTAAATATCTTAGAATCAATCAATATGGTCATGTTAGAGTCACTTTCTTTTTTTAGATCAAAATCTTGAACATTACAACATTTCAACTTTAATTGTAAGGTTTTTGCTTTATAGATCGCACATTTGTTTATTCATAACACAATAAACCTAGGAATCAATCAACGCATTCACGTTAGAGTAATTTCCTGTGTGCATCTTTGAAACAATTTCTCTGTTAACGATTTTCTTGTATTTCTACAGTACATTACTGGCAGCACGGTTGCCATGCATGATGCATGTATTTTGATTTCCAGTAACTGTACTGTAATTCACTTTTACAGTACACAAGATCAGTCCTGTAAACTATAAAATAGTACTTTACTGTATTTGTACTGTATTTCGTCATTTGATCTGCTTTTGCTGTAATTAATTATACGGTATTGTACTGTAATATCTATATTGATACATTACTGATATATATTATTATAATTTTCAAAATAATTACTAATAATGATAATATTATATCATAATAATATAATATGTAGTTATTAGGAAATATAGGCTATAGTAGGAAAAAATATGGAAATCAATGGCTATACTGTCAACTGTCTAGTTACCGACATTCTTCAAAATATCTTCTTTTGTGTTCAGCCGAATAAAGAAACTCATACAGATTTGGAACAACATGAGGATGAGTAAGTGATGACAAATATCATTTTTGGGTGTACTATACCTATAAAGGGATAGTTCACCCAAAAATTTCAATTGGCCCATGATTTACTCACCCTCAAGCCATCCTAGGTGTATATGACATCGTTCTTATTTAAGACGAATCGGAGTTATATTAAAAAATGTCCTGGTTTCCAAGCTTTATAATGGCAGTGAATGGTTGTTTCTGTTTTGAAAGTCCATAAAAGTGCATCCATCCATGATAAAAGTGCTCTATGCGGCTTTTGGGGGTAAATAAAGGCCTTCTGAAGCGAAGCGATGCGTTTGCGTAAGAAAAATAATTCATTTTCAAGTTAGGCTTTAGATTTATGTCAAATCCGTATGTTTCGTTTGGCCGGAAGCTAGTCATTTTACTTTATAAAGTTTTAAATACGGATATTTTTCTTACATCTCCATCTTCCTCATCATCACTCCACATAAAGTCAACATCTGAGATACTTCCATCAGCTATATGTTCAAGCACTTCAAGAACTATTCTGCATATGAAAAAGTTAAAAAAAAAATGTATCGGTACTGTGATATAGATTTTTTATATAAGAAATTTCAATCAGCATTACTGGACTTCAATTACTGGAATGTGATTTCAGTAACAGGCTTTTGAACCCACTGTCCATTCTAATGGACAGACACATTTGAAAAAATCCTGATTTAAAATTTGAAATTCTACAATCAATTTTTAACTTTAATTAATAAGTTCAATCTTTCTATTTTACATACAAACTATGAAATACTGGCAAACATATCAAAAAATGTAAATAAAACCATAGAAAATGTTGCTTGCTTCTGTGTTTGGAGTGAAGTGCTGACATGCTTCTCTTCAAAGTAGTGTTTTTTTTAATAATTACTACATGCAGAGCTTTACTCCCATTTGGTTGGATGACAAGCGTCCAATCTAATGGACTGCAGGCTTTAAACTAGGTGAAATGCTCCAGAAGTAAAAAAAGGGGGTTGACATGTGATGTCCATTGTAATGGACGCAGGGTCTGAATGGGTTAAGTGCTTTTATTTCTCTTGTAACTTAGGCCTACCTCAGCCACTGCCGTATTCCAGTTTGTGTTATGGTATTTAATTGTAACATATTTTGGTTTGGAGAAATCAATTTAAATCTGACTAGTTGCAGTGTATTACACTGCATTTCAGTTTGAATTGAGTTAAGTATTCTGTGGATTTGAGCATTGATCCACTGGTTAAGCTTTTTGTGACATTTGATTGTCATCTTCAAATTTACTGTAAACTGAACTACAATATTTTTTTTAACTAGTGAAATCAATTTTTTTTCTCAACTCTGATTCAAACGGTGGGCGCTACGAACTGGAGCAAGGTAAAAATATAAATAAAAGAATCTTACATTCTTTTATTTTTTTACTTTCATAAAAGCTTACAAACATTTTAAAGGTAAGATTCAAAGAATATGCTTTCATTCTCTTGTATAAGAAAAAGATCCGTTATAGATACCGATCTTAATCATACATTTTGTTTCCATAGAGTAACCTCGCCTCATAACGAGGGCGTAACCTCACATTTACTCAGAGCTATGTCTGCAAGTCCAGATTTTCATGACGCTGATCATGACGACATTGTAAGTAACTTTTACTATTTTCTCCTTGTTTCATTTTACTGTGACTTGTGTTGTTTTTATTCATATCACTCTCATTTAATTGTTTTCCAGCTGCCTGTAAGACATACTACGAGACAGTACGCAGGAGCTTCAGGTACAAACAACCAGATCTGGCATTGCAGGCCGAAGCTGTGAAGAGTTCACCTCGGAGTCGAGCAAGAAGAAAGAGGGTAAGATTTTTAGTCAATGTGACTATTTTTCACGTGCATTAATAGATGTTTTGTGTCCATACACAGTGCATCACAGTACTAATTGTCTGTATTGGTTGTTTTTACAGCTGCTAGAAGCGAGACAGAGTGTGCTAGGTGAGGATGACGTGGGCATTTGGAAGTGCGCCACCATAGATCTGATGTCCGATGAAGTTCAACCACCAGCCAGGAGCTCACAGAGCTCTGTGCTACGCTGCAGTCGAGATTAGAGGCGACTCCTAAATACAGGGCAACGCACCACAGACGTTTTCAAAGTGGATCGAATTCAGAGAGAACGCCGCTAGTCACCTACAGCTCCGAAGATGAAAACAGACACTGAGCTTCCAATTTGTTGTGTGTGCAGATGATCTATGCTTTGTACATAGGTGTATATTGTTTTGTGTTTGTGCTAATAAAGCTCTTTCTTTGAATAAACAGCATATCCCTGGCAAATTTTCCTTTCCTTTATAAATTCATGTCCTTGATGGCAATAGTGTAGTCCATAGGTTAACAATGACATGAATATACCACAGAATAGCATATTATGAATATAAAAAAATAATTTATATATTATTATTTATATGAATATTATAATTTTTTGAATTTATAATGAGCGAGGGTGACCAATAGTAACAGATCTGCCAACCAATCACGAGTGATTTTTCTTGTTTAACCCTCTGGAGTCTGAGCTGTTTTCTGGGCCCTGGAGGTGTTCTGACATGCTCTGACATTTGTTGTTATTTCAGTTATTCATAAACATGTTAATGGCAAAGGTGTAAATTCACTCTATAAAGCACAAACAGGGCTACCATCATATCTGATCAACATGCTTGTAAATCTTTGTGTTTTTAAGAAAATAATATTTATGCGTGGTTATTTGAAAAAATAAAAATGAAAGTTGCTGAAATAACACCACAAAACATATAGTAAATATGTGTCCACGAGACTTTTGACTAATGGATCTTGTTCCCTAGTGTTTTTTCTTCAAAATGATGTGAAAATCATCCTGCCTAATCGTTTTCATAAAACAATACATTGATTTAAACGTTGTAAAACAGTTTTTTTGTCAGAAGAGGTTTATGCATGGGAGTGGTAATGGCTATAAATATTAATGAGATTCAGACCAGGGTGTGACATAGACACCCCCCCATGACTAATGGCCCATCACAGCCTGAACAAAGAAGTAGAGGAGTTTTATTTTATTTTATTGTAATTCCTCTATGTGGAGAGGACATAAAAAGCTTTTAAAAAAGCACATTTTACAAACCTACGTTTTGCGCATGTGCTCCTTCACGCACTTTTTCAGTCAGAACACAGCAATCAGAGGAGGACGCGCTGAAAACTGTAATGCTGTTCTCTTGCTTCATAACTTGTACTGAGAAAGTTTGAGTTGCAGAGGAATTTGTGACTGTTTCACCTGTTCAACCACATCAAAGTTTCATAAAGAGTAAGTCCGTGCTTTTTCTCTCTTTTTTTTCTTATGTGCTGAAGGGCCGCTGTGCCTGGTAAAACGTTGTTTGTACGTGAAGTTCTTTTCCAAAACACCATAAACCTAAAAAGCTGCCTCAAAGATCCATCAAAAGTAATGATTATGAATACGGTATGTAAAATATTGCAATAAGACATTGTAATTGTTTATTAACTTCTGGCAAAGATGAAGTTGACGATAGGCTATTGACTCGCGATCTTCAGCAGTAGGCTAGTGAACGCACCGGAGAAATGCACATTTATTAGGCTACATAGTTTTTTGTTTTGGATGGTTTTGTTTAGAACCAGCTTTCTGTAAATATATTTCACATTTTTTAGACATGTGAGGCGAGTAGACTACGGTCTGGTTAATGATGATCTCCACTTCAAGCCCCTTATGTTGTGATTGCTTTTTATGTATTAAATTTGTTAATGAAAATAATATTAAAATTAAGATACAATTAATACAAAACGAAATTCGTTTTAAAGAAAGGATTTGTGCTTTCTGTTTTGAGGTCTCTGTGAAAGTTTGAAAGTCTGCTGCTTTCAAAGCGCTCGCGTCCATAATGGAGAACTGTCACGTAATATTGTTTTTTCCTCGTAAATGCGAACACGTGTCAAATAATGCAAGTAAATTTACTCAAAACTTACTCACCCGAAATATTATCCACGGCTGGATCAAGTCGCTCAACGTTCGTTGCTCAAAATACAAACGTTCGTCGACTCGTCAGAGTCCTGCTCTTCTTCTGAGCAAAATTTGAACTCGTGATATTCCAACAGCGCAGGAATGTGAATGAATGAAACTTGCTGGTTTGAAGCATAGAGGTTTGAAGGCATTTCAGGGGGCGTTTACCTCATTTTGCATAGATCACCTCAGCACATTATCTTATGAATAGCGCGCTCTGCGAGTGGGTGTGAACTCATTATCGATAATTAGATGAGACGGGAGAAACTGTACTTCTATTTAGTTTCATACAGATTACATTGCAGGAGAATATTTGTTTTGAATGTGAATTGTTTTATTTAAAAGTAGAAATTTAAAGCTTTCTTTAGACGCATGTTTCATGGTTGTGTGATAAGTATTAGCTGAGTTTCAGTTCATTTTCCAGACTTGTTTCAGAAAGATTTTTGCGGAGACAGAGTGAGCTGAAAGCGCACCCTGTTTATTTTATTTATTTAAAAATAAAAACAAGGTTTTGATGTTAATGTGAGTGTACACAAAAAAAAGAAGACACTCTATAGTTTATAATCATGTATTTATTTTATTTTTATGACCACAAATTACGGATTTTTTTAAGTTTATGTTGCTGCTATGTGAAAAAAATCCAGCAAAACGCGCCGGCGCGTTTCTCGACCTCAGAGGGTTAAACCACGTGGGTTCAACCAATAGTGAGTGAGGAAATTCAAGCCTTTCTCTGGCGGGAGCTGCTATTCATATGGTAATTAGAGCCATTCACACCTCCGGCGCGAGCGCTCTGCATACGTCATGGTTCGTTTCCGACAATATTCGGCACAGACGAACGCGACGTTCACAGGCTGTAAATTGTCGTTAACTGCCGAAAATTAGGGAGATTTATGGCCGTTTACGGGGTCGGAAATCCCAATTTTCATGCAGTGTTTATTGATTATTCTAACACATAAAACTAATATCTAACACAAACACACGCACACACATTCATACGAGTTGCAGAAAGAAAGAGAGTGACGAAAGAATTTAAGAGTGAGATGATGAAATCCCAAGTTTCTATATGCACTTATAAGACATGACCTGGAACGAACCATCAATCATTAATTAACCCTTCTATCGTTTCTTAGACAGGTTATTACATTTATATCAATACACCAGTTCAGCTTAAGAGTCTGGAGGCTACTTGCTTGTCTTTGCTTTGGGGATTCCCTTTGTCTGCGTAAAAGGGGTTTCCCGAGTTCGTTCCTTGGCTGGTCTCCTCGTGCCTGATGTCTGGGGCGGCCAGTCACGTGGTGTGCTGGCGGATGAAAGTCTTTGTTGAAGCTGGCTTTGCAGAAGAAACGTGGACCGAAATCTTGCCGCAAAACTTAACTTAGAACCGAGACTCACAACGGAAAAGAAAGGAAACTAAGAAAAGAAAGGAAATTGAGACGAGAGTAGATGATGGCTTGAATGAAGTTGTTTAACCCATGTTCTTCTGATCTTGATTTGGGTTCTTTCGTCTGCGCGTTTACATGGTTACTAGTCTGGTTTAGATCTTCATCTCCCACTTCATTTTTGGTTCTGCCCTAAACTTTGTTCGGGTCTAAGATTTTAAACTCAAATGTCTGCCCAGCCTCCTGGATCAGTTCTGACCAATTAGACACTGTCTTTATTTAGGAGGTTGCGTTCTCTTCACTTCTTATCATAAATCAAGCTTATCTGTGCTCTCCTTACTCTCTACGCTCTAGCAGAGAGGACAGAGGCCACAGTTTAGACATTATTACTATTATAAGAATACGAAACATTTTACACAGATTTCAATCAAGCCATCTTTTGAATTAAGAACATACGATCGTACTGATAGGAAGCACGACACACTTTCATTCAAGCATCTAATAGTTATAACAATTACATGAATTATATGGGATCTAAGCATATTAGACACAAACATATATTGTAGACACAAAATAGAATCATGTAGTTGCATGATGTTTGATTATAAGTCCATCGAGAATTGTTCTGGGATGATTTTATTAATTGTTTTAGGTAAAATCTCAGTTCTCTGGTTTGAAGAGAAGAGAACTCTGGTTTGGTCATTCAGAGGTCCTTAAGGCTTCAAGCAGGCTTCCTGCTTCCTGCTCAGCTACTGTTCGGATGCTCTTGCTTACTGCTCCGCGCTTTGCTCTATCGCTTTTACATTTTATCTCCTATTTTTTTTGTATTTTATTTCCTTTATTTTATTTCCTTTTATCACCTAATTTTAACTTCAGCAAATCAGCACAGTGCTCATACGACAAAGTTTGGATTACTACAAAAACTGAGAATTCTTTTACCCGACCAGCTTACATTCCGGGAAAGGAAAACACAACTGCCTCAAGGATAAGAGAAAATGCCTCTTCTGGAATCTACTTGCTGCACCAAATGCCACAGACTTTTACAAAGGATTGCAGTTCTTGAAACAAAGTTACTTACGGGACCACCAAACCAGACGGAGCACACAACAGAGCTTCGTCATGGACAGCCTCAGCATACAGCCGGTGAGTCCCATGAAACTAGTACTCCTCGACAGGTAGAGAAACAAGCCGATCGACTTGGCACAAACAGGGAGCTAAACCCAAAGGCACTCGAGACATCAGATTGTCACGAGCATCACATATTGCCGCACTAGCATCCTCTACCCCAGATACAGCTCTGACAAGGATTGCAAACACTGGTCTCCTACCACCGCCTATACATCTTGAGAACAGATTTGAAGTACTAAGGAATGTAAATGAGGAATCCCCAAATGTGATGAATGTGACCGAACACAGACTGAATGGGCCAGTAGCTAACACTGATGCTAACTGGCGCTCAAGGTCGAGCAGACAGCGGCATTCAGCTCAGGGCGCTGCCGAGCCCAGGACTCTGATAGTGGGAGACTCCATAATCAGAAACATTAGCGGCAGGGATACAACTACGTGCTGCCTTCCACAAGCAACAACTTCTGATGTAAACAGGGAACTTCAGAACATTCTGATGAAACATAAGACTGCAAATCGACTCATCATTCATGTGGGGAAGAATGATATTCATAATGAGCAGTCAGAACTCCTTAAGAAGGATTTCCATGAACTTTTTGAAACACTTAAAAGACTGAAAGTTCAAACATTCATCAGTGGACCTCTCCTAGCAAGAGGAACAAACAGGTTTTCACGGTTACTTGGGCTTAATACGTGGCTGCAAAAAACATGCAATATAAAAGCAGTAAACTTCATTGACAATTTCAATCTTTTCTGGAGTCAGAGACAACTGTTTCATCGGGATGGCCATCACCCAAACAAACTTGGTTCAAGAGTGTTAAAGGACAATATCTACTTCTCCCTCAATCATCCTTCTGCAGTTTGTGCCAATCCACTCAATCTGAACGGCACACACACACCTGGACACAGTACGAATGACCACAGGACTTCACATCAGCAGCAAAATGGACATGATAACACCACTCCGCCACAACAACCTCTGCTCACGGACACAATCTCAGCTGAACCCTGCCCACAGAGCTCACCACAGACAGACATATCAGAACTGCCTGAAGATTCAGCACCCAAGGACGACTTCCTGGAAAACAACCAGGGAAGCCAGGACAGCATATTACAGCCTCCGAAGACACCAGAGCAACAGCCCCTTTCACCAGACACTTTTTCCCTCTCTCCAGCATCGCCACTTCTGTGCTTCTCACAGAAAACGGAAGAACTGGTATATGCTGGAACCAGACTATCCCACTCTTTTGCTGCAAGCCCCCAGATACCAACCAAAAAAAGACAGGCACCATTACAACCAAAGCCTGCGGGCCCAGCTCGCCCTCCCCCTCCTCCTGTGGGAGCTCTTCGGCCTCTGCCACAACGCCAGGGCCCACACCCTCCTCCATCTGCTCGAGGTGAACCAAAAACAACTGATACCAGCTCTCAGTGATATGTGTCGGGTCCCCGTTTTGATAACAGTAACTTTCTCAAATGTTTACAGAACAATCGGGAACCCAGTGTGCCTGTATCTTTCTCTATTGCTGTTCTATTACAAGATAGAAAGTCTAAGGCCTTCAATAGCCGTACAGCAAACCTAGCTAATCTGGTGCCTATTACACGTCAAACTAATATTGCTGTGGGGAAAAGTAAGTCTGTTAAGTTAGCACTCTTTAACATCCGCTCACTTAAAAATAAATCACTTCTAGTCAACGACTTAATAACCACAAACAATCTGGATTTTATGCTTCTGAATGAAACCTGGCTAGAAGACAGCTGCAGTGCAACAATCCTCAATGAAACAGCCCCTCCTAACTTTACTTTTATGAGTGTCTGCAGAGCTGTTAAGAGAGGTGGGGGTCTAGCTGCTCTCTTTAAAGATATTTATCAATGTAAGCAAATATCATTTGGGAATGACTTGTCTTTCGAATATCTGTGTATTGTGTTAGAAGGTGCTCCACGCATTTTACTTATCATTATTTACAGGCCTCCAAAATACTCTCCAGCCTTTGCTGAGGACTTTACAGAACTGTTATCAACAATTACGTCAGAGTTTGACTGTTTTGCCATTGCTGGAGATTTTAACATCCATATAGATAGTGCAGAGAACAATATGGCAAAAGAAATCAAAACTGTTTTAAAAACTTTTGATCTGGTTAAGCATATACATGGACCCACACACAATCGTGGACACACTCTAGATTTACTTATCAGTAAGGGTCTAAACATTTCATCGATTGTTATTAAGGATGTAGCACTGTCTGATCATTTCTGTATTTTCTATGATATATTGATCTATCCTGCCATTGAAGCTAGATCTGTGTCTGTCAAGAAGAGATGCTTAAATGAGAATCCTTAACACCAAGCATATCTGCAGACTCTGTTGATTTTCTCCTTGATTCTTTTAACTCAAAAGTTAAAAGTGTATTTGATGATATTGCTCCTGTTAAAGTCAGGAAGAAGAGTGGCAGACAAAAAGCACCTTGGAGAAACTCAACAGCAGTGCAAAATTTGAAAAGACAATGCAGAAAAGCAGAGCGCATGTGGCGGAAGACAAAACTTGTAGTCCATTATAACATCTACAAAGACAGCCTTCATGCTTTCAATGTGGAACTGGGCAAAGCTAGACAGACTTTCTTCTCAAATATTATAAACAGTAATTTAAACAACACACGCACTCTTTTTGCTACTGTAGAGACTAACAAACCCCCCAAGCCAGATTCCCAGTGAAATGCTCTCAGACAGCAAGTGCAGTGAGTTTGCTTCTTTCTTCTCTGAGAAAATCAATAATATCAGAAAGGTGATCAGCACATCCTTGAGTTGCACTGGGGTCAGACAGATCAAACCACCTGAGAAAGTAGCTACTATGTCTGATTTCAAAGAAATTGATGGCAAAATTTTGGAAGAAACCGTACAGCACCTTAAAACATCAACCTGCCCTCTTGACACACTTCCCACATCATTTTTCAAAAGTGTGTTAAACAGTTTAGAAGCAGATCTTCTAGAAGTGGTAAATGCCTCACTTCTCTCTGGGAGTTTTCCAAACTCCCTGAAAACTGCAGTTGTCAAGCCCCTCCTGAAAAAGAACAATCTGGATAAGACCATATTAAGCAACTATAGGCCGATCTCAAATCTTCCTTTCATAGGCAAGATCATTGAAAAAGTTGTCTTCAATCAGCTGAACAAATTCTTATGCTCGAATGGATACTTTGACAATTTTCAATCTGGTTTCCGACCGCACCACAGCACAAAGACAGCGCTCATAAAGATAATAAACGATATTCGCTTAAATACTGATTCAGGCAAATTATCGGTGCTGGTACTACTCGACCTCAGTGCTGCATTTGACACTGTCGATCATAACATACTTCTGGACAGGCTGGAAAACTGGGTGGGGCTTTCTGGGATAGTCCTAAAATGGTTCAGGTCATACTTAGATGGGAGAGGTTATTATGTGAGTATAGGAGATCCTAAGTCTGAGTGGACATCCATGACATGCGGAGTCCCTCAAGGCTCAATTCTTGCGCCACTCCTGTTCAACCTGTATATGCTCCCAATGAGCCAAATAATGAGAAAGAACCAAAAAATATAAAACAATTACAGACGATTACTCAGAAAAATATAAACAGATGATTCAATATTAGGGCTGACGATTTAATGCAAAATATCACACAATTTGCACCCCTGTTTCTTAATCCGCGCTTTGGACGAATCGGGTGAACCAATGATTCAATGGACCATTCATAAAGATGGTTCATTCCTGAATGAATCAGCCATTTGAACGAAAATGAACGAATTAATGATCACCCTACCTCAGTTAGCTTGATTGTCACATGGTTACTAATTTGATTAATCATTGTTTTGTGCTGTTGCCTAATTAGTTCTCTTTGTTCTCTCCCAGTATAAATCTGCCTGTGTTTCAGTCTTCTGTTGTCGGTTCTCGATAAGGTTTGTTCTGAATTTTGTTTAGGTTTTCCTTGTATTAGTAAAGTCTGTTTGAATTGATTATCTTCCTCTTGCCTTCTGTGCAGACAGTGAGACGCTATAGTCGCGGGACAAAACACCGCTCTTCCATTCCGATAACAATAACAAATAGATTCTCCCCTCTCAGTGAAACACCCACAGAGAATCCTGTTGAATAGTTATTGGTGATTCTATTATCCCTCCTGGGATGGTGCTGTTCTTCTCTCTAATAATATGGCACATAGTCTTAGAGCTCAAACATGACAATCTGGGGCTCAGGTCAGGAAGCAGACAGACTGGCTAAACCGACCGTCTGCTAACTGTCTCACGTCACCAAGGTCAGATAAATCCCATCACATAGAGCCTCTTTTACCTAGATTTTCATATAGAGACTGTGTCTGTTCCCCGAATTAGGACATACAAAAAACTCCTAGACCCATTTAAGGGTGAAAATTTAATTATGTTCAACAAATAAAAAACAGATATAATACAGATGAACAACTGATAAAGCTTGGGTTGCTGAATCCCTTACTTCAAAAGCACTTATTGTTAATGATATGATTACAGACTATAACCTAGATGTGCTGTGTTTGACAGAAACCTGGCTAAAACCAAACGATTACATTACTTTAAATGAGTTCACCCTGCAAGATTACTGTTATAAACATGAACCTCGTCTGAAAGGCAAAGGAGGAGGTGTTGCTGTAATTTATAGTAATATCTTCAGAATTACTGATAAGTCTAGTTTCAAATATAATTATTTTAAAGTGTTGGTGCTTAATGTAACTGTAATGATGAGTCACTCGATGTGGGATCCATATGCAGGCTTTATTAATAAACAGGGTCAGACAGGCAAAAGTCAAATACCAGCAAGACAGCAGAGCAGGATATACACACAATCGGAGTCCAGGAACAGGCAATGGGTCGAGGCAGGCGGGAGATACAATCAGAAAACAGAGTCCAGGCAGAGAGTGTAACAGGCAGGCGGCAGACAGCGAAAGTAGGGTCCAGATAAGGTCGTAACAGGTAGGCAAACACAGGATACAAACGCTCAGAATTGTTCACAGGGAAAGCAATACTTCGCACTGAGCACAGCGAGAGCTGTGCTTAAAAAGCCTTATTGATGAGTTACAGCTAGAACTGATGATTAGCATCAATTACGGGGCTTCTGGGATTTGTAGTGAATACAGGGGAGAGAGTCAATACTCAGGCGAAGGTGCCCTCTGGCCGCCCGAGGAGGGGATTACGGAGTTCCTCCTTGTGACAGTAACACTATCTAGTGTAAATGATAAATTACGCTTGACATTTATGCTAGCTACTGTATACAGGCCACCAGGGCTCCATACAGACTTTATCAAAGATTTTTCTATCAGAGTTAGTACTGGCTGCAGATGAAGTCCTAATTGTTGGTGATTTTAATATACATGTGGATAACGAAAAAGATGCATTGGGATTGGCATTTAAAGACATTCTGAACTCTATTGGAGTTAGACAACATGTGTCAGGACCTACTCATTGTCAAAATCATAATTTATGTCTAATAAGTCACACGGCATTAATGTTGATGCCGTTGCAATTCTGCAGCAGAGCGATGACTTCTCAGATCATTATCTAGTCTCGTGTAAACTCCATTTAGCCAAGGTTGAAAAAGCAGACTCCGTGTTACAAATATGTTAGACCTATCACTTCGTCCACTAAAGATTTCTTTATCAATAATCTTCCTGATCAGTTTCATCATCTCAGCATCCCAGATAGCTTAGAAGAACTCGATATTACGACAGAAACTTTTAACTCTCTCTTTTTCAGCACTTTAGACACAGTTGCTCCTTTGCGCTTAAAGAAGATTGAAGAAAATAGTCCAACGCCGTGGTACAACGAGCACACTCAGGCCCTTAAGAGAGCAGCCAGAAAAATTGAGCGCCACAGGAAATTTGTTTAAAAAAATTATACATTTTTCGCATTTCGTGGAGAGAGAGCACGATTGTGTACAGAGAGGCCTTAAAGCTGCTAAATCTGCTTATTTTCTCTAATCATCCGATTGTGGTTGTATCTCTCTATTAGTGTTACTTGATCTTAGTTCTGTATTTGATACCATTGACCACAACATTCTTTTAAATAGACTCAAAAATGATGTTGGCATTAGTGGTTTAGCATTAGCATGGTTTAACCCTCTGGGGACCAAAAATGCGCCCGCGCGTTTTGCTCGTTTTTTTTTTTTAGCAATGAAAATAAACACTAAATGCTCTGTTAATTTTGATCTTTCATTTTCGTGTAATACATCAATCGATCCTGTTCAGTTTCTATTTTTTTTCTGTATACTCACAATAAAAATAAAGTGTTTTGCTTTTTGACAAATAAAGAAAAATTAACACGATGCGATTTATGCCTTCTCTCTGTCAGTAAACTCCCATTTGAAACGCGTTCGAAAATGATCTATAACTCCGCGAAAATTCAGTCAAACAGGCAAACAGACCCACGGGCATAAAGCTTGAGATCGCATCTTTTAAATGAAGTAATTTATATAAAAAACAAATATTCTTAGCTTCTGTAATCTGTATAAAAAGTGAGCGACTCCAGTCGAGCTCATTACGAGCCATTCAAAAGTAATTTGACCACTCCCCGGAGAGCGCGCGCTATTCAAATGCAAATTCTGAGAACCATTTCAGTCTGTGAAACGCCCACATCAGCTGTAAACAAAGCGTCGCGAGTGAGACATAATAGCCTACCTTATGGAGAAAAGTTTCCTCAGAACAGTGCTGATATGAGGAGCAATATCTCCTGATATGAGGAGCAGATCCCGCTGAGGAGTGAGGTAGGCTGTTTTCTTTTCTCAAGTGTGGAATAACGTTATAGAATAACGTTAGTGTAGGCCTATGCAAACCGCAAAAAGATGAATCGCATTTCTATAATATGACTTGCGTTTCTGTGAGATGAATGAAGGGTACATATTTGTAAAGACTGTTTAGCCTAAATATGAATCGCGCGTCTGTGTGTGAAAGAATAAACTGCTTTGCTATAGCCTACTGAGATGAGTAAAAATCGACTGGAATATGTTGAAATAAAATGTATTTGTATAAGCAACGTATTAAACTGCAAATTAGCATTTATATGCCCTAATATATCACAAAAACAACGTTACAGTCAGTCACTTGTTGACTAGATTTGGGTACAGTTTTTAGGCTACTGTAGAATATACTGCCACATCAAATAAACTTTTGTTTAGCAATTTCTGCTCATATCTAACGTTATATATATATATATATATATATATATATATATATATATATATATATATATATATATATATATATTATATATATATATATAAAAATATTATTGTTGTCAAAAATAAAGTCATAGACTAAGATGTTAGATGTTCCAATGTTGGCTATATTCAAACTAATGAATACATATGATAAAATGTAGGCCTATAATCTTTTTTCTTTTTTACAAAGAAAGAGTACACTTGAAATATTGTTGAAATTGTAATTATTGTTGTAATTGTAACATTTTTAATAAAATAACAAAACATATTTACAAGAGAGATGTAAGCGAAATCTTAAATGGTCAATATAAGTCTTCTTCTAAATACATCTTTTGTCCTTGCATTGTGGCTCAGTCAGTGTCACACCTGAATGAATGGCTAATTATGCAGAGTCATTATGCAGAGTGGGTGGGACATTGTAATCTAAGGTGTAAACTACTCCTCCCCCTCGCATATTGGCTTTCCAAGCAAAACCTGTTTTACACCATTTAAATCAATGTATTTTTTTTTGTGAACGATAAAGCAAGACTATTTTCACATAATTTTGAAGCTAGAACTCAAAGGGACAACATCCATTAGTCAAAAGTCTTGTGGACACATATTTAATATGTGTTTTGTGGTCTTAATTCAGCAACTTTCATTTTAATTTTTTCCAATAACCACGCATAAACATTATTCTCTTAAAAATACAAACATCTACATACACGTTGCTCGCATATTATGGTAGCCCTGTTTGTGCTATATAGAGTGAATTTACACCTTTTCCATTAACATGTTTATAAATAACTGAAAAAAGCACAAATGTCAAGGCATGTCAGAACATCTCAAGGACCCCCAAAACAGCTTGGTCCCCAGAGGGTTAAATCATACTTATCTGACCGCTATCAGTTTGTAGCAGTAAATGAAGAGATGTCTTATCGATCACAAGTTCAGTATGGCGTACCACAAGGCTCAGTACTAGGACTGTTGCTGTTCACTCTGTACATGCTACCCTTGGGAGATATCATTAGGAAGCGTGGGATTAGTTTTCACTTTAATGCCAAAGATACCCAGCTCTATATCTCTTCGTGCCCCAATGAAACATGGCAATTCAAGAAATCAACAGAATGCATATCTTATATAAAAATTTGGATGACTAGTAATTTACTATTTCTTAATTTCTCAGATTTTCTAATGACTAGACCAAAAACCTCTGTACATACTAACCTAGAAAACTGTCTAACAATTGATGGCTGCTCTGTCAAGTCTTTGTTGTCGGTTAGAAACCTGGGTGTGCTCTTTGATACCAATCGTTCATTTGAAAGCCACGTGTCTAGTATCTGTAAAACCGCATTCTTTTATCTTAAAAATATATATAAATGATGTCATATGCCTTCAATGAAAAATACAGAACAGTTAGTTCATGCGTTCATGACGTCAAGGCTAGATTATTGTAATGCTATTATGTAAACAAACTACAGCTGATCCAAAACGCAGCAGCTCGAGTTCTTACCAGAACCAGGAAGTATGACCATATTAGCCGCATTCTGTCACCACTGCATTGGCTCCCTATTAAACATTGTATACATTTTTAAATATTGCTGATTACTTTCAAAGCACTAAATGGTTTAGCTCCCCAGTACTTGAGCAAGCTCTTAACGCATTATAGTCCATTGCGATCTCAAAATTCCGGCCAGTTGATAATATCTAGAATATCAAAATCGACTTCTGGCGGAACATCCTTTTCTTATTTAGCACCTAAACTCTGGATCAGTCTTCCTAACATTGTCGGTTAGCAGACACACTCTGTCAAGTTTAAATCTAGACTAAAAACACATCTCTTTAACCTATACATTCCTATTATACAAATCAGTTAAATGATTATTAGGCTGCATAAATTAGGTCAGCTGGAACCGGGAACACTTCCTATAACACTCAATTTACTCGTTACATCATAAGAAGAATGGCATCTATGCTAATGTTAGTCTTTCTGCTTATTCTGAGGTTTACTGTATTAAGCTGGATCCGGGCCGTATCCAGATCAGATGGAGGATCTGCGCCTAGACACGACCACAACACATCCCTGAAGTGTCAGCAGAGATTGTGCCAACTAGACTCTCCCCTGTGAAGGCCTCATTGACACCACAGACATTGGCTCTGATCCACAACAAACCAGTCTCCATATTGGCGTGATGACTCCGATCTTCAACCAGATGGAACTGGATAATATTCTGATTGTACCAATCCAATCTGACTTCTGACCTATAATGCTGCCTGAATCATAATCATACACTGTTCGTTCGCTGGCCAGAGGAGAACTGGCCCCCCGTCTGAGCCTGGTTTCTCACAAGGTATTTTTCTCCATTCTGCCCTGATGGAGTTTTGGCTCCTTGCCACTGTCACCTTTTTTCACCTTTGTTGCCATTGGCTTTTGGCTTGCTTAGTTTGGGACATTTAATTTAACATTTAATTTAGTATTCAACAATAATATCGATCTGCCTGCATTGACTGCATATTAGAACATATTAGATATTAATGCATATTAGAACTGAACCGAGCTGGACGATGACATAACGGTTTTCTCCAGAGCGGAAATATACATAAATTAAATAAATTAATACCTTTTTTACAACAAAAATGAAACATCACTGAACTTACTTAACCCTCTGGGGACCAAAAACGCGCCCGCACGTTTTGCTCGTTTTTTTTTTTTAGCAATGAAAATAAACACTAAATGCTCTGTTAATTTTGATCTTTCATTTTCGTGTAATACATCAATCGATCCTGTTCAGTTTCTATTTTTTTTCTGTATACTTACAATAAAAATAAAGTGTTTTGCTTTTTGACAAATAAAGAAAAATTAAGATGATGCGATTTCTGCCTTCTCTCTGTCAGTAAACTCCCGTTTGAAACGCGTTCGAAAATGATCTATAACTCCGCGAAAATTCAGTCAAACAGGCAAACAGACCCACGGGCATAAAGCTTGCGATCGCATCTTTTAATTGAAGTCATTTATATAAAAAACAAATATTCTTAGTTTCTGTAATCTGTATACAAAGAGAG
Source organism: Abramis brama (assembly GCF_963993115.1). Taxonomy (NCBI): domain Eukaryota; kingdom Metazoa; phylum Chordata; class Actinopteri; order Cypriniformes; family Leuciscidae; genus Abramis; species Abramis brama. Next base: position 2,122,027 of record NC_139964.1, on the reverse strand, counting down.
CGACTCCAGTCGAGCTCATTACGAGATGATTCACAGTAATTTGACCACTCCCCGGAGAGCGCGCGCTATTCAAATGCAAATTCTGAGAACCATTTCAGTCTGTGAAACGCCCCCACATCAGCTGTAAACAAAGCGCGTCGCGAGTGAGACATTATAGCCTTTATGGAGAAAAGTTTCCACAGTGCTGATGAGGAGAAATATCTTCTGATATGAGCAGCAGATCGCGCTGAGGAGTGAGGTAGGCTGTTTTCTTTTCTCAAGTGTGGAATAACGTTATGGAATAACGTTAGTGTAGGCCTATAAACCGCAAAAAGATGAATCGCATTTCTATAATATGACTCGCGTTTCTGTGAGATGAATGAAGGGTACATATTTGTAAAGAGTGTTTAGGCTAAATATGAATCGCGTCTCTGTGTGTGAAAGAATAAACTGCTTTGCCATAGCCTACTGAGATGAGTAAAAATCGACTGGAATATGTTGAAATAAAATGTATTTGTATAAGCAACGTAAATTAACATTTATATGCCCTGATATTTCAATAAAACAACGTTAGTCAGGCGTTAGTCACACTATTTTTGTCAAAAATAAAGTCATAGACTAAGATGTTAGATGTTCCAATGTTGCCTATATTCAAACTAATGAATACATATGATAAAATGTAGGCCTATAATAATCTTTTTTTTCTTTCTTTTTTTTTTTTTTACAAAGAAAGAGTACACTTGAAATATTGTTGAAATTGTAATTATTGTTGTAATTGTAACATTTTTAATAAAATAGCTAAACATATTTACAAGATAGATGTAAGCGAAATCTTAAATGGTCAATATAAGTATTCTTCTAAATACATTGTCCTTGCATTGTGGCTCAGTCAGTGTCACACCTGAATGAATGACTATTCAGAGTCATTATGCAGAGTGGGTGGGACATCCAGGTGTAAACTACTCCTTCACGCCCACCTCGCATATTGGCTTTCCAAGCAAAACCTGTTTTACACCATTTAAATCAATGTATTTTTTTTTGTGAACGATAAAGCAAGACTATTTTCACATAATTTTGAAGCCAGTACTCAAAGGTACAACATCAATTAGACAAAAGTCTTGTGGACACATATTTAATATGTGTTTTGTGGTCTTAATTCAGCCACTTTCATTTTTATTTTTTCCAATAACCATGCATAAACATTATTCTCTTAAAAATACAAACATCTACATACACGTTGCCCGCATATTTTGGTAGCCCTGTTTGTGCTATATAGAGTGATTTTACACCTTTGCCATTAACACGTTTATAAATAACTGAAAAAAGCACAAATTTCAAGGCATGTCAGAACATCTCAAGGGCTCCAAAAACACCTTGGTCCCCAGAGGGTTAAAGGGATAATTCACTGCTGGAAAGATGAATGTGTATTTAACCCTCTGGAGTCTGAGGGTTTTTTGGGGTCCTTGAGATGTTCTGACATGCCCTGACATTTGTGCTTTTTTCAGTTGCTTATAAACATATTAATGGCAAAGGTGTAAATTCACTCTATTTAGCACAAACAGGGCTACCATAATATGTGAACAACTTGCATGTACATGTTTGTATTTTTGATAGAATAATGTTTATGCATGGTTTTTTAAAAAACAAAAAACTAAAGTTTCTGAAATAAGGCCATAAAACACATTCTAAATATATGTAAATAAGACTTTTGACTAATGGATGTCGTTGCCTAGTATTTTTTCTTCAAAATTATGTGAAAATCATCCTGCCTAATCATTCACATAACACAATACATTGATTTAAATCTTGTAAAACACTTTTTGTTTGGAAAGGCCATATGCGGGTGGGCGTGATTCACACCTATGGAGTCAATGGGGCCGCATAATGAGGCTGCATACGTAATGAGCCTTTCATTCAGGTGTGTGACTGAGCCACAAGAATGCAAGGACAATATATAACTGGTTTGTTGTTTTTTCCACAAATTTTGCTTGCAAATTGTACAATATCCAAGGTAAACATTTCTAGTAATTGTGCAGTTAATTGTTCTCATACTGTATTTTCAGATTTGGAATATATTCTCTTCCCAAATGTGTCACTAATAAAGCATAATAAAATTATTTAAAGATAAGGCTTATAATGACCTTTTAAGATTTTGTTTACATCTATCCTTATATATATATATATAATTTTATTTTTTAAGGTTATACAATTACAACAACATTTATAATTGTAACAATATTTCCAGTGTAATCTTTCTTTGTATTCGCGATTCATATTAAAACAGTATTTTTGCCAGCTGTAGTAGCTCCACAACAGCACGCATCTGTGCGTTCATTCATTCATAGTAACGCGATTCATATTAAAACAGTATTTTTGCCAGCTGTAGTAGCTCCACAACAGCACGCATCTTTGCGTTCATTCATTCCGATTAGAACAAAGCAAACAGAACTGACCTAATTCCTCAGCGGGATCCGTTTGCTCCTCGAAATGATACTTCCAGAACTTCTGAGGTAAATTTTTGCAGGATTATTATCAAGATAGTATTATTCCTCACAGCATCGTAAAGTACATAAGTCTGAAAGTGAACTCGCGGTGTGTGTTATCCAGCTGATGGGCGTTTTACAGGTTTGTTTGGATCGGCTCACATTTGCGTTTGAATAGCGCGTGCTCTCCGTGGGCGGAGCACATTAAAACTTAATTAGCTGAGATGAGAACGACTGACATCTCTCTCTTTGCATACATATTACATAAACTGTGAATATTTGTTTTTTATAAAAATTACTTCGTTTAAAAGAAGATAATTCAAGCTTCATGCCTGTATGTCTGAATGCCTGTTTGACTGAGTATTCGCTGAGTTATGGTTCATTTTCGGACGCGTTTCAGAATGGACTAAACGGACAGAGAGAAGGCAGAACTCGCTTCGTGTTTATTTTTCTTTATTTGGTGAAAAGCACAACACTTTGTTTTTATTGTGAGTGTACACAAAAATAATACACACTAAACAGGATAGATTGATGTATAACACAAGCATATAAGATAAAAATTAATATTTTTATTTTATTATTTTTTTGCACTCATACGGAAAAAAACGAGCCTATCGCGCCGGCGCGATAGCCGACCTCAGGGGGTTAAATTGGGTAATTTATGTAGTAGAAATGTGAAAAGCCAGAAAATGTATTTTTGGCACATGTGGATGAAAGACAACAACTCCCAGAATGCACTTGCTTTGCTGCCCTACGAGGCCACTCCCAAGCCACGCCTACCGGTTACAGAGGGCAGTATCGGAAGAAATGATACAACTTGACTCAAAACTGAAAAGACGCCGTTTTATCGTGAGATCCCCCTATGGGCGGGTTGAAAACATGCAGAACTAGCTCCTACTACTGGCTGTAGTCTCTAGCCTCCAGCCAAAAAAGCCTCCACGCAAAATTATGATTTTGGTGTCATCTGAGGTTTTTTTCTAGACACACGATACAGAAATCTCTCATCTCAGGGGGACATGAGGGAGTGAAGCACAGTTATTCGAAAATACTACCGGGTTTAATTCAGATTTTTTGCTCATATGTGACACAGATCGGATGTGTTCTATGACAGTGTAAACAGGAAAAAAACGCATGCATTTGGATATTTCGAGATCAGTTTCAGACCTCGTTCATTTGTGGAAATAAATCAGATATGTGCCAATGCGACTATTATGTAAACAGACAGATCAGATTTTTTGAGGCATTAGGCTACATATCCGCGGTTTAATGATCATAGGTGTGATTGGCAAAGGACAAAAAAGCAAATCCAGAAATCACAATGTATGATTTTTGAACTATTTATTTGTATGATACAGCTGCAAATAAGTATTTGAACACCTGAGAAAATCAATGTTAATATTTGGTACAGTAGCCTTTGTTTGCAATTATAGAGGTCAAACGTTTCCTGTAGTTTTTCACCAGGTTTGCACACACTGCAAGAGGGATTTGGGCCCACTCCTCCACACAGATCTTCTCTAGATCAGTCAGGTTTCTGGGCTGTCGCTGAGAAACACGGAGTTTGAGCTCCCTTCAAAGATTCTCTATTGGGTTTAGGTCTGGAGACTGGCTAGGCCACGCCAGAACCTTGATTTGCTTCTTACAGAGCCACTCCTTGGTTATCCTGGCTGTGTGCTTCGGGTCATTGTCATGTTGGAAGACCCAGCCTCGACCCATCTTCAATGCTCTAACTGAGGGAAGGAGGTTGATCCCCAAAATCTTGCAATACATGGCCCCGGTCATCCTCTCCTTAACCCTCTGAGGTCGACAAACGCGCCGACGCGTTTTGCCGGATTTTCTCCACATTGTAGCACTATAATCTTAAATTACTCCATCATTTATGGTCATACAGAAAAAAGAAATATAAAAAAAGAATCTGTGATATTTCTCCTTTTGTATGTGTCCACTTACAATCAAATCAAAACATTGTGCTTTTGTAAAATAAAGAAAATAAACAGGGTGTGCTTTCTGCCTCTCCGTCGCGGTGAACTTTTTTTTCTTGAGCACGTCTATAAACTGAAACAAAACTCAGCGAATACTTGTCACACATTTATGAGCCATATACCTTTATAAACATTTAAGTGTGTACTTTTAAATGATCGGATTCAAAACGAAAACAAATATTCTCTGTTTAAGTAATTTGTATAAAACCAACAAGATGTCCAGCTTCTCAAACGCTTGCTCATTACAGTTAATTTGGCCACGCCTACTCGCGCAAAAGATATTCACATGCAAATCTCCACATGGAACGCGAACGCGCTCGTTACCTCAACAACAAAAAACTTCACTTCACTTTTCGTCGAGTTTGAAAGACGTGCCTGAGCTTACATTGGATTTAGGCTACCTCAGAAGAAGAAGAACGCGATTTGAAGACAAGAAAGATAAGGTAAGAAATTCTTACATAGCCTAGTTTGTTATTGTTGCATAAATGTCACGTTGCAGCTGAACTGTTGCTAGATATATGGGGAATATTATAATATTTAGACCCGTGTTTACTGTGTTTGTGGATATCTGCTCAAACATAGATATGTTTATGGTAACCATAATGTTTTATATTTGAGAGTGATCGCGTTTGAATGTATCATATTTTGCAAGCGATCGCGTTTGAATGTATCATATTTTGCAAGCGATCGCGTTTGAATGTATCATATGTGTTTACTGTGTTTGTGGATATCTGCTCAAACATAGATATGTTTATGGTAACCATAATGTTTTATATTTGAGAGTGATCGCGTTTGAATGTATCATATTTTGCAAGCGATCGCGTTTGAATGTATCATATTTTGCAAGCGATCGCGTTTGAATGTATCATATTTTGGATGAAAGCAAAACGCACCAAACGGCTTCATGTTTTTATTATTATCTCATTTCATATCATCATAACGGATGGAAACATTTGAAGTAACATGATAATCAATATATTTTTCTCTAGCTTCTTTTGGAAGATTTATAGGCTGCTATAGGTTATTTATTGTTATTATTATTTTATCCGCACTGCGCATATACCTTATGCCTACAAGGCACAACAAACCTGGTGTTCATTATATTATATATCGTTGGAAACGTGTGTGTGTGTGTGTATTCTGTGAATTTTAAAAAGGAATTTTAAAAAGCAATTTTAACCAGAAAAATCTAATATTTATTTCCAAAATCGTGCAGGCCTTTCTCTTGATATCAGTATGTTCACTTTTTTTTTTTCAGGTCCCAGATGCCACTGAGGACTTCAACATTCACATGAGTCTCAGTACGTGATTTTTTTTTTGTATTTTCAAAAACCACGCATAAATGTCATTATCTCAAAACTACAAACTTTTACATACATGCTGCTGATATATTATTGTAGCAGAGTTTGTGCTGAATACAGTGTAATTAGACTTTAGCCATGAAAATGTCACAAGTAACAGAAATAACCAGAAATGTCAGAGCATGTCAGAACACCTCCAGGGCCCAGAAAACAGCTCAGACCTCAGAGGGTTAATACAGTGCAGTCGCCCTGTCCCATGTGCAGAAAAACACCCCAAAGCATGATGCTACCACCCCCATGCTTCACAGTAGGGATGGTGTTCTTGGGATGGTACTCATCATTCTTCTTCCTCCAAACACGTTTAGTGGAATTATGACCAAAAAGTTCTATTTTGGTCTCATCTGACCACATGACTTTCTCCCATGACTCCTCTGGATCATCCAAATGGTCATTGGCAAACTTAAGACGGGCCTTGACATGTGCTGGTTTAAGCAGGGGAAACTTCCGTGCCATGCATGATTTCAAACCATGACGTCTTAGTGTATTACCAACAGTAACCTTGGAAACGGTGGTCCCAGCTCTTTTCAGGTCATTGACCTGCTCCCCTAATGTAGTTCTGGGCTGATTTCTCACCTTTCTTAGGATCATTGAGACCCCACGAGGTGAGATCTTGCATGGAGCCCCAGTCCGAGGGAGATTGACAGTCATTTTTAGCTTCTTCCATTTTCTAATGATTGCTCCAACAGTGGACCTTTTTTCACCAAGCTGCTTGGCAATTTCCCCGTAGCCCTTTCCAGCCCTGTGGAGGTGTACAATTTTGTCTCTAGTGTCTCTGGACAGCTCTTTGGTCTTGGCCATGTTAGTAGTTGGATTCTTACTGATTGTATGAGGTGGACAGGTGTCTTTATGCAGCTAACGACCTCAAACAGGTGCATCTAATTTAGGATAATAAATGGAGTGGAGGTGGACATTTTAAAGGCAGACTAACAGGTCTTTGAGGGTCAGAATTCTAGCTGATAGACAGGTGTTCAAATACTAATTTGCAGCTGTATCATACAAATAAATAGTTAAATCATATATTGTGATTTCTAGATTTTTTTGATTATGTCTCTCACAGTGGACATGCACCTACGATGACAATTTCAGACCCCTCCATGATTTCCAAGTGGGAGAACTTGCAAAATAGCAGGGTGTAAAAATACTTATTTTCCTCACTGTATATAGGTCGCACTGGACTATAAGGTGCATTTATTTAGACATTTATTTCACAAAATCCAAGACCAAGAACAGACATTTAATCTGGAAAGGCAAGTTATTCAACTACACAATAGTACACAGAACAACAGGCTGAATAGGTGTCCGGTATGTTAACGTAACACATTAACTAGGGCTGTAACGATATGCGATATGAAACCGAAATCGAGGCACACATATCCACAAACTTGTGTTGCAGTGTGAGAAGGCAGAGACGTCACACCCCTTCCACTCCCAGAGTTATCCTTCCCGTCCAGATCCAATGCTACCACATCTTTAAATTACTAATAGTATTATTTTAAGTTAACATTATAAAATACGTAGACCTACACCACAAAACTAGTTGAGGATAAATTCTTTAAAATTGGGCAATTCCAGCATTATGGACGTGACATTTGCAGTCAAAACTTGAAATATAAATTCTCAGAAAATGCATTTAATACCAATATATTGAAACGTGTTCATATATCCATATTCCCTTAATAAAGGAACATTAGAAAAATCTCTCTACATGCGTTTTATATTTAATATGAGGGAAATACACGCGCGTTACGGACACAAAAAAATCTTTAACTTTTAGGTGGCAAAATATTTTTTAGTAATTCTGTGAAATACACTGCACAAACCAACGTTCACAGAGACCTCAAACAGAAAGCACAAAGCCTGTCTTTAAATTTAATTTCGTTTTGTATTAATTGTATCTTAATTTTAATCCGTTTCATCAACCAATTGCCTGGATTTAATATATAAGAAGTAAATATAGTAGACAATAGATAATCCCGACACGGAGGCGCCGGCGCGTGAACTGGAGCTCATCTCATAAATAAACCGAAACTCAGCATATACGTTGGCCTACTTGCCTCACAGACCTGAGACATATATAGAAAGCTTGAGTGTCTACTTTTAAACAGAACAATTCAAAACGAAAGAAAAAAGACTGCTCTGCTCTCTGCTTATGTAATCTGTATGAAATGTGTATTTCTCTCTGGCGCGTTCACTACTGCGAAGATCACGATTCAACATCGTCAACTTCATCTTTGCAGCCGACACTGACACAGAAAACACTTGTTTATTAATAAACAATTAAAATGTCTCCTTGCTATATTTGACATATTCATAATCATTACTTTTGCCAGTTCTTTGTGACAGCTTTTAGGAGCTTTATTGGCAGCGCCAAAAAACATGTTACATGAATTATATGTTTTTGAATTACATGAATTACATATTACATGAACGCGTCACCACCGCATCAGCACCGAAAACATGGAGATTTTTTTCTTTTTGGGGGCATTTTGTTTGTGTTCAGTCTTTATCAGTTGTCTTTAGGTTAACAGTTTTTCAGTTGTTTTCAGTAAATTTTTTCAGGGGTATAGGCTACAGGAGCAGCATCTGTACTCTCCCAGCTGTAGACGGTAATGTTTTCTCTTGGTTCATGTCAGTCAGTATGAATTAATTTTGATATACAAGTCGCACCTGACTATAAGTCACAGGACCAGCCAAACTATTAAAAAAAGTGTGACTTATAGTCTGGAAAATACGGTATATCGCAAAGCTAGCATCGAGCACATTTCACGTTTGTCCATCTGTGCAAGAACCCCCTTTAAGCATGTGCAACGTTTCAGATAGTATGTCAAATGTAAACGCATGAATCAGATATGGGTACAAGAATGTGTAAACGGACGGTAAAAAATAAAATAATCGGATATAGGCAACAAATCAGTTTTGGGCATCAAGACCTGCAGTGTAAACGAGGCTTGCTTGTCCCACATACTTGAGTATCTGCAATGAGCACTTTGGATCCTTCAGTTTGCCGGAGAGCAGCTTGACTCCTGTGTGATTGTAGCTCAGGTCCAGCTCTCTCAGGTGTGATGGGTTTAAACTCAGAGCTGAAGACACATAACCATAGACTTCCTCTGTCACCATACAGCCAGACAACCTACAGACACACAGTCAGATCATCTACAAAAACACACATGACTGGCAGACTGTAAATAATCTCTTATATGTTCTTTTTTTCAATTTCAGCGGACAAATATATACATTTATCATGGCAGAAATGCTTCTTTACAATAAAACAAAAACATATACGTCAAAACAGAGACAGCATTATAACCCATCATGTCTACCAATGGTCATGGAAATTAAATACTCAAGCTTATACAGATGTTTTGTGTTTTACACAAGAACAAGGGGAGCTATTACTTATAATTATTAAAAAAACATTACCTTACAGATCATTTATGCTTAAAAAAAAAGTCAGTGCAAATTGGTTTTATATAATCAATATTTTTTTTCCATATTGAACAAATGTATTCTATCTGGGTTCTTAACCTGTTAACCTGCAACCCCAGTTTTGAAAAATCCCCAGAAATGACATACCCAAACTGAAACAGATACAGTTCATGAACCCTTGGTACTAAAAGCACAAGTATGATCTCATTTGAAAGCTGACACCTGGCAGTTTATTGTAAATGTAGAATTAATTATTGTCATAATGAATTTTTTTTTTATAAATAGCTTAAAAGTTTTGAAAAGTTAGTAGAAATTTATTTTTATGAAACATCTTCATGAAAATAAAATTTAAGTTGGCACTGTAGCAATCTAGAAATGCACTGCAGCTAAAGCCACATGGTTGACCATGTTATATTTAAAATCTGAAGATGATAAGTCTAAAACTCTGTATTTAGTTAAATGTTTTTCAAGATCATGTCATATGACTTTATTTTGATTAGACTCTAAAATGCTACTGATGTTTAGTCATCATCTAAGTATCCATTCAGTCTATTGTCTCTGTTTTGTGGTGCAAACGAGCCCCATTCAGTCTCAGTCTCCCCCTGCACACATTCACACCTCTCCAGCCTGGTTATGGCTCTAAATATGTAGGGCCATATGATTTCCGTGATGCGGAAAACGCGGACGGAATCACGGAATTTACACATGAAAACGGAATTCTCTTATACGCACGGAATCGCATATATTTTGTTTACATATTAAATAAACGATTTTTTTTTTTTACTTCCTTCTCATTTTTTCAGTTTAAAGGTCTCTACCTAAACCCAGAGCCATATAGAGAGACATCTGTCAATACAGTTAATACACAGGGATGCAAACAGCGCGCTTTTCAGTATGCGCGCAAGCGTGAACCACTAACGTTAGTGTTTCTTCTTGCTGCGTATCTTTTACTGTCTATGGCTGGGGTCTCCGTGGCCTGATTGGAGGTAACTAGCTCGTCAAGGGGCCGTTCACATGTCGTGTCTTTTACGCGCTCAAGTTCGTCAGTTCAAATGTAGGCGCGTGGCAAGCGCGCTCATAATTGAAGCGATGCGCTCATTTTTTCCAGGCGCAGCGAGATGAAAACACCTCAACTTTTCAGAATGCCGCAAGCGCACCGCAGTTCATGTGACAACTTCACCCTTTCCGTAACAACATTGAAAGCTCAGTCAACATAAAGGATGGGGGTGCACCACAACCACTACAGGTGTTTTTCTCTTCTCCGTAAATAAATCTTGTAGCAGAGCTACAGCAAGCGTTTTTCGGTGGTGGAAATCTATTAGCTACTAAAACTTCTTTGTGGTTGTGGAGAGCGCAGAGCATGGTTGCATAGCAACGACAAACGCCACGGGAAAATTGGCCCGAATTTTACTATTAATAATAAAAGATAAGCTAATATTCATAGTAGCCTATTTGTAAATGTCAGTAATTTATCTTTTTTGACTCATTCTTTTTATAAAAATGTTTTAAAGGCTTAAATATGTGAGATCTATCTTTTTATAAAACATTCTTTGTGAAAAATGATTTAAAGGCTAATTTAATCTTCAATTTAATCTTCATCAATCCTACCTTGTAAATGTTACCTTCATGTTACTGTTATTTTTGGCCAGAGATTTGTTGAAGGTTTGGCTGAATTTTGGAGAATTTTGAATGTGCTTTGCTGAATATATTAACAGTTTAAATAAAAAAGCTGAATTGTGAGTTTGTGTAACTGAATTTTTAAAGGTCAATACTGCTTAGAAGTGAAAAGAAAACAAGCAAATCCGAAAAATCCGAAAGGGCTCAAAATAAATCCCAAAAAACGGAATTTGAAAAAAAATAAAACGGAATTTGAGAAAAAATAAAACGGATTTCATAGGGCCCTAAATATGCATTTCTTTTGTCTGCATTATAGTTACTAACGACTGGCTATTCACAGGCTATTCATAGGGGTTCAATCCCTAATTTCTTTTATCAAAGTTCATCAAATGCACTTCTTGAATAAAGAAACATTTCAGTAAGCATTCCTATTTAGAAAAAATCATAAAAGAATAACTGCTAGTGGCAGGTGCACCTAGGGCTAGCTAGCATGTTAGCTTAGCACACCATCAATACACGACAATTTATGAGATTAAAACCATGTTTGTGCTCCAAACTTACTTTATAACGCGAGTCGAATATTTTAAATAATCTTCTGTGATCTAATTTGGCTTCAGATAAAAAAATCTGACAGAAAAAATATTATTTTATAGTATTCTGCACGATAAAGTCTATATAGATTTGCATTACATTATAAATATAATCTATTATTATGAAAATACCTGACATGGCTCGAAGAACACAGGCAACTCAAATATCATAGCAAACATGTTTATTGTCTTCAAAACATCTTTACCTGTATGTTACAGCGATCTCCGTTAGCTCAGTGTTCGAGGCTTCCTGGAATGTCACATGATTATGGCACTTCATGTTCCATATATGGACTATTATTGTGCATAGGGCCCCCTCAGGCTGCTGTTATGTATTGAAAACACAGTATCAGAGTATCCAAGCGCTCATAATGATTACATCGACGCATTTGGGTATAAATTAGGGCTGTCAAAGTTAGCGCGTTAATAACGCGTTAACGCAAAATCATATTAACGGCACTAATTTTTTTAACGGTCGATTAACGCAACGCGTATTTTCTGTTTGACCCAAGGCCCAACCACTAGTTGGAGAAACGGAGATACACAGTGTTGCCAACTTAGCGACAATGCAGACCCCTTTAGCGATTTTTTCCCTTCAACAAAGCGCGCAAACCTTATTTAGTTTCTGAGAACCGGTACCGCGTCCGCCGGTACTGCTCTCTCAGCACGCGCGCGCTCCTCCCTCTCTCTCTTTCTCTCTTGCTCTCTCTCTCTGCGTCTCGCGTGGAGGAGCAGCGCTTTAATTCAGTTAAACACAGATGTTGCTTCACTAATTTGACAAGTATAGCCGAAATCAGAGCACGGATATTGTCTTTATCTTATGTGTGTATTTGATTTCACCAGACGACGGCTCGATTATCAGAATCTTTGTGCAGATTAACTTAACATCTTGGAAGGGAGAGCTGTTTATGTTTATTGGGTCGCGTTTCAGTCACCATTTCAAATTCATTCCGTTGTTTGACAACAGAAACAGTAAAATATACCAATGAAAACAGTTTTATTCAGAATTTAGCTTCATCAAAATGGGCGCAGAGAGACAAACTACAATGTAGCCTAATAATAAATCCTAAATGTACATTTAGCATTTTCAGAAGAGCTGCCCTGCATGCAAAAATCTAAACATGTTTGTGTTAGTAAATTGCTCAGTGCAAAGAAAGAGAAGTAATGGAAACCTGGCATTTCTTTGTTCTTTCTACATGCATCTAATAGACATGAACAAGTTCTTTGAAAAACATCTATGACCTTTGAAACATGTCTCGTCTTCATGCTCTATATTGACTATGTCTATGGTTTCAATAATAAACATACATTTGCATAAAGCATCTACAGTATATTTATCCATGCCCATGTTGATTTAGAGTATTACAAACTTGAAAAGTATTCATTTAAAGTACATTTAGAACAAATTAAAAAAAGTGCGATTAAATGCGATTAATCGCGAGTTAACTCATGCAATCATGCGATTAATCGCGATTAAAAATTTTAATCGATTGACAGCCCTAGTATAAATCCAATAAATATTATTCCTGTCTATAGAAATCTGATGTAAACCTATGAGAATATATCAATATTTCTCCAAATCTGCACATTTTTGAGCTAAAAGCCCTGAGGGACGTTGTTTTGTCAAGCGCTGTCATGACGACAGCACAGGAGTTTTTTTCTGAATGGGAGCGGCTGACGCGCATAATTCATATTAAAGGTATCGACTCATTTTTTCATTTTTTTCTCCTGACACAAATTAAGAAATTACTGTCACTATAAGTTTCTCAGAATACAATAGTGGTCAAATACTGAAACTTGAGTCTTATATCTTTTTAATGATGTATAGTTTGTCAAGGTATAACATTAAATCTGATAGTAACTTTAAAAAAAAAAAAAAAAAAACGCTTCAGTGCGCGGACTGGCAACGGTTAACAGGTTAAGGAAAATGAAATCTTTTTCATCACATATACATATATATATATATATATATATATATATATATATACACACACATATATATATATATATATATATATATATATATATATATATATATATATATATATATATATATATACACACACACACACACATATACACATATATATATATATATATATATATATATATATAGTGTAATATGTCAATCCAATCATCAACTGTAAGTGGCTCTGGTTTTAGCCATTTCTTTGTAATTACTTTTTTACTGGCTGGCAGAAGAATCAGTTTCTTATCAATGTTATTCCACCCATCAAATGAAATATTAGCCAGATGTAAACATTCACAATTACAAGGAATCATCACCTCAAAAACAGCTGCCAAATTTCTTTCAATCCCTTGCCAAAACTGGGTTAATTTCTGTCACTCCCCAAAAATATTATAATGGTTAGATTCCCTTTTACCACATAATCTCCAACAGCTAGCACCTGTCCCTTTGTATCTTTTCTGTGTTGTAGTAAATCTCTTATATATTCTTAAATACCTCAGAATCTGCAGCTGACAGTTTGGCCTCTTGAATCCTTCAGAAATAATCTTCACTCCTGAATCCTGCAGGTCATTGTTCGTCAGGTCCAGCTCTCTCAGGTGTGAGGGGTTTGAACTCAGAGCTGAAGACACATAACCACAGCCTTCCTCTGTCACCATACAAAGAGACAACCTACAGACACACACAGTCAGACCATCTACAAACACACATCAACATTATGACCGCTAGACTGTAAATAATCTCTTATATGTTCTTAAATACCTCAGAATCTGCAGCTGACAGTGTGGGCTTTTTAGACCTTCAGAAATAAGCTTCACTCCTGAATCCTGCAGGTCATTGTTACTCAGGTCCAGCTTTCTCAGGTGTGAGGGGTTTGAACTCAGAGCTGAACACACATAACCACAGCCTTCCTCTGTCACCATACAGCCAGACAACCTACAGACACACACAGTCAGACCATCTACAAACACACATTTACATTATGAACGGCAGACTGTAATTACAGTATCTCTTAAATGTTCTTAAATACTTCAGAATCTGCAGCTGACAGTGTGGGCTTTTTAGACCTTCAGAAATAATCTTCACTCCTGAATCCTGCAGGTCATTGTTCGTCAGGTCCAGCTCTCTCAGGTGTGAGGGGTTTGAACTCAGAGCTGAACACACATAACCACAGCCTTCCTCTGTCACCATACAGCCAGACAACCTACAGACACACACAGTCAGACCATCTACAAACACACATCAACATTATGACCGGCAGACTGTAAATTATCTCTTAAATACCTCAGAATCTGCAGCTGACAGTGCGGGCTTTTTAGACCTTCAGAAATAATCTTCACTCCTGAATCCTGCAGGTCATTGTTACTCAGATCCAGCTCTCTCAGGTGTGAGGGGTTTGAACTCAGAGCTGAACACACATAACCATAGCCTTCCTCTGTCACCATACAGCCAGACAACCTACAGACACACACACACACATCGACATTATGAACGGCAAACTGCAGTGTTTCCCCTACAATGTATTAAGCAGCGGCGCAGCGCCGCCGCTGGATTTTCAGCGCCGCTGCAAAATCTTCATATGATCAATAGGCAAGGCAAGGCAAGGCAAGGCAAGGCAAGTTTATTTATATAGCACTTTTCATACACAGTGGCAATTCAAAGTGCTTTACATAGAAGAAATTAAAATAATAAAAAGAAATAAGAATAATTAAAACAGTTTAGAAAAATAAAAAAAATAAAATACAGTACAGTACAAACAGTCGGACGAACATTGGCACAGTGCTCATTCATTAAATGCATAGCTAAACAGATGTGTTTTGAGTCTGGATTTGAAAGTGACTATTGTAGGAGCACGTCTGATCTCTTCTGGAAGCTGGTTCCAGCTGCGGCTGGCATAATAGCTAAAAGCAGACTCGCCATGCTTAGAGTGAACCCTTGGTATTTCTAGCTGATATGATCCTAGTGATCTGAGTGATCTGTTGGGTTTATATTCAGTGAGCATATCTGCAATATATTGAGGTCCTAGGCCATTAAATGATTTATATACCAGTAATAATACTTTAAAATCAATCCTAAATTTCACTGGGAGCCAGTGTAAAGACCTGAGGACTGGTGTGATATGTTCATATTTTCTGGTTCTGCTCAGAATCCTGGCAGCAGCGTTCTGTATGAGCTGCAACTGTCTTATGGTCTTTTTGGGAAGGCCAGTGAGGAGTCCATTACAATAATCCACCCTGCTGGTGATGAAAGCATGAACAAGTTTCTCTAAGTCTTGTCTGGAAACAAAGTATCTAATTCTTGCAATATTTTTCAGATGATAGTATGCTGATTTAGTTATTGCTTTGACATGACTACTGAAACTAAGGTCTGACTCTAGTGTCACACCAAGATTCCTGACTTGATGTTTAGTTGTTTGACCCCTAGAGTGAAGGTATGCGTTCACCTTGAGAACTTCATCTTTGTTTCCAAATGCAATGACTTCAGTTTTGTCTTTGTTTAACTGAAGAAAGTTTTGACACATCCAACTGTTGACTTCATCAATGCATTGGCACAGGGAGTCAATGGGGCTGTAATCGTTAGGCGATAGGGCTAAGTAGAGCTGTGTGTCGTCTGCATAGCTGTGGTAAGCAATTTGGTTCTTTCTCATTATTTGGCTCATTGGGAGCATATACAGGTTGAACAGGAGTGGCGCAAGAATTGAGCCTTGAGGGACTCCGCATGTCATGGATGTCCACTCAGACTTATAATCTCCTATACTCACATAATAACCTCTCCCATCTAAGTATGACCTGAACCATTTTAGGACTTTCCCAGAAAGCCCCACCCAGTTTTCCAGCCTGTCAAGAAGTATGTTATGATCGACAGTGTCAAATGCAGCACTGAGGTCGAGTAGCACCAGCACTGATAATTTGCCTGAATCAGTATTTAAGCGAATATCGTTTATTATCTTTATGAGCGCTGTCTCTGTGCTGTGGTGCGGTCGGAAACCAGATTGAAAATTGTCAAAGTATCCATTCGAGCATAAGAATTTGTTCAGCTGATTGAAGACAACTTTTTCAATGATCTTGCCTATGAAAGGAAGATTTGAGATCGGCCTATAGTTGCTTAATATGGTCTTATCCATATTGTTCTTTTTCAGGAGGGGCTTGACAACTGCAGTTTTCAGGGAGTTTGGAAAACTCCCAGAGAGAAGTGAGGCATTTACCACTTCTAGAAGATCTGCTTCTAAACTATTTAACACACTTTTGAAAAATGATGTGGGAAGTGTGTCAAGAGCACAGGTTGATGTTTTAAGGTGCTGTACGGTTTCTTCCAAAATTTTGCCATCAATTTCTTTGAAGTCAGACATAGTAACTACTTTCTCAGGTGGTTTGATGGTCTGTCTAACCCCAGGGCAACTCAAGGATGTGCTGATCACCTTTCTGATATTATTGATTTTCTCAGAGAAGAAAGAAGCAAACTCACTGCACTTGTTGTCCGAGAGCATTTCACTGGGAATCTGGCTTGGGGGGTTTGTCAGTCTCTCTACAGTAGCAAAAAGAGTGCGTGTGTTGTTTAAATTACTGTTTATAATATTTGAGAAGAAAGTCTGTCTAGCTTTGCCTAGTTCCATATTAAAAGCATGGATGCTGTCTTTGTAGATGTTATAATGGACTACAAGTTTTGTCTTCCGCCACATGCGCTCTACTTTTCTGCATTGTCTTTTCATATTTTGCACTGCTGTTGAGTTTCTCCAAGGTGCTTTTTGTCTGCCACTCTTCTTCCTGACTTTCACAGGAGCAATATCATCAATTACACTTTTAACTTTTGAGTTAAAGGAATCAAGGAGAAAATCAACAGAGTCTGCAGATATGCTTGGTGTTAAGGATATAGCCTTCATAAATAGTACACTAGTGTTCTCATTTAAGCATCTCTTCTTGACAGACACAGATCTAGCTTCAGTGGCAGGAGAGATCAATATATCAAAGAAAATACAGAAATGATCAGACAGTGCTACATCCTTAATAACAATCGATGAAATGTTTAGACCCTTACTGATAAGTAAATCTAGAGTGTGTCCACGATTGTGTGTGGGTCCATGAACATGCTGAGTCAGATCAAAAGTTTTTAAAACAGTATTGATTTCTTTTGCCATATTGGTTTCTGCATTATCTATGTGGATGTTTAAATCTCCAGCAGTGGCAAAACAGTCAAACTCTGATGTAATTGTTGATAACATTTCTGTAAAGTCCTCAGCAAAGGCTGGAGAGTATTTTGGAGGCCTGTAAATAATGATAAGTAAAATGCGTGGAGCACCTTTTAACACAATACCCAGATATTCGAAAGACAAGTAATTCCCAAATGATTTTTGCTTACACTGATAGATATCTTTAAAAAGAGCAGCTAGACCCCCACCTCTCTTAACAGCTCTGCAGACACTCATAAAAGTAAAGTTCGGGGGGGCTGCTTCATTGAGGATTGTTGCACTGCAGCTGTCTTCTAGCCAGGTCTCATTTAGAAGCATAAAATCCAGATTGTTTGTGGTTATTAAGTCGTTGACTAGAAGTGATTTATTTTTAAGTGAGCGAATGTTAAGGATTGCTAACTTAACAGACTTACTTTTCCCCACAGCAATATTAGTTTGACGTGTAAGAGGCACCAGATTAGTTAGGTTTGCTGCACGGCTATTGAAGGCCTTAGATTTTCTATCTTGTAATAGAACAGCAATAGAGGAAGATACAGGCACACTGGGTTCCCGTTTGTTCTGTAAACATTTGAGAAAGTTACTGTTATCAAAACGGGGACCCGACACATATCACTGAGAGCTGGTATCAGTTGTTTTCGGTTCACCTCGAGCAGATGGAGGAGGGTGTGGGCCCTGGCGTTGTGGCAGAGGCCGAAGAGCTCTCACAGGAGGAGGGGGAGGGCGAGCTGGGCCCGCAGGCTTTGGTGGTAATGGTGCCTGTCTTTTTTTGGTTGGTATTTGGGGGCTTGCAGCAAAAGAGTGGGATAGTCTGGTTCCAGCATACACCAGTTCTTCCATTTTCTGTGAGAAGCACAGGAGTGGAGTTGCTGGGGAGAGGGAGAAAGTGTCTGGTGAGAGGGGCTGTTGCTCTGGTGTTATCGGAGGTTGTAATATGCTGTCCTGGATTCCCTGGCTGTTTTCCAGGAAGTCGTCCTTGGGTGGTGAATCTTGGAGCAGTTCTGATATGTCTGTCTGTGGTGAGCTGTGTGGACAGGGCTCAGCTGATATTGTGTCCGTGAGCAGAGGTTGTTGTGGCGGAGTGGTGTTATCATGTCCATTTTGCTGCTGAAGTGAAGTCCCGTCGTCATTCATACTGTGTCCAGATGTGTGTGTGCCGTTCAGATTGAGTGGATTGGCACACACTGCAGAAGGATGATTGAGGGAGAAGTAGATATTGTCCTTTAACACTCTTGAACCAAGTTTGTTTGGGTGATGGCCATCCCGATGAAAAAGTTGTCTCTGACTCCAGAAAAGATTGAAATTGTCAATGAAGTTTACTCCTTTTATATTGCAGGTTTTTTGCAGCCACGTATTAAGCCCAAGCAACCGTGAAAACCGGTTTGTTCCTCTTGCTGGGAGTGGTCCACTGATGAATGTTTGCACTTTCAGTCTTTTAAGTGTTTCAAAAAGTTCATTGAAATCCTTCTTAAGGAGTTCTGACTGCTCTTTATGAATATCATTCTTCCCCACATGAATGATGAGTCGATTTGCAGTCTTATGTTTCATCAGAATGTTCTGAAGTTCCCTGTTTATATCAGAAGTTGTTGCTTGTGGAAGGCAGCACGTAGTTGTATCCCTGCTGCTAATGTTTCTGATTATGGAGTCCCCCACTATCAGAGTCCTGGGCTCGGCTGCGCTCTGAGCTGAGTGCCGCTGTCTGCTCGACCTTGAGCGCCAGTTAGCATCAGTGTTAGCCACTGTCCCATTCAGTCTGTGTTCGATCACATTCATCACATTTGGGGATTCCTCATTTACATTCATTAGCACTTCAAATCTGTTCTCAAGATGTATAGGCGGTGGTTGGAGACCAGTGTTTGCAATCCTTGTCAGAGCTGTATCTGGGGTAGAGGATGCTACTGCGGCAATATGTGAGGCTCGTGACAATCTGATGTCTCGAGTGTCTTTGGGTCTCCCTCCCTGTTTGTGCCATCGATTAGTAAGTCGATCGGCTTGTTTCTCTACCTGTCGAGGAGCACTAGTTTCATGGGACTCACCGGTATGCTGAGGGTGTCCATGATGAAGCTCTGTTGTGTGCTCCGTCTGGTTTGGTGGTCCCGTAAGTAACTTTGTTTCAAGAACTGCAATCCTTTGTAAAAGTCTGTGGCAGTTGGTGCAGCAAGTGGATTCCAGAAGAGGCATTTTCTCTTATCCTTGAGGCAGTTGTGTTTTCCTTTCCCGGAATGTAAGCTGGTCGGGTAAAAGAATTCTCAGTTTTTGTAGTAATCCAAACTTTGTCGTCTGAGCACTGTGCTGATTTGCTAAAGTTAAAATTAGGTGATAAAAGGAAATAAAATAAAGGAAATAAAATATAAGAAAATAGGAGATAAAATGTAAAAGCGATAGAGCAAAGCGCGGAGCAGTAAGCGAGAGCGTCCGAACAGTAGCTGAGCAGGAAGTAGGAGCAATAATATCACGACATTCACTTACACACGTTGCCATAAAAGGGGCCGTTCACATTCACGTTCACATGCAAATTTCAAATGTGGGCGCGCGGCAAGCGCGCTTATAATAGAAGTGACGCGGCGCGCACGTTTTCAGCATGGACAGATCAAAAGGTTTTCAGGCGCGCCTCTGTTCATGGTTGGCATAGCAACGACAGACGCCACGGGAGAGCGAGCAAGCGCTTGTGCAAAGGAGAAAGCGGTACGAACTTTTCTCCGTTGAAGTCTATGGGGTCGCTGTCCATTTTTTTACGGTCTATGGAAAATATGCCGTCCCGGCCCTCCGTGTTCGGCGATCAGGTTTCATTCTCGCGCAGCTTGTTTTAGTAACTTCACGTGCGAGTCTTTTCCGCTCCGTGTTTGCGTCGCGCTCTCGGTTCTGTGTGTGTGTGAGTGTGTGTCGGCGCACTGGCTCTCTGCTCAATGTTCCACTCCGTGTTTGCGATGCGCGTTCTGCTCTGTGGTTAACGGCCCAAACACTCCAATCATGTACCGATCATGCACTGGAAAAGCAAATTATGCTCAAATAACGTGAAATTTCTCAGTAGTAGACTTCTGTTTGCTGAGCGCCATGCATGTTAAAATTACCTGCTCTGATCACATGCTCTGGTAATAATAGCTTTGTATGACTATACTTTATTTTGATAATTAGTCAAAAAATAAATCTGTTAAATCTGAGTATGTTGCATAGAAATGAATGAAGAATAATATATTGATGTTTTATATTTTAATATAGGGCTATTTTCTGTCCAATTTGTGTGGACATTTTTCTTTTTTCCCCCTTTTTTGTGTGTTTGATTTAATTAGTGATTCCACATTTAAATTTTGATGATTACAAGTTTGGAGGAAATGCAATTAATTGCGATTAATCACAGCAAATTGTGCGATTAATTAGTAATGCTGCCTGAATCATAATCATACTAGGGCTGTGTATTGGCAAGAATCTGGCGATACGATACGTATCACGATACATGGGCCACGATTCAATATATTGCAATATATTTCGATACTGTGCATAAGGCGATATATTGGGATTTTTTTAAAAGTAGGACAATAATTTTAGAAAAAGTAATAGGCTATTTAAAAAAAGACATGATGTGCATAAAAGTCAAAGAAGTTTACTTTAGGTAAACAATTCAGTACACAGAAAATCAAACTGCCAGTTTGGGATTGTGGTTCACCTGTTCTTAGGTTCACCTTTCAAACATCAAAATGACATTTATTAATATGTATTCGTGTCAAAATGACATATAAACATCTTTTCCTATTCTATTTTGCCTGGAAACGCTTCCAACACGCTTGCGTGTCGCGTGATAGGCGTCGATTCTATTTCTAGAATGCACGCGTTTTCCGAGACCCGCGTGTCACGCAGGCAGTGTGCAAGCTCTAACCTGTTAATATGGGAACCGAAATAAAAACGGACACGCCAAGCAGCCAGTGTCTCGCCGGCCTTAGTGAGCAAATTTTTATATGCTCAAGTAGGCCATAATAAAAGAAAATACATATAGCCCCTGTCACAATACATAACACATTATGTGCAATCAAATTCATGGTATTACCAGAGTATTTTTCCCAGACACAATTTACAAACTGCATGGTTCCTGTCGATATCGGTAGTGTGCCTCTTTACTCTGGAAACCAAAATGATTCCACACTTCAGCACGGAATGCAGCGGGAGCCGGTTCAGCCATAGCTACGCGGTTAGCTGCTAACGTCTAGCAAAAATGTTAGGCGAGGACACTAGTGGTGCGTCTCAGCATAGCCATCTAGTGGTAGGGATTTAAACACAACATGAACGTAAACCACTGTCTTACCATGAATATTTTTGCACGTAAACTAAAAAAAAAGAAAAAAAAAATCGATATAGCGTTTTTGAAAATCGATACAGTATTGCAAAATAAAATATCGCGATACTCAAGTGTATTGATTTTTTTTCTTACACCCCTAAATCATACACTGTTCGTTCGCTGGCTGGAGGAGAACTGGCCCCCCGACTGAGCCTGGTTTCTCCCAAGGATTTTTTTTCTCCATTCGGCCCTGATGGAGTTTTGGTTTCTTGCCACTGTCACCTTTTTTCACCTTTGTTGCCATTGGCTTTTGGCTTGCTTAATTGGGGACATTTAGTTTAACATTTAATGTAGTATTCAAATTACTAAATTCTTTTGACATATAAGAGGTCTTTGTACCATTGAAACATCCGGCAAGTTTCACAGCTTAAAACGTCCTTAAAAAAAAAAAAAAGTATTCAGCCAAGTTCCAAAAATGGCTTGTTAGAATATTGTGACGTCACATGGGCAAATACATTCGCGCCATCAACAAATAGTTTTTGAGTTTTTTCAGAGAGAGTTTGCAAAGAAACTTGTGCAAAGATAAAGCAGCAACTGTATTGGATCTGACAGCAGCTTGATCTCAAAGCTAAAGTATTTTGATTAAAAAAACATAAGCAGTTTAATAATTCTTTGTCTATAAATGACCATTTTATACGGGTGTTTTTAAAAACACAGGGGGGGGCATTGATACTTTTTCCTATGCAGTGACATTAGAAAATTATACCACTGGTGAATACTGAGAGCCGCCGCTTGAACACGGATCATTTCAGAAAGAGGGGCAGAATGAGGTTGGAAAATCTTTATTCAGATTTATTGATTATTAACAGTACAAATCGGGGGTGCCAAACTCAGCTCCTGATTAGCTGTATCAGGTTTGTGTAATTAGGATTGAAGCTAAACCGTGATCCTCTAGGGCAGTGGTTTTCACACTTAAAGAGCAACCTTTTTTTCTTTTTTAAATTGACACAACCCATTTTGACCCATCATATTTAGATTAAATTCAACAGCAAAAGTTACAATAATTGTATAAAATCTAAACATTTAGTGAAAAAACATTTAGTGGAGATGGAGAACAAAAAAAGTGAATAAGTGTAGCACTAAATCTGTTAAAATGTCACTCACTGCTCTTTATATTGTAGTAAAATACATTCATGAAAAACAATTCATTTCTAATATATACTGTAAAATGAAAAGACATTTCTTTTAAATGTTTAGCACAGCTGTTTAATGAGGCAGCAACATATTATAGATAGGACAGAACAAGAAAGGCTATTAATAATCTTTCATTGCACAAAAGTAATAATATGAAAGGTTCCAATACAGAGTGGCACAAAGCGCAAATGCGTATCCCGTGCGCAGAATGATGCGCTTGAAGCAACATGGAGTCACAGCGCTTCACATTGAAAACCTCAAAGCAAAAAGGGAAGAGATTTGATGCGTAGTTCCGGTATTATATCAATGTAATAGTTTATTGAGCCTAGGGGTGTCCATGGTTAACCGATTAACCGTTAAAAATTGCGTAACCGAGTGAAACATTTTGCTCGGTTAAGTGGCGTCATTGAATTTAGTTGTAATACATTTTTGCACCACCAGAGACCGCTAGACCAGTTTTCTAATATGAAGCGGGCAAAGAAAGCGTACGTCCGAGAGTGAAGGCTGTGCGCGAGCCAGAAACAAACATAGTATCCGCGCCACTGATGGCAGCACAATAATATCTGTCTGCAGAGCCGCAGAGCCACAGCTTTACCCCAGCAGTTTTACCCTGCGCATGCGCAATTTCATCACAACAGTTTTACCCGCAGAGTCCGTTTACCGTTACATTAACCCATACAATTAGTATTATGCATTTCCCAAACATGTACTTGCTAATCAAACACTTTATCTGAACAAACTACTAATCTATTAAACATAATCGGTCTTCCGACCTTTTACTATTGTGTTGATATGCGCGAGGGAGAGAGAGCAATACAGCGCTTGTGTTGTTTGAAGGCGGTGAGAGTGCGCGCGCGCGGGGCTCTCTCACTGTTTGTTCTTATGCGCCCTGTCCACTGATCTAAATAATTAGTTGTTACGACGACTTATTTGTTCCCTCGTTTTAATAAATCGTGGACACGTTGAACAAATTTCCTCCCTCATTTTGATTTAACGAATTACAACGTTATTTGTAGTTTGATACTATTAATTAGTGAATGCTAAAGACCTATTTTTTGTGAATTGGTGAATATTCAGGTGAATTATTTCGTGGCCACGAATTAATAATAATTATTAAACTGTTTTTCTTACCTGTGAAGATAGCTCTTCAGTGAAGGCCGACTATTCTCGTACAGCTTTTTATTCCTTTTTTTGGTGTGTGAATTGGTGAATATTCAGGTGAATTGTTTCGTGGCCACGAATTAATAATACCTCAGCACGTTTTACAAGACCCTTCTCGATCGCAGCGGCAACGAGCACTTTGATCACTTGATTTAAAAAACAAAACATTTCAGCGCTAGATCGCCTAAAAAAAAAAAAACGAACGAAATGAATGCTCTGCTAGTTAACTGGAGATGTTTTGTTTATTTGTATTGGTATTCCTGCCGCGAGATGTTTCAAAAGTGGTGGGGACAATATCGACCTTAGAAAATAGTGGTGGGGACATGTCTCACCCGCAAATTACGCCTATCTCGGGGTTGCGGCGTGCACACTACGGTTAACCGAGTATTAACCGCTAAGGGCCTCGGTTAACGGTTAATGAAAAACTTGAAAACGTGCAGCCCTAATTGAGCCTTTTCTTTTTAACAGTTTAATAATGTCAGTTCCTGTGCGCGTGAAGAACAAGTATAGCGCTCTCTACTCCAGTGTGGTGATCTAAAAGACACCCGGGAGAAAGTTACATGAACAGCAATAAACTCCAGAAAGATAAAGTCATTTTAAGCGAAACCAAAGACCTTTATCTACAGATCAAGTATAACAATAGTAACACTGAATCATCTTGGAGAGAGTTTCATCATGTTGACTGCCGTAACCGAACGTGATGCGCTGTTTGAGTGCTGAATGGAGAATGACTGACAGCCGCAGCGGAGGGAAGCACTTACTTGAATTTAACGACTTCAATATTAATTTCTACATCATATTAAACTAGGGATCGGCTTTAAAACACTTATAATATGGTGCACGAAAAGTTGATGGTTCTTTATAATGTTTTTGTAGCTTTTTTGAGGCTTTACAATAACACAGAATAGTTTACGCACAATATCGGATTTGGATACCGCGATAGATATCTGCGCATCTCTATTTGAAACTGCTAACTGCATTTTCCTTAAATCATCCTGGCGACCCAGGGTTTGAAAACCACTGCTCTAGGGAACTGAGTTTGGCTCCCCTAGTATAAGTGAACCTCAGGGAATATAATAAATAATGTCAAATCTCCATGTCATGACCCCTGTAAAGATGTAAGTTGTGTTATTAAAAATGATTCTTTAGCTATTAATGATTAAACACTCACAGAGCTTTTCTGCAGTTGACCACAGCTGGTACCAGTCTTCTTCTCCCCTCAGCTGATGTGTTGTATTTCTTGAGGTCCAGCTCATCCAGCGCCTCCTCTGAGATCTGAAGCATGTAGGAGATTGTAGAGCAGTGAGACGGAGAGAGAAACTCCTCTGAGTGTTTGTCTGATTTCACAAACTCCTGAATCTCTCTGGACAGAGTCTGATCTTTCACTTCCAGCAGACAGAGGAACAGATTGATGGATTGATCAGCTGAGAGAGTATGAAAACCAAGTGTATCTTTGATCATGTCTTTAATGTCCTGTGTGGTTCTCCTGATGCTCTCTGAGCTGTTCTCTGTGTGTGTCAGTAGATCCTGTAAGAGTCTCTGATTGGACTCCAGTGAGACGCCCAGCAGGAACCGCAGGAACAGATCCAGCCGTCCATTCTCACTCTCAAGGGCTTTATATACTGCTGATCTTAGTAGATCATACAGAGAGACTTCACCAGACCTGAATTTAGCCAGAAGCTGCAGTGGTTCCTTGTTCTTCATTAAATAGCAGTAAAACACATAGAAAGCAGCGAGAAACTCCTGAACGCTCAGATGAATGAAGCTGTAGACTTTCCTCTGATGAATCACAGATTCCTCCTTAAAGATCTCAGTGCAAATCCCAGAATGCACTGAGGCGTCAGTGACGTCTATGCCGCTCTCAATCAGGTCCTCCTCATAGAACATCACATTGCCCTTCATCAGCTGATGGAAAGCCACTTCAACAAGTTTCACAATCACTTCTCTGTTGGACTGCAGGAGTTTCTCTGGATCTCTCTCTTCATACTTCTGATTCCTCATGTTGATCTGAATCAGCAGGAAGTGGATGTACATTTCAGTCAGAGTTTGAGGGATTTCTGCACTCAGATCTTCTTCCAGGAGCTTCTGAAGCACAGTGGAGGAGATCCAGCAGAAGACGGGTATGTGGCACATGATGTGGAGGCTTCTTGCTCTTCTGATGTGTGAGATGATTCTGCTGGCTTGATGCTCGTCACTGATTCTCTTCCTGAAATATTCCTCCTTCTGAGGCTCATTGAATCCCTGAATCTCTGTCAGACGGTGGATGTATTTGGAGGGGATCTGATTGGCTGCTGCTGGTCTGGAGGTGATCCAGATGAGAGCCGAGGGAAGCAGATCTCCTTTAATGAGGTTTGACATCAACACACCCACTGATGAAGTCTCAGTCACATCAGAAACTTCCAGAGCGTCTGAAAACATCCGTGTGATTCTGCTTTCATCCAGACCATCAAAGATGAACACAACTTTACACTCCTCATAAATCTTTGAGTCCAGATCTTGAAGTTCAGGATGAAAGTCCAGCAGAAGTCTGTGAAGACTGTACTGATGATCTCGGATCAAGTTCAGCTCTCGAAATGGAAGCACAAACATGAAATCTACATCCTGATTGTCTTTTCCCTCGGCCCAGTCCAGAATGAACTTCTGCACAGAGACGGTTTTCCCAATTCCAGCGATGCCTTTAGTGAGAACAGTCTTGATCTGCTCTTTCTCCTGGCGTCCTGGTTCAGGAGAGGCTTTAAAGATGTCATTGCAGTGGATTGGAGTGTCTTGAGAGTGTTGTGTTCTGGCTGTTTTCTCCATCTGTAAAACCTCATGTTCTTCATTCACTCCTCCTCTCTCTCCCTCTATGATGTAGAGCTGTGTGTAGATCCTGTTCAGGAGGGTTTCATTCTCTTGGAGTTTCAGTCCCTCAAATAATCTCTCATACTTGTTCTTCATGCTGGCTTTGTGTCTGTGTTTGACTCTCTGTAGTTCATCATTCACTGGTTGAGGAGAATCCTGGTCTCCAGTCTGATCATCTCTATAAACTCTGCTGAGAAAAACAAAAGATTGCACAGATTTAAGAACATGAAAATTAAAATCTAAATCTACACAATCTTGTCAATCTTGTATTTTCTGTACAATTAATGTGTTTCATTTCAGTTCAACACTTTTTTTCATGTTTATTATCATTTTTAATAGGGGTGACCCTGAATAGTCGAAGATTCGATGCTTCGATTGGAGGAGCCTGATTCGACTACCGATCTCACGGTCGAATCTTCGCAGAGGTGTTATGAAACTGATCATGCCACTTTGGCTATATGAGGGCGCTCAATGTCTGATTTCACATAGAACGACCGGTTTTCCGTCAAGTCAAGTCAAGTCAAGTCAAGTCAAGTCAAGTCAAGTCAAGTATATTTGTTTAGTGCTTTTCACAATACAGATTGTACCAAAGCAGCTTCACAGTATTAAATTAAAATAATACAACAAGGTTTGTTTCTAGTGGAATTTATTGATTGATAAAATCAGATTAAATATCCCCAGAATATCCCCAACTGAGCAAGCCAAAGGCAACAGTGGCAAGGAACCGAAAAACTCCATCAAATGACCTAATGGTGTCCTAAAACTCCATCAGGTGACCCAATGGAGAAAAAAAAACCTTGGGAGAATGTTTATTAACTAGAGGCCGGATTGTAATTTGAACTGTAAGATTAAAAATATTATATGAATGCCTGGCTGAAGAGATGCGACTTTAATCTAGTTTTAAACTGGGAGAGCGAGTCTGAGCAACGAACACTATCAGGAAGGCTATTCCAGAGTTTTGGAGCTAAATGTGAAAATGCTCTCCCTCCTTTGGTGGTTCTGGATATCCTAGGTATGACCAAAAGCCTTGAATTAAGTGATCTTAAAGAGCGCGATGGATTATAGGGCGATAGAAGATCCGTTAAATAGACTGGAGCTAAGCCGTTTAGGGCTTTATAAGTCAGTAGCAATACCTTGTAATTAATACGGAACTTTATAGGTAACCAATGCAGAGATGATAAAATCGGTGTTATATGATCATATTTTCTTGATCTAGTAAGAACTCTAGCGGCTAACTGTAGCTTGTTTATTGAGGATGCAGGACAACCGGCTAATAAAGCATTGCAGTAATCTAGTCTCGAGGTCATGAATGCATGAACTAACTTTTCTGCATTAGAAACTGATAGCATATTACGTAGCTTAGCAATGTTTCTAAGGTGGAAAAAGGCGGTTTTTGTAACATATGAAATATGATTTTCGAAAGACAGGTTGCAATCGAGTATAACATTCAGTCTTTTACTGTAGAGGATAAAGTAACAGGACATCCTATTATATTAAAGTTGTATTGCGAGAGGTTTTGCGGGTGGTTTTTTTAACCGATAAGTAGTACCTCTGTTTTGTCTGGATTTAATAAAAGAAAATTACGCGTCATCCAATCTTTTATATCGTTAACACACTCTGTCAATTTGGATAATTTAGCATTTTCATCTGGCCGTGACGAAATATATATTTGAGTGTCATCAGCATAACAATGGAAACTAATTCCATGTTTCCTTATAATATTTCCAAGTGGCATCATATATACTGAGAATAATAGAGGGCCTAACACAGATCCCTGCGGCACTCCATAGTTTACTGGAGTTATGATCGATTTTTCTCCATTTAAATAGACAAAATGGTAGCGGTCAGATAAGTATGATCTGAACCAGCTTAAAGGGTCATGAAACCCTAAACCAAATTTTCTGAGATTTTAACAGAGGTATGTGTGTTGAACACCATTGAAGACAATGTTAGCATCTGTTAGATTTAATAGTAGGGGGAAAATGGTTAAATTTTAGTTTTTTTCCGCTATTTTCGTCTTCCGGGTTTAAAATCTTCATCATGTTCACGTCGGCAGAGCACTATAGTACTCTGATGACTCATTGGTGTCTCATAATTATTCATGACTGAGTTTTCTTATCCAATGAGAAGATACTGTCTCTTAATTATTCATGACACCACGTGGAACTTCCCACAGACATGTCAAACTGTGATTTCGCGTAGTAGATGAGAGAGGCAATGATGGGACGCGCGTTTGTTTTCGTGGTGCAAAAGTTCCAGTGTCCGCGATGCAGGGCTGGAATCTGACTGCAGGCGGTTGGTTGGCCATCAACCACGGACACATCTAAACTATGCGTGTGTAGCGACCATTCAACGGGAGAATGGTGGACTTCGACCTTGTACAACAATGCAGTTTTCTTGCGAGTGATGCGGTCCGAGGACTTTTCTATCGCTTCAGAGGTGTGTGTGTGTGTGTGTGTGTGTGTCTAAAATGTAACTCTGACCGTTTTACTTGCCTTTTGTTAAATAGTCACTCATTATTATAATTTAGATATTTCGATAATACCTCAAGTGTATGGAACGTATGCTTAGTTTGTGCAAATTTCTATGTCACTGTCCATCTTTATTATGTGGGTTTAGGGGGCGCGTAGATCTCTAGGCTATGTATGGAACTTTTTTTTTTTTACGCGGAAAATTTATTATTTTCAAATATATGCATTTATAGTGTGTATATAAACAAATATATATATTTATAATGGCATAATTATACATATGCATGTACATTTATATGTTTTAAATAGAATTATGATTACTGTAGTAGGCTAATATGTGTAGCAGGGCATTCAGTTACTTTTGAAAGGACAAAAATAAGGTGTCAGTGTATTTCATGATACTTTAACTTTGCCAGCTATAAAAAATCTAGCATTTCCTCACGTTTTACCACTGATTTTTAGTGACAGTCGATATGCATGGGCCACTGGCTTTGACCACACCCACTCCCCTCCCTTCTTATCACAGCCATCCACGCCCATTTAAGTTGCATTTTTCAAAAAGATTGTGAGCTAGACTTGAGCTGAAAGAGGGGGGGTTTCATGACCCTTTAATGCTTGTCCTTGAACACCAGTATAATTTTGTAGTCGATCTAAGAGTATTGTGTGATCTATACATGAATATCAGTCACGTGACCTCTTACGTCATCCGCTCTTTTTCCAGTTGACTGCCGCCATCTTGAGTACCTACCGAGTACTGTCTATGGTACTGACAAACCTATTATCTCAAGTCTTGTTAGAAAACAAACAAAAAAATAACTATTCTTGAAACATTATTTGAATTCTTTAAAAAAAATTATTGTATGGAATAGAATAGCTCCTGCAGCAGGTGCATTAGCACAACAGGTAGCATAAAGCTACATGACACAATTTAATTGATTAATATTACACTTTTACTTTTAACTCACTTTAAAACACCATCGAGGATTTGTATCATATTCCGGTCGCGGTTTAAAATGGTTTCAAGTCAAAAAAATATTTTGAAATATGTTATATTTAACATTTTATATGAAGCTATGGCCTATTCTTACCTAGCATGCATACTGTAAACATTCTTTATTCATATGAAAATACCCCAATCACACGAAAATCACACACAAATCACATATACTTCAAACCGTGCATTTATTAGCTTCTTGTTTCAGGTGAAGAGATGTTACTTTAGCTTTGTTATCACGGATGTCAGAATGATGAAGTCATGCAGGACCGCAGGCAGAACAGAAGCGTGATTTTGTTTTGTTTTCCAAACCACTTCAGCGGAAATCCCGCCCTGCAGCTGATTCTAAAGTTTTCATTGGTCATATCAATCACTGTACTGATTGCCTACACCAAACACTGATTACCATTGGACTAATAGCCCTGGCGGATACTGTATTGCATGTATTTGAACACAAATAAACCGGAGAAGACGTGAATGAATGCTTTTTGAGTGATGATTTCTATTCAAAATAACGAACGTTACAGATTTATGTTATGTTACATTTATGTTACATTTATGTTATATTTATGTTACCGTGTTGTGAAAGCATAGCTAGCTAGTTCCTTTGCAACTGACATCGATCTTGCCGAATAAGGTACTCAAGATGGCGGCAGACAAGTTTTAGAAGTGAGTGACGTCAGTGAGGAGACGTTGGTGACATCATCTGATATTCATGTATAGTATCGAACGCAGCACTAAGATCAAGTAAAACTAGTATTGAGATACAGCCTTGGTCAGAAGCTAAAAGTAAATCATTTGTGATTTTAACGAGCGCAGTTTCAGTGCTATGGTGCGGCCTGAAACCAGACTGAAACTTTTCATAGATATCATTTTCTTGCAAGAAAGAACACAATTGAGCAGACACCACCTTTTCTAATATTTTAGACATAAATGGAAGATTTGAAATGGGTCTATAATTTGCTAGGTTATTATGATCTAATTGTGGTTTCTTAATGAGAGGTTTTATAACTGCCAGTTTAAATTTTCTTGGAACATGACCTAAAGATAAAGACGAGTTAATAATATTGAGGAGAGGCTCTTCCACTACAGGTAACACTTCTTTCAGTAGCTTAGTTGGTATAGGATCTAATAAACATGTTGTTGTTTTAGATGAAGTGATAAGTTTATTTAACTCTTTTTGTTCTATAGTTGTAAAGCACTGTAATTGTTCTTGCGGGGGGATAATTGAGGCTGAATTATAAGGCGCAATTGAAGATTGAACATTTACAATTGTGGTTCTGATGCTTTCTATTTTCTCAGTGAAGAACTTCATAAAATCATTACTACTAAACTGTAACGGGATATTTTGTTCGGGTGACGTCTGTTTATTTGTTAGTCTAGCCACGGTGTTAAATAAAAACCTTAGATTATTTTGGTTATTTTCTATTAGTTCGCGGAGATGCTCAGCCCTGGCCGCTTTTAGGGCCTTTTTATAACGTGACATACTGTCTTTCCACGCGATTCTAAAGACCTCTAAATTAGTTTGTTTCCATTTACGCTCTAAAATACGGGTTTCTCTCTTTAGAACATGCGTAGTATTGTTGTACCACGGTGCTTTAATTTTCTCTCTGACCTTTTTTAATCTAATAGGTGCAACAATATCCAATGTTCTAGAGAGAATAGTGCTCATAGTGTTAGTTAGTTCTTCTAGTTCATCTGTTTGTTTGGGTTCAGGCAGCAGCTGAGACAGATCAGATAAGCAATTCGAGAAATTATCTATGGTGGATGGAAGGATTGTTCTGCCTGGTTGATAACGCGGCGCCGCATGACATATTACAGCAGTACGTAATATGCAAGTTACCATGTAATGGTCAGTGACTTCATCACTTTGCGGTATAATATCTATATCGGTTGGATCGGTTCCATGTCTGTCAATATATTAATATTCAGCCTATTATGATAATGCTATATATAAAAATGTGCAAAGAAAGAAGCTTTTAATAAATATTTTTTAACGTGCGTGACACACCCGTGACAGATTTAAGTTTCACTTTCAATCTTTCACTTTCACTTTCACTTTAACAATGTCTGGGATAAGAAAATCTAAAGTGTGAATGTACACCCTCAGAAAGGATATCCTCCAAGGCTGGATTTAGCATCAGGAAAACCATGATCGCACTTCTGCCGGCCAACGTTAACAAGTTGGTTTTCCACAGGACATTTTAAAATGCTTAACGTGAAAAAAGCTTTTAAAACGCTTAAAAGGCACTTTAACGTGGCTTAATGTATGTACACAGTACACACTTTATTAAGAAACCATACTATGTGCAGATAAGCAGATGAACCCAGAATAGTACTCCTATAGTAAAGCGTTTTCATATTTTAATTGAACTATTTTTGGAGATTAAGTCGTTAAACGTTTTTCACGTTAAGTGTTTTAGAATGTATTTTATCCGCATGCACAAAAGACTCCAACGGACACTCTCTCGATCAGGTAACGTTAGGGTAGAAGTGATTTCAAAACTTTTCAGCCGGTTCTAATTTGATTTTTGGATGCTGTGAACATGTTTAGCTAAAGACTGCCACTCCAGTTTAGCATTTATTCTTGTTTCTGCAGTTAAAAATTAGTGCTGTCAAACGATTAAAATATTTAATCGCGATTAATCGCATTAATGACAAAACTGATGTGATGTGGTCAGAGTGAAGTGGCTGCCGTGTAGTGAGTGAGTGCTGTGAGCTCTCTTCTGCTGGCTCTACTATTTGTCTACTAAGGATGTTGTGATTTATATTTTCACTTCAAAAAGTATTTTGTGCTAACGATCTACATGTGGTGAAACAAGAAAGAAATACTAAAACAGCCTCTAGCTTCAACCATATGAGCTTTGTGAATTCACCCTTCTTTCTGTGCGAGTGGAAACGCAACTGGCCTCACAATGGGTGAACCAATTACTCTCCAAAGCATTTTTGATATGATGCAGCAAATGAAGCTCGACATGATTTCACATATTGACTCTAAAATAGATTCACTTCGACCCAGTCTGGAGAAAATAGATGACTCACTTCATATGCTTGGAGATCAGGTCAATGAGATTCAGCTGAGAGTTAGCGCAAACGAAGATAACATAGCTGATCTGGTCAAACGCGTAAAGTTGCTCGAAAAGGAAAATACTGACCTTAAAGCATGGACTGAAGACGCCGAGAACCGAAGCAGACGCTCTAATTTAAGATTCATCGGCATTCCTGAGAAGGCTGAGGCCAAAGATATTCTCGGCTTCATGAATCATCTGATTCCACAGCTCCTAGGTGAAACAAATTTCTCCGTTCCTCCTATGATTGAGCGTTGTCATCGCATCGGTATCATGGACAACGTTAAAGCCAAGGGTCCCAGGCCTATCTTGGTAAAGTTTCAACATTTCCAAGACAAGCTGAAGATAATGAAACTAGCCAGGGACAAGAAGGACCTCCTTCAGTACAAAGTGAGGGCTGTGAATCGAGAGGGCTCCTCAAAAGAAGTTCGAGTCTATATTTACCCGGACTTCTCCGCTGGTGTAGTCCAGAGACGCCGAGAATTTGATACTGTGAAGAAAAAGTTCCGTGATCGGGACATTGAATATGGCCTGATCTTTCCTTCCACGCTGAGAGTTACCCACGCTGGTAAGAAACATTTCTTTCATACTCCTGGTGAAGCTGAGAAATTCCTCAGTGCAATTTCCTCCAATAACTCCTCCATTGACTTTGATATGGCAACAGACTAATGACTGGTGATCAGTGGATAGTACCAGCGCTAGCATAATACATTGCCTGCTGATGAACTTTTTTTATTTTCTTCTGTTATTTATATCTGTGAATTTATTTAATCATCGGACTGGCATTGAGTTTATGTTTCATATATTCAGTCTTGTTGCTGATAGAATAACTGTGTTGGCAACTGCTGCTTTACTTTTGCTTTCTTTTTGGCAAACTTGTTTATGTGCAATGCTAGTGGCGGCTGCTTTATTACTGTTTGCCGTAGGCTATAGCATAACACAAGTGTTGTAAAATAGCTTATCACTAAAAGATGGGTTAGTCTAAATGATGTAAACTGGGTATGATAGACGCCCATAAATAATTTGTTTAGTAAAATTATAGAATTGTTTTGGGTTTTTGAAGCTAATAAATTATGAAGCTGTCGAAGCATATTATTATTATTGTTATTATTATTATTATTATCTTATTTTTGTTTGCTTGTCTTCTGACGACTTCATAAAAGCCCTTTATCTTACTGTTAGTAGATCTGGATTTTTCATTTGATATGTTCGCATTATGCTGAGCCATGTAGATTGAGCTGCGTATTATTTTTTATTTTTTATTATTACTTATTTGGAAAGAGCTGTATGTGTTTACTCCAATGCCGTATGCGCTTTCCTGTTTGGTCTATGTGTGAGTGCGTGTGCCTGTGTTTTTGTTTGTTGCTCTCCTTCTGCCTCTCTCTCCACTTATTCTGCCTGCTATATACCTCAATCTGCGATGATGCTCTGTGTGCATTCTTATTGCCAGATTATACACATATTTATTCAGTTACTTTGGAACAATGAATTGTGCTAAAGGGCTGTATGTTATTCATTTGAACATTAGGAGTTTGCCACCGAAAATGGATTTATTGAGAGCCTGGCTTACCTATAATAAACCCCATGTAATTACTTTGTCTGAAACTTGGCTAAACAGCAATATTTCTGATGATGATGTCAAACTTGACAATTATGCTCTATTTAGGAATGATAGAGGTTCAAGAGGTGGGGGCCTCTTAATATATGTATCTTTAAATTTGACTGCAGAACTTGTTCTTCCAAATGAGTATCCCCGGCATTTTGAAGGCCTTTTTGTCAAAATCATTTTTCATGAAAACAAACGATTAATCATTGGAAATATTTATAAACCTCCAGCTGCGCCAGCAGAAACTACTGATTTTATTTTGTCTACCATTAATTCTTTAGACTGCAAATGTGAAAAGATTATATTAGGTGACTTCAATTCTAATTGGCTAGATCGCTCATCTCAAAAAGATCGCAATCTCTTTAACAGTATAAATCTAACTCAACTTATAACTGAACCTACTAGAGTCGGTCCCAGTTCCTCTTCTTTGCTTGACTGGATTCTAGTCTCCCACCCTGACAGGATTTTACAATCTGGGGTATTACCGGATTCTTTTAGTGACCATTCTATGGTTTTTTGTATTTGGAAAATTAAAGTGCCTCGTTTTCCTTCTAAATTGATTAAAGTAAGACAATTTAATAAAATTAATCCTGAACTCTTTATACAGGATATATTAAATATAAACTGGGAGAGATTTCAATTAATTCCATCTGTGGAAGATGCTTGGAATTTTTTTTATACCGAGTTTTTTGAGATTATTAACAAGCATGCTCCTTGGATATCAATTAGGGTCAAGGGTCGACATCTACCTTGGATCAAGGGAGATCTCATATACTTATTCAAACAAAGAGACAAGGCCTGGAAAAAATACTGTAACACAAAGGACTCTACTGACTGGAATGTATATAAGGAGTTAAGGAATAAATGTAAAACCAATACAAGAAATGCTAAAGCAAATTACTATAAGGATTGCCTATCAACTGATTTTAAGAACCCGAAGAAATTTTGGAAGAGAATCAATGGTATAACCAATAAATGTATTAAAAGCTCTACAACACATATTAGATTAAACAATCAAACTGTGAGTGAACCTTTATTAATTGCAGAGGCATTCAGCCAGCACTTTTCTACAATTGGCAGCTCTCTGTCCGGTTACACTTACTCTGGTCTTACATCGACTCAGAATAGGTGTGGCAGTTCCTTTTGTTTTAAAACTATTTTTCCAATTGATGTTCAGCGGGTTATTGATAGTCTAAGTTCTGGATGTAATGCTGGTCCAGATGGTCTGGAAATTAAGTTCTTTAAACTTGCCTCTCATGTTTTGTCCTTTCCACTGGCTGACTTATTTAATTTATCTTTAGCATCTTGTGAAACACCCATTTCATGGAAAAGTGCTAGACTAATCCCTCTTCATAAAGGAGGTGACACTTCAGACACCAATAATTATAGACCAGTCTCTATTATCAATAGTATAGCAAAAATATTTGAAAAACTAATATTTATTCAATTATCTACATATCTTACAGACTATAATATATTATCTCCATATCAATCAGGTTTTCGACCTAGCCATTCAACCACCACTGCTCTTTTAAAATTTACAAATGATATACTGTCAGCAGCTGACAGCAATATGCTTACGGGTGCTATATTTATTGATCTTTCAAAAGCATTTGATATGGTTGATCATTATCTTCTTTTAGATAAATTGTATGCCATTGGTCTTTCTTCGAACTCTTTATTATTTTTTAATTCATTTCTTCATAATAGAAGTCAGTGTGTGTCATGATACAAAACTGGAAGCAATTGCGGGTGAACAATATATTTATTGGAACTTCAACACAGAATAAGACAATTCAGGAAGGAAGGTTCCTCTCAAGGCGTGGTCGCGATCTCGCGAGTAAACAGCAGCTCCGGACGGTCCACACAGGGGAAGACGCTCAGACTCGGACACACAGGGACTTCGATGGTCAAGTGCTCGGTGCAGAGTGCAGGTGCTCGGTGGTCTGTGCTCGGGTGCGGTGAAACAACAGGGATCCACTGTAGACACGACAACCCGGAAGACGACACGAACATGCAAGCAGGAACAGGCAAACAACGGATGGACACTGGAATGGAGAGGTGAGTGAGTATAAATAGGGAACGGTAATGTGAATCAGCTGAGGTGGAGAATGAGAAGATTGCGAGCAGCTGGAGCACTGAACAAACACGTGAGCGGGACAACGCCCACTCACGCAAACTCACAGACATGTAAACAACAATGACACGAGACACAGAGGAAACAATGAATTCACAACCGTGACAGTACCCCCTCTCCTAGGAATGCCTCACGGCATTCCCAGAACTCCTTACCTGTCGATTGTAATCATCGATAAGGGAGTGATCCAGGATGTCACGAGCAGGAACCCAACTTCTCTCCTCCGGACCGTAACCTTCCCAATCCACCAAGTACTGAAATCCGCGTCCCCTCCGCCTGGAATCCAGAATACGACGAACCGAATAGGATGGTTCCCCATCTACGAGACGCGGCGGGGGGGGAACCGGGGCTGGCGGATTAATGCGTGCAAAAAAGACGGGCTTAATTTTGGACACATGGAAAACGGGATGAATCCTCCTGTACACTGGAGGAAGATTGAGGCGGACTGTCACCGGACTAACGATCTTAGTGACAGAAAACGGGCCAATGAATTTGGGTGCCAACTTATTGGAAACGGAGCGGAGCGGAATGTCCTTAGTAGAAAGCCACACTTTGGAACCGACGACGTATACGGGAGGCCTTGACCGGTGGCGATCGGCCTTGGCCTTGGTGCGTTCCCGCACTTGGAGGAGAGTCTCACGGGCCCTCGTCCAAGTACGGTGACACCTCTGGATGAAGGCGTGGGCGGAGGAGACCGCGACTTCGGACTCAGCACTAGGAAAAACAGGTGGTTGGTACCCTACACTACACTTAAACGGAGATAGGCCCGTGGATGACACTGGTAACGTATTGTGGGCGTACTCCACCATGGAAAGTTGTTGACTCCAGGAGGAGGGATTCTTGGAGACCAAACATCGTAATGATCTTTCCAAATCTTGGTTGGCTCTCTCAGTTTGGCCATTGCTCTGGGGATGAAACCCAGAGGACAGACTGACCGTCGCCCCCAGTAACTTACAAAACTCTCGCCAAAATCTGGACACAAACTGGGGTCCCCTGTCAGAAACCACGTCTGTCGGGAGGCCATGTAACCGAAAGACGTGATCAACGACTGCCACCGCTGTCTCCTTGGCTGAAGGTAATTTGGGCAAGGGAATAAAGTGGGCTGCCTTCGAGAATCGGTCCACCACGGTCAAAACTACCGTGTTACCCTGGGAGGGTGGGAGGGCGGTGATAAAATCTAGAGCGATGTGGGACCAAGGTCTCGAAGGCACCGACAGCGGTTGAAGTAACCCAGCTGGAGGTCGATTGGACGACTTACCAATGGCACAACTAGAGCAAGCCAAAACAAAATTGCGAACATCACGAGCCATCAGGGGCCACCAGAATCGCTGCTTAACTAGAAATATGGTACGACTCACCCCTGGATGACAAGCTAGACTGGAACTATGACCCCACTGGACGACTTCTGATCGTAATTCCTCCGGCACAAATAAGCGGTTAGGTGGGCACCGGATCGGAGGCGTTACCCCTTCTAAGGCCCTCTTGACCTTCGATTCGACCTCCCATGTGAGCGAAGAGATAATCAGGTTCTCAGGAAAAATGCGCTCAGGAGTAGCTTCGTGTTCGGGACGATCAAAAATACGCGACAAAGAATCGGGTTTGACGTTTTTGGAACCCGGACGATAGGAAAGTGTAAAATCGAAACGACCGAAAAAAAGTGCCCACCGAGCCTGCCTGGAGTTCAATCTTTTAGCGGTTCTAATGTACTCCAAATTCTTGTGATCAGTCCAGACTGTAAAGGGTACCCCTGAACCCTCTAACCAGTGACGCCATTCCTCCAAAGCTAACTTGACTGCCAACAACTCCCGGTTACCAATGTCATAGTTTCGTTCGGCAGGAGATAATCGATGTGACAAAAACGCGCAGGGATGCATTCTGTCGTCTGAAGGTGAACGTTGTGAAAGCACTGCACCTACCCCCACCTCCGACGCATCGACCTCTACCACGAACTGACGTGAAGCATCAGGGGCTATGAGAATGGGAGCTGAAACAAAGCGGCTCTTGAGTTTGGCAAACGCAGCCTCAGCTGCGTCTGACCACCTGAACGCAGTTCTGGGAGAGGTCAAGGCGGTCAGAGGTGCGGCTAGTTGGCTGAAATTGCGAATAAAACGCCGATAGAAGTTGGCGAATCCCAGAAACCGCTGCAGGGCCTTGCGGGAATCTGGGATTGGCCACTCTACCACAGCCTTAACCTTGTCAGGGTCCATAAGCATACCTTCAGACGACACGATGTGTCCCAGGAAAGGAACTGACTGTGCATGGAAAACGCATTTCTCCGCCTTGACAAAAAGCCCATTCTCTAGCAACCTCTGAAGTACTAGTCGTACGTGTTGCACATGTTCCTGGAGAGACGAAGAAAAAATCAATATGTCATCCAGGTAAACATATATGAACTGATCGATCATGTCTCGCAACACATCATTGACTAGTGCCTGGAAGACTGCGGGACTATTGGAAAGCCCAAAAGGCATAACCAAATATTCAAAATGCCCCCTGGGGGTGTTAAAAGCAGTCTTCCATTCGTCCCCCTCCCTGATGCGGACCAAATGATAAGCATTACGCAAGTCCAATTTAGTGAAGAGAGACGCTCCCTGCAACCTCTCGAAGGCTGAAGACATCAACGGCAAAGGATAAGTATTCTTTACCGTGATGTTATTCAGCCCTCGGTAATCAATGCAAGGTCGCAGAGAACCGTCCTTCTTCCCCACAAAAAAGAACCCCGCCCCCGCTGGAGAAGAGGAAGGGCGGATGAACCCGGTTGCTAGAGAATCAGAAATATATTTCTCCATAACCTCTCTCTCAGGAACTGAAAGTGAATAAATCTTGCCCTTAGGCGGAGACTTACCTGGCAATAAATCTATAGCACAGTCATAGGGACGATGCGGAGGGAGAGAAGCAGCTCTAGACTTACTGAACACTTCACTCAGGTCACGGTACTCCTCGGGCACGTTTGATAAATCCACCGCTTCCTCCTGTAACACAGGAACAGAAACAACAGAACAAGCAGACACAAGACACGAACTGTGACACTCGGTGCTCCAAGCTGAGATGGTACGTCTCTTCCAATCGATGCGGGGGTTGTGTAAACTGAGCCAAGGGTGTCCTAAAACTATGGGTGTGAGTTGAGAGTCAGTGATGTAAAATGATATGGTTTCAGCATGATTTCCAGAAGTGATGAGTGTAAGTTTCTCGGTGACCAAGGAGATGGGGGGTAAAGTCTGTCCGTTCAATGCGTTGACTGTGATCTTCTGGGAAAGTGTATGAAGGGGAATCTGTAATTGAAGTGCAAACTGATGATCCAAAAAGTTACCTTCTGCCCCAGAGTCAATGAGTGCAGTGCAGTGGTGATCCAGAGTTGACCATCTCAGTCTTACCGGGAGGATGGTGGAAGTGGATGAGGTCTTACCTGCGGAGATCCCACCCGATAGTAGCCTCAAACTTACTATCGGGCTGGGCCTTTTACTGGACAGCTGTAGGCATAATGTCCGTTGCCACCACAATAGAGACAAAGGCCCTGGGATCTCCGCCTTTCTTTCTCCTCCCGGGAAAGCCGAGCTCGCCCCACCTGCATGGGCTCGGGATCGTGGGAGCCGAACGTGTCCAGGCCGCTGGACCGCTGGTTCTCACTCCTACTCGGAACTGGGTTGGTGGCTGTTTTCTGCTCTATCCTGGACAGACGGGCGTCCACTCTCAGGGCCAGGTCTATGAGTCCATTGAGCGTTGAAGGAAGGTCCAGGGCGTAGATTTCTCTCTGGACACGTTCGGCCAGCCCATGCAGGAAATGGTCCCACTGCGCCTCCTCGTTCCAGCGACACCCGGCCGCCAGGGTCTTAAACTCGATGGAATAATCTGACACCGATCGGTCTCCTTGACGTAGGTCAGTCAAGACCCTGGCAGCCTCCTTCCCCTCGACGGCTCGATCGAAGACCCGTCTCATCTCCGCCGAGAGGGCTTGGAACGAGGAGCAGCACTGGTCTCGATTCTCCCACACTGCAGTTCCCCAAAGCGCCGCTCTCCCAGTCAATAGCGTCAGCACGAAGGCTACTTTCGCCTCCTCCTTTTCGAAAGTTCTGGGCTGTAATGAGAAATGCATACTGCAACGTGTCAGAAATGGACGGCAGAAATTCGGCTCACCAGAGTATAATTCAGGCGTGGGCAGTCTGGGTTCCGACTGGGAGAGAGGCACGGGTGGTGTGGGGGGAACTGCAAGTGCTGCTGGAGGTGCTGGCGCAGTGGGGGTTTGTAGCTGATGGAATCGCTGGGTGAGCTCGGACACCTGTGTGACCAGAGTCTGGATGGCGCGTCCTGTCTCCCCCTGGCTGCGCTCCTGTGCATCCATCCGGCCGATGCACACTCGAATGAAATCCTCTAAGGAAGCCGATGAATCACCCGCTGCTCCCATCGTTTGGTCCATCCGTTCTGTCATGATACAAAACTGGAAGCAATTGCGGGTGAACAATATATTTATTGGAACTTCAACACAGAATAAGACAATTCAGGAAGGAAGGTTCCTCTCAAGGCGTGGTCGCGATCTCGCGAGTAAACAGCAGCTCCGGACGGTCCACACAGGGGAAGACGCTCAGACTCGGACACACAGGGACTTCGATGGTCAAGTGCTCGGTGCAGAGTGCAGGTGCTCGGTGGTCTGTGCTCGGGTGCGGTGAAACAACAGGGATCCACTGTAGACACGACAACCCGGAAGACGACACGAACATGCAAGCAGGAACAGGCAAACAACGGATGGACACTGGAATGGAGAGGTGAGTGAGTATAAATAGGGAACGGTAATGTGAATCAGCTGAGGTGGAGAATGAGAAGATTGCGAGCAGCTGGAGCACTGAACAAACACGTGAGCGGGACAACGCCCACTCACGCAAACTCACAGACATGTAAACAACAATGACACGAGACACAGAGGAAACAATGAATTCACAACCGTGACAGTGTGTTTCCTTTTTAGGAAGTCAATCACATTTCAAGATCATTGATAAAGGTGTTCCACAGGGCTCATCCTTAGGTCCTCTCTTGTTCTCAATCTTTATTAATGATCTTTCTCAAATCTGTTCTGATTGTCAAATTCATTTATATGCAGATGACACTGTATTATACTTTTCCAGCTCTGATATTTCACAAATTCAGTACTCTTTACAATCTGATTTCAATTTGGTTCAAGGCTGGTTTTCCTCAAACAAGCTTCTGTTGAATAAGAGAAAATCATATAATATGTTGTTTTGCACTCGACCTAATCCTTCGCTGTTAAGTAACTGGTCTATTAGCCTTCTTGATGGAACAGCAATAGATAAAATGGAAGAACTTAAATATCTAGGCCTTTGGCTTGATTCCCAGCTATCTTTTAAATTTCATATTAATTCGATCACTAAGAAAATATTTGGGTGTCTGAAATCACTTTATCGTTCTGCTGACTGCTTCTCACAAGAAGTCAGGAAAAGAATTATTACACAACTTATATTCCCAATACTGGACTATGCTGATGTGATTTATGGTAACACCTTTGAAACAAATCTGTATCCTCTTAATGTGGTATATAATAGTCTTTGCAGATTTGTGCTCGGGTGTCCTTATAGAACCCATCACTGTCTAATGTACGAGTCCTTGAACTGGCCAGCCCCGAAGTCCAGAAGGCAACTCCATTGGTTAACACTTATTTTCAAATGTATTCATTTTAATTTTCCTTCATATCTGAAAGATCTTTTAATCCCTTTCAGCTCTCAATATAGCCTAAGGCACTTGGATCAACTGTTTCTAGTTACACCTAGAATCAGTAAAGAAATTGGTCGTCGTGCATTCAAATATAAAGCTCCATCAGATTGGAATAACCTTCCTTCCTCACTTAGGTCGATCACTTCTTTTCATATTTTCAAATCTTCTCTAATCACGCATTTTCAAACATCCTGCCTTTGTTTCTAAACTGGTTTTGGACTCACATTACTCACTGTCCAGTTTATCGTATATATATTGTGTACATGTATTGTATTCTTTATTTGTGCATGCAAGCAGATGTATTTATAAGGGGGTGTATAGTATGCTTATGTGTACAAATGTCTACTATTTTTCGCAGAGGGATCTTATTTTTTTGTAATTTTTATTTTTTTATTTACTTATTTATTCATGGGGGCTAGTTTCGGGGAGCATTGTTGGAGAGTGTGTGGGTATGTGAGTGTGTGTATGTCTTTGTGCTTATGTGGTTGAAATTATCTTTAATATTTACTCTTTATTATCTTGTATTGTTCGTTATGATTGTAAGGACCCCCTTGAAAATGAGATGGTACATCTCAAGGGGCTATCCTTGAAATAAAGAATAAAGAATAAAGAAAGAATAAAGAATGTCATAGTTAACTCGCGATTAATCGCACATTTTTATCTATTCTAAATGTCTCTTGATTTATTTT
Source organism: Abramis brama (assembly GCF_963993115.1). Taxonomy (NCBI): domain Eukaryota; kingdom Metazoa; phylum Chordata; class Actinopteri; order Cypriniformes; family Leuciscidae; genus Abramis; species Abramis brama. The sequence continues at coordinate 2,078,291 of NC_139964.1, read as the reverse complement.
TGTCCCATTATTTTTTTTCTCATTTTAATGCTCTTATCAACATGAAAAAAGCGGATTGGCTTGCTTTGTGCAGATTTTTTTATTATTGAAAACAACATTGGCAATACTGTGTTCAATTTCACACTAACATTCTCACTTGGAGCAAATAATCTCTCACACAATGTAACACTGTCCATCAATAAAAGGGTGAAAGAAATCCTGACGAGGTCCTGATATTGACGAGGGTTTGGAGAATTCGCATCAGCTGTGTGTGTGTGTGTGTGTGGCCATCATCAAGTGGTGTTTCAGACTGGACGTACTGCGATGATGATAGCTCAGTTCACAACGACAAAACACACAGATCACTTTGGTCTAGTCAATGGAACCATTTGGCAACTTTTTAAAAGTAAACTTTCCATTCAGAATCTTATTGGCATCCATTTCGGCGTCTCGCGCTCGTCATCCACTCAAAACGTAACGTTAACCTATTTGGCCGGCTCGCAAGCCCAAACAAGTGTGTGCGCGTGCCTGCTGTTTTGTTTCCGGTCTAGCTAGATCCGCTTGCGCTTTGGTCAACGAAGCAACAAAACGTCCTCGCGCGGCGCAAGCCATTGAAATGAATGGGTTTTATAGAGCAGCGCCGCGCATGCCGCGTCCTGTTGCAAAAGCATGTGAAAAAACGACAAAGTTTGCTAGGCCAAAAAGACCGTTAATCTCGCGCTAAAAATTTTTTATCGCGTTAAAATGGGTTTGCGTTAACGCCGTTAATAACGCGTTAACTGACAGCCCTATTAAAAATACAAAGTTGAAAATTCTGACTAACTCTCGTTATTTTAATAATTTATTTATTTTTATTTTATTTATTGATCTGTCAGGGTTATCTAATCTAACTATTTGTGGCTTGTGTTTTGAATATATGTTCCCCTGCACTTTAGGCATGTTGCACACATTTGCTCCTCATCTTGAGACTTGATTCTGATTTATTTCGTTTTGTATTTTTATTTATTAGAAAGGTATATTCTGTTCTAATTTAACTTATTAAATTAATTGTTTATTTGTGTGATTTTCTGTACATCTCGGCATTGAAATGTTAAAGGTGGTATCAGTGATTTCAGGCCCAAAAATATTTTTATCACATTCATCTAATCTTTCCTAACGATCCGCTAGCTGCCCGCCCCATAAGCATGCCGTCAAAAAAACGCGTCTCTGTAGGCAGCCTAGGCTCTGAGATCTGCACACAAAAACAAATGGTTTAGCCAAACACTCAAAACAAAAACAGATAGTGTTTGCAACCAATCACCGACAGGGGGAGGGTGTTGTGAGGTTTTGAGCCAGCTTTTTCTTCAGCTCTGACTTCGTGTGCAGCCGTACACGAGCACAAAACCTCACAACACCCTCCCCCTGTCGGTGATTGGTTGGAACACTATTTGTTTTTGTGTGCAGAACTCAGAGCCTAGGCTGCCTACAGAGACACGGTTTTTTGACGGCATGCTTATGGGGCGGGCAGCTAGCGGATCGTTAGGAAAGATTGATTGTGAAAGATGAATGTGATAAAAATATTTTTGGGCCTGAAATCACTGATACCACCTTTAAAGACCCGCCCCCATACACATGATTCGACTATTAGTCGACTATAGGCAAGACTTGACGATTCTGATTCGACTATGAAAATCCATAGTCGGGGACACCCCTAATTTTTAATTCAGACATTTCAGCTTCTGCTTTTAGTTGGAAGCAATCAGTTGTTTTTAGGTTGGGAATGTAATGTTTGTATTTTAACCTTTTTTTGCACATATAATGTACAGCAAAGCCTAGAGAGATTCATTCACTTATTTCATAGCCTTTAAATTACACATTATTTTGAAGACAACATTGGGCAGGATGTGGAACAAAAAATTTTTAATTATGGATTTAAATTACATTTTACAACATAAAAAAATACATCTTTAAGAATTCATATTCATTCTATATTTTTGACTATTCATCTGATTCATTGAGAAAAAAAAAATTATTCCAATATCAAAATAATCATTAGTTGCAGCCCTATTGCAAATCTCATCTCTCTGTGTGAATTCAGTGTGTGTGTGACTCCCATAAAACAGTTAATTCACCACTACAGGTTTACACTCACCTGAGGTCAGAGGTCACTGGTTCATCACTGGGGTCAGAGGTCACTGGTTCATCACTGGGGTCAGGAGGAGGAGTCATTGATCTGTCACTCTTCACAGACACACAGCTGGGATCTGGAGATGAAGATCTCTTCCTCTTCACGCTGTTCTCCATAATGAGAAACTGACTTCAGAAACTGTGCATGGAAAAAGAGAACAAATCTCAGCAGCAAGGCAATATAAAAATACAATATAATAAAACATTTATTTTTTTAACATTATTTATTTATTTTTTGATGGATTGTCATGTAAATGTGTTATATTTGAGTAAACAGAATCCTTAAGTTAGGCTATATTTTGTTGTCTATTATATGTAGTAATTCATTTGCTGTCTAATTGACGTCTAGTCTATTCTTGGGCTACGTTTAGACATCTATTACATTTTCATCTATTACATTTTCACTGACAGCCCAAAATTAGCCTTGTTTAGGCCTAGATGTCAGAGCTGTGTTTGGACGGCTATTAGACTTCTTTTATATGCAAAATTGCTTACTGGGGAGTGAGAAACTGGTTTATTGAGACAAGTAGTGGTGAGTACCAGTAGGTGACGATAATGGTGAATGTCTTTGAATAATGAGGATGAGGTATACCAACAGTCATGTTTCCAACACTCACAACTTGTGAAATGACTCAAAAAGGGCTATTAGGGTCCAATGAAATTTATAATTGTTTTATTTTGCATCACATTAAAGGTCGAACATTATCAGATATGCTGGACCTTAGGGCTGGGTGATATATCGAATGACATTGTTATGTGCATCTCGTCAGTAGCCGGTTCCTTGATTAGTAGTAAATCACCATCAGCTGCTTTCAGATGAAGCGGCATTTACTACACAGAGCCGTAGTTAACTGACAAGCTGAGCCAAATCGCATTAATTATCGCAGGCAATACGTCCGCTCCTTACCCGTTATTATCAATCTAAATTAATCTTGTTTTTAATTTAACTTAATTTCGTTTTTCTTTATTTAAATTTCGTTTTTTTTTTCTTTATTTAAATTTCGTTTTTTTCTTTATTTAAATTCCGTTTCTTTATTTAAATTTCGTTTTTCTTTATTTAAATCTACCCTTTACTGTGTCAGTAATTTGTTAGTCAGTAGTCAGACTACCTTATTAAAAAGTATTGCTTAAGTTAACAGACCTGTGTGTGTGTGTGTGTGTGTGTGTGTGTGTGTGTGTGTGTGTGTGTGTGTGTGTGTGTGTTATGTGCGAGTGTATTTACTTTGTGTTGTTCATGGGGAAGATGTGTTTAATATCACTAGTGCAGTGTCCGTTCTCGGAGCATAAGCCCTGCCCGTGTGAGGTGAGCCGCTTCCCGCTCGCGCTGTTCTGTAGTTTATTAAAAGTTTATTAATTCTGAACGTATCGCGTCTCGCGTGTCTGTCTATATTGCACCAAATGCGACACTGCACTCCCTTGTGAAGTCGACTGGATGAACGGTTTTCGAAATAATCAAAATGCAAACGGACAGACAGACACATAGACAATAATTAACTTACCGTAATGAGATATTTATGTGTGTTTTAAAACTTCTGAAGGTGATTTTACATTTCCTCAGGATCTTCTTTGCTTTCGGTTTCTGCTCAAAGGTGTTTCCTCAGATTGCGCATGCGCAGAGGCCTCAGGGCAACAACAACAAAAAACCGCCCATTTCTCTTCTTGTTCATTTAGTGTTCTGGCGGGTTTAGTTCTATTGTGAAGGATGTTTAGCGCCTCCTACTGTATACTGGAGTGTGTGACATCATGACTTCCTCAATCTCTACGCCTTGCTTTCATCTGTTATTCTTTATTTCTATTCATTCCTTTCCACTTAGGCTACTTCAATTTTGAGTTCTGTTTTTCTGAACTATTTTTTTGTAATTAATTTAAACTCCACATCTCTTTCAATATACATCACATTTATCTGTGTTTGTTTTATTCATGAGAAATTGATTATTATAATCTAGTAAATGTGATGTCTTCTGTTTCTGAAGGGTTTCAGTTTTATTGATTTATGAATATTGTAATATTCTTGATAATAAACTGCACACAAAAATCTGATTAAATGTATTGGGAGAAATCTTTCGATAATAACGATATGATGGCAAAGCCTAAATAAATGTACTATAGTCACTGGGTGCTGTTTACAAAAAATAACAATTTGTATTAATGTCTTTATTGAATTTCTATAAGAATGTATTAACAGGATGAACATGATGTATAATCTGAAAGGAAACTGCTCTTATAATCTATTCTGAATATTTAAAAAAGGGCAGCGGCGTCTGCTGATTGGCTGATCTTTATTTCCTTTTCACCAATGAGAATCCCTTTCTTTGATTAATATAATGTGATTCGGAGGAAAAGATTGAGCATCTCTGACCGATTCCGCTCTGAAAAAAAAGAGTCTCTCTCTTGAAACCAACACTGAAGTGAGTTAAACTGCAATTCATCAACTGGCCGCTTGAATCTGTATCTCCCCCATGTTAAAATTACCAACTTTACAGCAGAAAAAACATGTTTACAGCCTGGTTCTCTATGTGGCTTTGGTCTATACAGCTAATTTTGCCCTTCATAACAACTGTGAGGGGGGTGAATTTTTTTATAACTCATCCGTTTAGTTAATTAATATTTAAAGCAGACAACTTGATCGTGTGATTCATGTCGAGATAGGTGGGCGTGGTTTCAGCATCCAGGCTCCTCAGCTCCACCCACGTACCGCCTCTTTGCCCATTTTCGTTTATCCGGGAGTGACACGCTGCCAAGATGGCGACGGTCGGCTCCGCCCACTTTAGGCTTCAAAAACGGTCTTCATAACCCTACGGGTGACGTCACGGACACTACGTCCATATGTTTTTTTACAGTCTATGATCTGGACAACAAACCAAAACTAAACTTTAGTGAGCAGTTCCTGTTCGCACACAAAGTGTCCTGATCGCATTATATTAAAATAAAATCACTGAAACCAAATGTTCAAAGACAACGAAACATAAAACTATGTTCCACTGTAGAAGTCTAAAAAAAGATAAAACTTTGCTCTGAAATCAAACCAGAAGAGTCAAAGATGCCTAAAATGAATCTTACATTAATATGAATGTGCTTATTTTTATAAAGCCAGACTGAGATTCACTATTAGATACACTGCATGAAGAGTGGGATTTTCGTCATGTTAAAGCCTCCTCTAGGGGAGGCTTTAACATGTAAATGAAATGCTGTGAGCTCTACAAATGTAAATCAGGGTAGCAGGGGGAGGTTTACCCCAGGCAGTGGCGGTTCTAGGATTTTTCTGTTACAGGGGCCATTAAGGGGCCACATGTTACATTCAGGGGCCAAATACAGGGGAGTCATTCCACGAAACCGGTACGATTTGGACTTACACATTTTTGGATTTTTTACTTATATGTATTACTTTTCTGAACAACCACCAACATTAATTACATATTTAACTTCCAGAAAAACATATTTTCCCACCTCAGGCATCAAATCCCTATTATTATTGGTAATTATTTTTAGGATATGGTCACTATTAGTCTTCAACCCCATTATGGACACTATAGGAGCTCTCTGAATATGATTATAAAATATATTTGTTATGAAATTAACATTTCCCTATTAATCAGATGTCCCTCACACTAATTCACTAATTGTAGCCTAAATGTAAAATTTACATATCATTTTACACTTATCCTATACTAAAGCCTGAAATGAGCACTTTTTGTGACAGCAACCTCATCATTTTTGATCAAAGATGTGGTTTAACTTCAGAATTTGAACTAAAATCAGTATTCTTATGATTGCTCTGAACATTTCAGACTAAGTACAACAAACATTAAATTACTTATTCATGAACTTCCAAAAATAATTAATAAAAATGTAGGTGTGACAGGGTTGAGACTAGGGTAACAGGGTTGAAGATGGTAACGGGGTTGAAGAGACAAATACAGTTTAACATATACATAGTTGTTTTTTACTCAAATTCACTGTAAGATTTTCTATAAGCACTGTATTTCATTATGTAACCAAGAAAAATAACAGATATAAATTGCAATTGCAACTCAGTTTTATTAACCCGACTGCAGGAAAAAACAAAAATAAAGTAGTATACATTAGGACATTATAAACTGACTAAATAGGTCATTAAAATAAAACATATTACTTGTGTGCTTTTTTGATGTGTGTGTGTTTGTGTGGTTTTTTTGCATGTGCGCGCTCTTCCTGGCAAAAAAGTAACGGGGTTGAGTCTGACGGGGTTGTGATTTTTTGCTTGAAAATGGCCACTGCTCTACATGTAGTGAATAACAGGAGAGCACATGGCATGCATGGTATTAAGAAATCATGTATATTGTTGAAATAACAAAGATAATTTTCACAAGTAATAGAATTCTATCTCTATTTGATGTAACAGAGTGAGCTTGACAACCACAATATCACAATTCTAAATAAGTTATAGTTATAAAAGAAGGTGGTAACTTGCCTGTGTCTACACACAATGTTGTTCAGAAGACTTCTATGTTACTTCCTGTTACTGATGTCACATAAGGATCTGTACATTATTTTTATGGGGGAGAATGATTTGTGTAACGGGGTTGAGGGATTACTGAGGGACGGTACTAAATAATTGGATTTAAATGAATAATCATGAATTTACTTAGGAAAAAAAACATTACCAGCAAAAAAGCACAGATAGATATTCAGGGGAATGGCAAAATGTATGGACTTTTTTCTAATTATATTATTCATATCCCAAGTAGATGAATACACACTTAAGCATATTATGAATCTCTAGCATTTAATAATAGACTTCTAACCAACATCCTCCCAAAGAGCAATATAATCCTTCAGACAAAAAAAAACAAAAACATTTTGCTGTAGCAAATTCACAAAAAGTTTTCGTTAAAAAAAAATAGAATTACCAGCAGCTGTGATACAAACATAATGCTTGTGGACTTGCGCATATTCTGAATAATTACTAACATACAAAGCCAGAGTTATGACATGAAATGTTTGCTGTATACCACAATCAAAAACGGCTTATACAAAAAAAGTTAACGTCTGCAGAGAGCACAGTCAAAATGTAACTTTTTATGACTGGCATTGTACATATTGCAGGGCAGTATAACGTACGTATAACAGATCGGTTTACAGCATATTGATGTGAAAACTAAACAATACAGAAAGCAGCTCTGATACAATAAAAATACTAAATAGGTAACAATGAAATTGCCAATTTTACATACTTTAGCTATTAAAGAAGAGGGTGCCGTTTGAATTTGGCGCTCAGCCATCATGCGTCTCTGTTATGTGCGCGCCACAGACTGTCCGCGCACTGCACGTCCGCTTTAGAGTTCCGCCTTTTGCGTTCCGTCAATATTACGTTATTAGGAAAAAAATATATATTTTTTCTTAGAAAATCCATTTTTGACATTTGTAAATAGATTCAGAATCTTCCTCGTCCACGTCCGCATCGCAAGGCATTTAAGAATCGATTTTTCCCCCCACCCCTAGGATGGGGGCCAATCAGGGGCCAATCAGATTTCAGCAGGGGCCAGGGCCCCTGTGGCCCCGCCTCTAGAACCGCCCCTGACCCCAGGTGACATTTTTCTAAAAGGTATAAACTTCATTCTGAGAAAATCTCTGGTATAAATAGATCAGGCTCAGTATAGCCTAATTATAGACTCTTACATTTCAGCTTGAATTGATATATTTAATGAAAGTATGCTAGATTAATTACTGTGTGTCATTAGCAATGGCCAATATTATGTAAAAAAAGATACACAACACAATTTATTTCAACAATTAGTTTTAATCAGGCTTTGCCACAAAGATAAATGTGCATTCCATGCGAACACCATCCCAGTCTCCTAGAGCTCAACCACTGTGCATAGTGGCATGACTACAGTGGCCTTTTCTTTGGTCCTGCTTAATGCACAGTGGACGTGTTAACCACACATCTCCCAGCAATGCGCTCAACAGGCAGAAATGATGCTGGGTATGACGTGTCTATTCCCTGCGATCTCCAAACTTCTACTGGCTTTCCATAAAAATGTCTGTCCGGATGGGGATGAAGCCAGGAAACTTGCACAATAACATGTTTGAATGCAGAACATTTTGACACAACATCAACAACTATAAACTGCTTTCTAATGGCTGGTCGTAGTTCTGCTAGAGGGTCAAGGATGGGTTCCTCAAAACTGTGAGTGTTTCCACACCACTTAGCACATACATATGCTGAGCTTTCTGCTCTAGATCCAGCGATTGAGTAAGTTACATTCAGATATGTTACCCGTTTGCATGTCATGGCAAAACAGTCAACGTCAGTGACACAAGGGTACATCTGATGATACACTGTTAGCATTGCATGTCTGTCAGGCTCATCCAAGATTGTCTGGTGGAATGGAGACAGAGGCACCACTGTACAGTTTTCTAAGAGAAGTCTTTCTGCGGACACCAAAACACTGTGCTTCACATAAAGCATATCAGCTGTCATTGCATGACAAAGTCCCAACCATTTGTCCTCCTAAAACACTGGCAAATTCAGCACCATATTCACATGTCCATGGCATATGAAGCTGTTGGCTCCGCTGAAATTGCCTCATAATCTGGACTTCAATTCTCCTATTGTTGTTAGTAAACTTTCCCAGTATTCCATTAAAACGCTCAAATGAAAAACAGCATAAAGAATAAACTGGTCCGTAATCCAACATGCACTCTTTCAAATGAAGATGTAGATGCATGTTGGGGGTGCAGTGCAATGGGCCAAACAGTTGGACAGATTTTGAGAGAAATGTCTGCAGGAATCCTTCTGCTACTTCCAGTCTATTGATGGATATGACTGTGGAGCAGAGTATGATACGAGCCTGCACAAAGTCAAACCACATGTCATAGTGTCTGTTGTTGATAAGCCCCTTCAGACAAAGCAGTGAGTAAATGGTTGTCCAGTTTTTCCACTGATCTGCTCTAAATCCTGTAAAGCCAGATGAAATCCGTAAGGGAACTCTTCCAACCTCATGAGGTACTTTGATGTTTTCCACTCTAGCTTGAAGTTCATCAAGGCTTTTTGTCGTTAAAATTCCTAGTTCTGTCCACAATCTTAATACATGTCTTGCCGGACCAAGGAGAAGGTTGTGCATTGGATCTATGACGACAAATCTGATGGCATCATAGTAACTCAAGCGGAAAAGTTCTGACCATCTAGCTCCATACTTGCGTTCAATTCATTTCTGTTCTGCCTTCGTCCTTGCCCGTTTGGATAATCCAGCATAGTGTGTGTGATCCTTTGACGTCTGTGGCTCCCACGAAGACCGCTCAAATCCTGAATAGTTCATTTTTTCAACCAATTCTTTCTTGCTGAACGTCTTCAAACACTTGTGGCATCCTGCAAATGTAAGTTAAACGCAATATGTTACACACACATATTTATATCTGAGCATTCAATGAAACAGATCTACTGCTATCCATTAAAAAATAAACAATGTAAACATTTACATATTGATTTCACTGGTTCAATGATCAGTATCAATGTTTATTAATAATAGCAAAGAATGTATGAATATTTCAATTACCTCTGTATGCTCCATGTCCAACAAAGCCTCCACATTTAGGAGTTGCCGGGATATCTGATGAAAGACAAAGCAGATCTGCTCTGTAAACCTGATGTCCTCAGAAAGAGCTGTCTTCCAGAATCAGGCCATGCCAAAGTTCCTGAAGCTCATCAACCAGGGCTCTAAGAAAGCATTCATGTTTAGTGATGGCTCTTTTGGTCCAGGTATTAGTCCAACGAGAATGATATTTTCTTCCTTACAACGCTCTTCACGAGGTAGATTCAAAACAACCAAGTAGACGGTGAAATTTGTCTCCAACTGAATAAGGTGCATCTTTGAAAGGTTGGAAGGTTATAGCTCATAACTCTCTATAATCTCTGGGCAAAACTCTAAACTAGAATCTGGTCATCAGTGTTCAGTAACAGATTGGACACCAGTTTTCAATAAGAAGCGGACCCTTGTTGTGTTTTATGATCAGAGTAATCCCGCCTGTGTTAATCTAGGAGAAGAGATGTTCTCACAATAATAAACTGAAGGGTTCAGAGAACGCCTTATAAAACTCTGCTGTAATACCAGCATTACCTGGAGACTCGCTGATTTAAGATGATTCATGGAAACAACCATTTACACTATCCAGACTCAAAATGAGGAGCCCAGAGATATATAACAGCTTACAGAAATTATAGCAATAATTATTAGTTGTCTTGGGGTCGTTCATGATTCATTGAGTTCAGAAATGCTATAATAACGGGCGTTAGACTTCTCTAACCTGAAGAATCATGCAGAGTTTTGTTCATCTTGCTCTGATCGCACAGAAGCATCTTCAGCTTTACATCTGTAAATATCATCAAGCTGGTTTTGTCCTTTATGAAGCAAACAGTTTGATCATCTGAGAGATTTCCAGGGGTCTGTGATTATAAGAGCCGAAGTTTCATTAATTACTGCCTTTTCCTCAGTTTTACTCACTTAGTTTCTCATTCATTTACCAATATCACATTTTATTAACTCTAGTTATTAATAAAACAGCGTTCATTACAGCTTTTTTACAATAATGGTTAACAAAATATGTAACTTTAAGTTTATGGTATTATAAAGACAGATATTTAACGCCAGTATGATGGTTTAATAAGTACTTACAGAGAGCTTAGTCTTTATATAGATAGCCTTGCAGTCAGTCAGGAGAACTGAAGAATATCTACTAAAATATTGTGAATATCACTAGATTCAGAGATCAGCTAAAAGTCTATATGAGAGGAATGAGAAGCGGTCTTGTTTCTCCAGGTAAAAGCTTTAGTATCAGTGAATTTGGTCCTCCAGACATCAGTCACATCAAGTCTCTCCAGGAATGGTTTATATTCTGAATTAAGTGATGAGAGTCGGCCTGTCAATCATTTATCAAGAGCGCTGTCAATCACAACACTGAATAACAAGTAGAGTAACACATCACCTATAACAAGTAGAGAGTTTGTGAATTCAGTCAGTCAGTAAAGTCTTCTGCTTTCTATAAACTCAAGAGAAGTAGCATTCTCAGAACTTTAATTATCCAGAAATATTGGCCATAATATTATAAGTCAAGTTAACCCTCTGATGGTCTTCGTTTCTGTCCACACTCGTGGTCTTTGGGGTCTCCAGAGACCCCAGACAATAACATTTAATTTTGTAACAAGATAATAGTTTTTTTTTTTACAAATGTAATTTTACTCTGTTTGTTAATGTTTTTACTCAACATTTGTGCAGTTTTTGGAGGATTTATGATATCTTTAAAATTTGTATAAATAAATAAATAAATATTTATTTAAATAGGCTTTTTACTAAAAAACAGCATTTGATGTAAAATTCACTTTATAAAAGACCCAGATTTCTAACTTTCATTCATGGGGATAACATGGATCATTTTAAATGGTTTAATGTAACATTTATACCCATTTTTTGGAAAATGCAGTTTAAAATAAAAAATAATAATTTTAACCACTAGATGGCTATAGAGCTCCACTATATGCTATTTGCTATTTGACTACCTGAAAGATATCTTTTCACAAGTTGGATTCAGTTGGATTGATATCTAAATATTATAAAATCACAATTATAACAAAAATAAAATATTTTTTTGTCAAAGTTTAGTATTTTTTGTACTGAAAAAAACCCAGTTTTTCAATAATGTTACATTATGATTAGAATCAAACCTGAACAAAATGTTACAAACAGAAATGTTGGAGTCTTAAGATTTTATCATTTATTTCAATCATCTATTTTTAATATAATTCTACAATTTTAATCAACATTTCAGTTACTAACTGTAACAGAACAAAAATGAACAGAAATGAACAGTTATATTACATATGAACACATGAACTGAACAGCAATAACAAGTGAGCAAATAAAGCAGTAAAAAGATCAAAAGAAAATAAAAAAATCAGTAAATGGGGAAAAAAATCAAACAACGAGGAACAATAATTGGTGGTTTTATCTCATACAGTCTCGTTTACAGTGCACTGCAGGTGTTTATGCGTCACTGCATTGCAGGCAGTAGTGTAAGGCAGTATAGCCTTACAAGTGTGTGTGTGTGTGTGTGTGTGTGTGTGTGTGTGTGTGTGTGTGTGTGTGTGTGTGTGTGTGTGTGAGTGTGCACATTTTCAGTGTGACCAATTTATTTTTGTGGTGGTACTGCATTTTGGATGATTTTATTTTACAAATGATAAGAGAACAGTTTTTATAGTCTCAAAAATGTATTCCTCTATATGTATGTGTGTGTGTACGTACGCGTGTTGTGAGCAATATAATTTAGCATTGTGGATGTTTTTTGCATTGGTGGAAGTGTGCCAGTTTTATTTGTGCCATTTCTGTCGATGTGTTCTGCGTTGTTTCTGGTTTTGATGATGAATTTTGTCTATTTTGATTGCGGGGTCTCTGGACCACGAGTGTCACAAATTTTGTCACGCCAACATAAAAACAGATATCATTCAAATTTTTTTTTATTTTTTATTTTTTTGATCTAGAAAGTGTTGAGAGCCGTAGAAGGTTTCATACCATTTGGACAAAGGGAACATTTTTTTTAATTTGAGCAAAAGTCATTTGCGGGTCAAAAAGACCCCGCAGACCATCAGAGGGTTAAGATCGTAAATAATCTGTCATATGTTCTTAAATACCTCAGTATCTGCAGCTGACAGTGTGGGCTTTTCAGTCCATCAGAGAGCAGCTTCACTCCTGAATCCTGCAGGGCATTGCTACTCAGGTCGAGCTCTCTCAGGGCACAGTTTGAGGACTGCAGAGCTGATGACACAATTTCACAATCCTGACCAGTGAGATTACAGCCAACAAGACTATAAGAGAGTAAAGACAGCACAATAAGTTGGGGTTCAGGGTGCTTTTCTTTAAAGGGGCAGCAGTAGCACCATAAAAACTAGAAAAAAATTGATAAATAATTGGCAATACAAAGATAAAATAAAGTCAAATATTGTGAAATATGTGGTCGTTGTGGACTACATTGGTGGATGAACAGCTTGACACTCACTGACCATAGAGTTACCTTGTCCATAGCATAGCCTAGTTATTCCAAACTGAAGTAGTATTTATAACAAAAAAGTAAATATATACAAAATAAATTAAAAAAAATCTAAATTTCAAGTAGATAAAGGATTGCCAAGATATAATGTAGAATGAATCTGTTTCACATGGAGTTGGGCCATGAGGTCAAAGACTGTCACTTTCGGCTCTGGCCACATCCCCAGGTGAAGTCACAGGTCCATTATCCCCAGAGGCCTTGAGTCTCCAACTTCAACCCCTAGATGGGGTCAACTTAGAGTAACATTATATGAGATACTGAATTATAACATTCATAAAGTAATCCTATTTTAGCTCCTACAGTGGTCAAATATAAAAAGCAACAATTTGAAAAGAGCATTTACATTTCAAAATGCTTTCAGTCCACACTAGCGGTTTCCAAAAATTGTCTGTCTACACTAAGTCATCTAACAATGCTTAAACCTTTTATAGCACCAGCATAAAACGACATAAAAGCTCAAAAATATGGTGCCAGTTAAAAATGCAAATTATTACCATATTTCCAGCCCTTTTCAAAATGGAAGAGCATGGAAGAGCAACACTTGGAAGAGCATTTTCAAAAAGCTGTTTTAGTTTTATTAGGGGCCAAGCACCGAAGGTGCGTAGGCACCTATTGTATCTGTTCCCGTTCTTATTAGGGGCCAAGCACAGAATGTGCATAGGCACCTATTGTATCTGTTGGCGTACCAAAAATAATAATTTTTCTTCCGACTGGGCTTCTATGGCAGCCCATAGAACCGCTTGCGGGAAAGTTGTGCAATTTGGCACACTGATAGAGGACAGACTGAACAGTCACCATAGCAAATTTGGAGTCTCCAACTCATTCCCTCTATTGCCACCAACTGTCCAAAGTTGCACTCATGTTTATGCTAATAACTTTTGAACCACAAGGGCTAGAAACAAAATTCCTTTCCCTCTGATTCCCTAGCTCAAGACGATTCGATTGCACCCTATGATGAACTCCTCCTAGGCCGTTGCTCCGATTTTCACGAAAATTGAACCAGATCATCTTCAGACCATGCCGACAATAAGTTATGGAATTCGTGTTGATTCGTCAAACCGTTCTCGAATACCATGCAAACAAATTTTAGGTAGCGCTTGTGAAAACAGACACAAGCCAGTATCTCCTCAACACTATCATATTCAGACCAAACTTGGTACATATCATCAGAAGAATGACCTGAGGCAACATGCTGCGTTTCGGCACAGTGCCACCTACTGGTCCGGAGATATGAAAAATTGCTGTTTTTGCTTAAAACTTCTGAATGGTTTGTCCAAAAATCATAAAATTGGTCTCGTTAGATTCAGGGTGTCATGCTGAGTCGACTGATATCCCATTTTCCCCGATCAGCCATTTTGGCTGTCGGCCATTTTGAATTTTGTGCAAAAATGCTCTATTTTAAGAACACATTAACGGATTGTTACGAAACGTGGTGTGGGTCATCAGCACGATGCTCTGAAGGAGCGTGAGAAGTTTCGAGACAGCGCCTCCTAGTGGTCAAAAGTTATAACAAAATTTACATAAAGGCTAATAACTTTTGAATAAATCTGGCTATTGAACATAGATACCAAGTTTACCTTATTTGGCCGAACTTCCTGTCCGCCATCTTGATTTTCATTCAAAACCTACTTTTTCGAACTCCTCCTAGGCCGTTTGTCCGATTTTCACCAAAATCGAATCGTATCATCTCCAGACCGTGCCGACTAAAAGTTATGGATTTCGTGTCGATAGACAAAACCGTTTTTATATAGCGCAGCAGCAAAGTTGATGCATGATACCGAAAGCACTATTCAGGCTTTATTTCTGCAATGGCTTGACATATTGACACCAAACTTTGTATGTGTCATTGTCACTTCACTCTGACCACATCACATCAGTTTTGTAACTTCGCCAGCTATTGGTCAAAAGTGACAATCCATTAAATCATATTTTTTATTACTGTTTCTATGATTTTTCTGGCATTTTGCCTAAAATGCTCTTTAAATGTCTTTAATTGCACATTGTTGCAGTTGGTCTGACACTTTCAGACATGTTGGCATGTCTTGTCATCTGATTCAGCTTGGCCCCGATAATTGCTGCTTGCAGCTATATTTAGGGGCCAAGCACCGAAGGTGCGGAGGCACCTATTGTATCTGTTCCGTTTCTTATTATTATATTATGTGAGAGTTATTAGAACTCTCAAAGAGGGGACTGTAGGATTACAAATTTAAGAATATGTTTAAAATCTGCTGATCCTACTTCCTTACATAACATCACATGAAAAACTAAGGTGAACTCCACTATACTGGGCATTCAAGGTGAACATGATGGTATCCATTTACTGATTAGATTCAATATAGTTTCCATTGAAGGGGTTTTGTTAGTCTTTGATCTTCCTACTGAGAGTTGAACTATGTGTGAATGTTTACATAGTCTTAGTTCTAGTGACCATGTGTTGTTTATTCAATTTGGGGGGTATCATTATCTCCAGTTGGGGGTAATTGCCTCTATTGTCTTTAGATGATTAGATTTAGTGGTCACCTCTAAGGCAGTGTGTAAGGTCAAGACTTTTAAGGACTGTCAGCACCTTTAAGGACTGCCCACTGAATGCCTATAAGATACCATGTAAAGTTACGTTAGTCAGACTTGATGACTGCAGCTACGACAGCTTGTGTTCTCAATAAAGAATCTTGCTGAAGAAAGAACCAATTCTCCTGGTCTTCGATTCTGAGTTTCCTACAGCGTGAAGAACAATTATAGCGCTCTCTACTCCAGTGTGGTGATCTAAAAGACACCCGGGAGAAAGTTACATGAACAGCAATAGACCTTTATCTCATTTCCTGGTTTCGGAGCGTTCAAAATCGCCAAGCAGTGTACTCGCACTTCCGGTGGTTACTTAGTTACCTTTAGATGAAAAGTAGGTCAGTAAACTTAAATAAAATTGCGATATAGACCAGTGCCTGTCAATATTAGATCACATAAAGACTATTTAAATAGGAATCATGCATGTTCTGCATGTCTCTGTGAATGAATGGCACAGACGCGCAGTTTCATTTACCACACACACACTGAGGCACGCATGACGCTTGCAATGTTTTCAGCCTATATGAGGACATTAATGCACTTCATCAACACAGTCGCTCTGAGAGTCACTTCAAGCAGCATTTTAGCTTCATTTGAGAAAAACTATCGTCATATCATAAAACACAGAGAGACTACATGGCAACATGGCAACCCGTCAAAATAAAAGTTTGGTTTAACCTTTGAATAAAGTTTTGCTTAAATCATTACATTTTAAATAATTGGTTATAACAAGAAATCTAATCTGGAATCAAGAAAACTAAAAAAAGCTGTTTGAGTGCTGAATGGAGAATGACTGACAGCCGCAGCGGAGGGAAGCACTTACTTGAATTTAACGACTTCAATATTAATCATTAAATCACTTTATCACATTAAACTATGGAGTGGCTTTAGAACACTTATAATATAGTGCACGGAAAGTTGACGGTTCTTTATAATGTTTTGTGAGGCTTTACAATAACACAGAATAGTATACTTACAATATCGGATTTGGATCTCGTCTGACCGATACCTGATCCGGCAAAGAATGGCAGTATCAGAGCCGATACTGAGTATCGGATTGGCGCATCTCTATTCGAAACTGCTAAGTTTTTTAATTTATTTGTGTACACTCACAATAAAACATAACATTGTGGCTTTGTAAAATAAATAAAACAAATAGGCGTTTTCGGTCATCTCGGTTTCCTTTTTTCGTCAACTTGTTTGTGGAGTGCTTCACAAAAATGAACCAAACTCAGCAGAATACTGTCACACAGTTTTTTCTTTTCTTTTGTTAATCTGTTAATCATTTAAGTCAAATATATTTAGCATATTTATTCCTTTTATACAGCCCTATAGACTATGATTTTATGAAAACAAATTATTATTTGTATTTTATTGTAACTCCATTTTCCTTAAATCATCCTGGCGACCCAGGGTTTGAAAACCTGTGCTTTAGGGAACTGAGTTTGGCTCCCCTAGTATAAGTGATCCTCAGGAAATATATTAAATAATGTAAAAACTCCATGTCATGACCCCTGTAAAGATATAAGATGCATTATTAAAAATGATTCTTTAGCTATTAATGACTAAACACTCACAGAGCTTTCCTGCAGTTGATCACAGCTGGTATCAGTCTTCTTCTACCCTCAGCTGATGTGTTGTATTTCATGGTGTTCAGTTCATCCAGCGCCTCCTCTGAGATCTGAAGCATGTAGGAGATTGTTGAGCAGTGAGACGGAGAGAGAAACTCCTCTGAGTGTTTGTCTGATTTCACAAACTCCTGAATCTCTCTGGACAGAGTCTGATCTTTCACTTCCAGCAGACAGAGGAACAGATTGATGGATTGATCAGCTGAGAGAGTATGAAAACCAAGTGTATCTTTGATCATGTCTTTAATGTCCTGTGTGGTTCTCCTGATGCTCTCTGAGCTGTTCTCTGTGTGTGTCAGTAGATCCTGTAAGAGTCTCTGATTGGACTCCAGTGAGACGCCCAGCAGGAACCGCAGGAACAGATCCAGATGTCCATTCTCACTCTTGAGGGCTTTATTTACTGCTGATGTTAGTAGAGCATACAGAGAGACTTCATCAGACCTGAAGTCATCCAGAAGCTGCAGTGGTTCCTTATTCTTCATTAAATAGCAGTAAAACTGATAGAAAGCAGCGAGAAACTCCTGAACGCTCAGATGAATGAAGCTGTAGACTTTCCTCTGATGAATCACAGATTCCTCCTTAAAGATCTCAGTACAAACCCCAGAATACACTGAGGTGTCAATGATATCTATGTTGCTCTCAATTAGGTCCTCCTCATAGAACATCACATTGCCCTTCATCAGCTGATGGAAAGCCACTTCAGCAAGTTTCACAATCACTTCTCTGTTGGACTGCAGGAGTTTCTCTGGATCTCTATCTTCATACTTCTGATTCCTCATGTTGATCTGAATCAGCAGGAAGTGGATGTACATTTCAGTCAGAGTTTGAGGGATTTCTGCACTCACATCTTCTTCCAGGAGCTTCTGAAGCACAATGGATGAGATCCAGCAGAAGACGGGTATGTGGCACATGATGTGGAGGCTTCTTGCTCTTCTGATGTGTGAGATGATTCTGCTGGCTTGATGCTCGTCACTGATTCTCTTCCTGAAATATTCCTCCTTCTGAGGCTCATTGAACCCCTGAATCTCTGTCAGACGGTGGATGTATTTGGAGGGGATCTGATTGGCTGCTGCTGGTCTGGAGGTGATCCAGATGAGAGCCGAGGGAAGCAGATCTCCTTTCATGAGCGTTGACATCAACACATCCACTGATGAAGTCTCAGTCACATCAGAAACTTCCTGAGTGTCTGAAAACATCAGTGTGATTCTGCTTTCATCCAGACCATCAAAGATGAACACAACTTTACACTCCTCATAAATCTTTGAGTCCAGATCTTGAAGTTCAAGATGAAAGTCCAGCAGAAGTCTGTGAAGACTGTACTGATGATCTCGGATCAAGTTCAGCTCTCGAAATGGAAGCACAAACATGAAATCTACATCCTGATTGTCTTTTCCCTCGGCCCAGTCCAGAATCAACTTCTGCACAGAGACGGTTTTCCCGATTCCAGCGATGCCTTTAGTAAGAACCGTCTTGATTTGCTCTTTCTCCGCACGTCCTGGTTCAGGAGAGGCTTTAAAGATGTCATTGCAGTAGATTGGAGTGTCTTGTGAGTGTTGTGTTCTGGCTGTTTTCTCCATCTGTAAAACCTCATGTTGTTTATTCACTCCTTCTCTCTCTCCCTCTATGATGTAGAGCTGTGTGTAGATCCTGTTCAGGAGGATTTCATTCTCTTGGAGTTTCAGTCCCTCAAATAATCTCTCATACTTGTTCTTCATGCTGGTTTTGTGTCTGTGTTTGACTCTCTGTAGTTCATCATTCACTGGTTGAGGAGAATCCTGGTCTGCAGTCTGATCATCTCTATAAACTCTGCTGACACAACAAAATAGAACAGATTAAAAAAATATGAAAAATAAAGGTTTTGATGTATAAAATTAAAGGGGTGGTAAACACAATTTCACTTTTCTAACTTTAGTTAGTGTGTAATGTTGCTGTTTGAGCATAAACAACATCTGCAAAGTTACAACGTTCAAAGTTTAAAGCAAAGGGAGATATTTGATTTTAAAGAAATCAATTTCTAAGAACTACAGAAAACGGCCGGTAGGGACTACACGACATTCCTGCGGGCTTGTTGACATCACTAAGCCCAATATTTACATAAACCCCTCCTCCGAGAATATTAAATAAGGGGGGCGAGACAATTTTATATTGCTTTGGAGAAGAGTTGTTGTGGTATAGTTAGTAGGCTGGAGTGTTGTTGCCGCAATGCCGAGGAGACGTTGTTATTTTCATCCTAATTGCATGTCCACTTTGTTCAACCTTCCTAGGGACGGGGGAGTTAGAGATCAATGGTTGAAATTTATTTTTAACTCGGTCCCTCTTAATTATTACCCAAATCTCGCTATCTGTGCTGCACATTTTATGGAGGAAAGCTTCCACAATCTTCGCGAGTTCAATGCAGGATTCGCAAAACGGCTTGTCCTGAAAGATGGAGCAGTTCCAACTTTAAAAACAGAAACTGTTTACGGGCCACAACCTGTAAGTATGATTTATTTTTCGTCGTTGTGTTTTCCTGTGATAGTTCGTATTGTTAATTGTACGTTGTAGCAAGGAAGTAAACAAATGACAACGCTGTTTGTTAAATGCTCTTCATACTTAATGTTATCCGACAAACACCTAACGTTACAAACTTTTTTTTTAATCTCAACAGCGAACTTTTAATTAGTGTAAATTATTCTTTGATTAGAGTTTTTATGTAGTTTTTTATCTACATGCTTGTTTATCTACAGGCATGCTAAACAAGGTTCTGTGTTTGATTTGGCTAACATTACTGTAGTAAAGCCAATGTTTAGTGTTCGTTTTGGGTTAATAGTTCTTGCGACAGATATTTGGCTACAATCGTTCAAAAAATACAAAAGTAACGGTGCCATTCAGTAGTGATCACTATACATCCGCAGTCTTTACTCAAAAAAATCCATTTGAGGACTGTAGTATTATTTGTTAGAACGATTCATATAGCCTATATGAAATTGTTGTTTATGAGGCTTATTTTTTGTGGTGTAATGATTATTATACAGTAATTAATTTTTTTTGTACTCTTTTACATGTCAAATGTATGTTTTTCCTCTTATTTGATCATTGATTACATATTGTCATTATTTCTTACAGACAACATCTCAGTAGGGTTCGAGTTCCCAAGAGATCCCCACTACATCTACACTCCATGAAGTTGGATGTCAGTCAGACCCTATAGAGACTGAAACTGTAGCCACAGAGATAAAGCCAAAGATGAGATCAGTGTGCACACAACTTTCAATGGGTACATTCAGCAATTTCCACTTCAGGAGCAAAGGTATGAAATACAGACATTAAATGTGTTTATGTGTTACTTTATCATATGCAGTACTAGTACATAATGTTTTTTTAATTATAATTGTTATGCTGGCTATTGAAAATTATGTGCATTAGAAAGTGGCTTATGTGTCTCACTTTAAAAAAAAAATTGTAATAGCATGACAGATGTTTTTGATTAATTTAATTTTTTACTTTTTTTTTTTTTGGACTTGTAGGCATTCAGGCAAAATTGCATGGTCATGATGTGGGCACTGAAACAACTGACATGTTGCCTGATGTGCAGCTGTCATCAACACCAGTAAGGGGCTCAATCTTAAGGCCCAGCAAGAGACCTCGTCTGGTGTTAGATGAGGAGGAAGAATCAGAATTACATGTCGAACCCAATGACTCCACATATAACCCAGATTCTGTTGTCACTGAAGAATCTGAATTGCCGTAAGATATACAGTATATACATATATATATAAATAAAACAGCAATAATAACTGCATTCGTCTGCTATCAGTGGCTGAAACCTCCGTTACTAGCTCTAAAATTACGTTTTGGAAATAGCAACAGAGGCGTGGGATGAGATGCGTAAGAAATTAGTCCTAGGGCTGGGCGATAAAACGGTATTTATCGACGGTACACCGTTGTCGGTAACGATATAAACAATGTTCGATATAGCATTCGATATTTTCATTAAAATGCGTGCACATCGCTGGCACGTCCATATTTAATATTATATTATCATATTTAAATGTTATTTTTAAACTGATGACCAAAACACTATTTGTTCATCCTTCAAAGATTACCCCATTTATAAAACTAAAAGTTTCAAGATGTAGGAAAATACTTTAATAGCCTATATATATTTTTTAATAAAGGAAATTTCTCTGGCATTTCTTTCTTTTTGCTGTATCGGAAACGTAGCGAACCGTGACACCACTGTGTCGTATCTAACCGAACCGTGAGTTTTGTGAACCGTTACACCCCTACTTATTACAGATGTTGATCTGCCTCAAAGTTTGCCTTGATTGTTCTACGTTTACACTTTTACATTGCACACATTTGTAAAGTTGTAACATTTTATTTAAGCTAAGAGTTTTTTTTAACACTTACAATAATTATCGATACTGAACGATATGAAACATTATACTGTGATCATTTTTTTAGCTATATCGCACAGCCCTAATTAGTCCTACACACAAGACTTTTTTAATGACAAAAAACTTGACAAATGTCTTGAAATACATCATCTGAACAATGTTTTATGGTGTGGGAACCGTAGTATATGCTTAATAACTGTCGACAAACTGTTGAATTATTAGAAAAATAATGCACATCTGAGGTGTAACGGCCACTCCGCTTCTGGACCGCATTACCACTGCATTACTCCTTACATAATGGACGAAAATTACATTTTTATAAAAATGTTTATAGAATTCATATGCACTGTATTTATTTGCTTTTTCATCTGACTAATCAAATTAAACCATTATCAAAATAATAATTTGTTGCAGTCCTATTAAAAATGTGAATTCAGTGTGTTTTTGACTCTTATAGAGCAGTTAAATCACTCACTATATGTTTACACTCACCTGGGGTCAGAGGTCACTGCTTCATCACTGAGTTTAGGAGGCTTATCCATGGATCCGTCACTCTTCACAGACACACAGCTGGGATCTGGAGATGAAGATCTCTCACAGCTCTCTCTGTTCTCCATAATGAGAAACTGACTTCAGACCTGCGCAAGGAAACACAGAACAAAGATTTTTCCCAATTGTTGCTTTCAATAACACGTGTTGTGCTGTAGTTTTATGAATAACACAAACACAAAATTGTTCTTCTATTAACCAGTAACAACACACAGCATTTGAAGTTGAGTTAGAACCACTGATCTATATAGAATGACTGGTTACCCATTCACAAAATAAATATATTTGAAATATATTTGAAAAATATATTTTTGGAATATTTGCAAATATTTGAAATTGGCCCAATAAACATATTTTAGTTAAATATATGTACATATATTTTCATATATGTTTACATATATGTTCATATATGTTTTAACTTTTTCAAATTGTTTCATTTGAAATTTAAAAAGTTAACATTATCACAAACAACCAACACAGTTTCAATTTATTTTTTAGATAGACCACTTCAGCCGTGGATGTGGGAATGGGAGAGCAGTGCTCTATCACTTCCCCGGCCCACATTTTTACTACTGGTCAGGTATCGAACCGGCAACCCTTCAGTTACAAGCCCAAAGCCCTAACCGGTAGGCCACGGCTGCCCCTTTACTGAGTTTATTGGCCTAAAATGACAATTTTATGTAGGAAATAACACACAGAATGCAGAGTTTTTTTCCCTGTTTTTACAGAATTGAATACAGTTATTTAATAGTGTGTGTATGCAGTGTTAGACACTGAGTTCTATCTATTGTTTAAGTGCACTTCACTGTTGGAGTGTCACTGTTATACTTGCATCATAAATATTGTGCATATTTTCAATATTTAAATGACTTCAGGAAAGATGTCAATAAAACAACAATAAATCTAATAATTGCACTTAGTGTTAGGTACGTGCCACCTAATATGGCCTAATAGTCCTAGGAAAGCAACTCTGTCATTTTACATTGCAGTCATTTAAATGTAAGTACAGTATTTATTATAGCTGTGTGTCATAATACAGTAGTGAAATATGGTAGCCTACTGTTGTGTATTGGGGAAAAGGTAGAGGAATTACTATGATCAAAATACATTTTCGACCCTTCTTTAGCAAGCTAAACATTTTATGACCATATATTTTGTCATATATTTTACATTACATGCTATAAATGTAAATATATTTCACACTTAACATCATATATTTTTGTTATATTTCAGAATATATTTCAAAATGATAAATATAAGTGAACAACAATGCAAATATATTTCAATGTATTTGGAATATATGCCACATATATTTTTGACACTTTAAAATATATTTCAATATATTTCTTTTGTGTATGGGTAGCTCATGACGTCATAAAAAGTGAAGCCACCATGCCACCATATTGGTATTCCCTAGTGAGCTCACTTGAATCAATAGGAAATTTTATGATTTGACTGAGAAAACATTGCCTAACAAGACAGTTTTTAAATCTAAAGTCTCCCTGTACATTTTTACAACGCAAACATCCTAAGCATTTAAATGGGTATTTGTTTAAAGTCGGAAATTTTTCCTGCTTATTAAAAAACGGCAATTTCTTTGTGAAAGGAATAAAAAACTGTACGAGAACACTAGCTGGCCTTCAACGAAGAGCTATCTTCACAGGTAGGAAAAACAGTTTAATAGGCCTACTATTAATTAAATAGTAAATGCTTAAGACCTATTTTTGTGAATTGGTGAATATTCAGGTGAATATTGTTTCGTGGCCACGAATTAATACCTCAGCACGTTATAATTTGTTCCCTCGTTTTACTATATTGTGGCCACGTTGTAATTCGTTAAATCAAAGTGAGGGAGGGAAATAGTTCAACGACTCCACGATTTATTAAAACGAGGGAACAAATAAGTCGCCATAACAACAAATTATTTAGATCAGTGGACAGGGCGCATAAAAACGGGGGGAGAGAGAGAGAGAGAGAGAGAGAGAGAGAGAGAGAGAGAGAGAGAGAGAGAGAGAGAGAGAGCGCACTCTCACCTTCTTCAGACAACACGAGCGCTGTATTGCTTTCTCTCCCTCGCGCATATCAAAATCAATTGACACGATAGTTAAAGGTCGGAAGACTGATTGTGTTTTATAGATCAGTTTGTTCAAATAAAGTTTTTGATTAGTTAGCAAGTACATGTTCAGGAAATGCATAGCCTAATACAAATTGTATGAGTTAATGTAAGTAACGAACGGACTCTGCACAAAGCTCTTTTGAAGCTGTCAAATGGTGTCGCTATTGGACACTTAATTGTGATTATTGCTGCTCTGAGGTTTCTTATACATAGTTCCCACGGACCAATTAATGTCACGTGACCTCCCCGGAAACGCCATCTTTGAGGGCATAAGCTGCTGTGTTTACAAAGTTTCACAAGCAATTTTCGAATATTTCTTTCTGTTTATAATGTTACGAAAATCATTAAGAGACAAAGTGACAGAGATTATAAAGAGACTTTATTTAAGTCACAGATCTTTTACAGTGCAGATCTTTTTACAGAAGCAATGCTCTGTTTGTGAACATTGTTTTGGCCCACCATAGAACTATTATGATCTATTTAATACATTTGCGTTGCCCACGAGAGCCTCGGACGTGACGACACCGATCCCCCTTGTAATAAAGTAATCTAAATAATGAAACTCACAAGTTACCACCAGCATACACAAGATAGTAACTTACTGAGTAAATTACGTCTGTCAACAACACATTATAAAATACGCACCTGACATAAAGTGCTCTGAGCAAATTCTTGCGTGTTTTGAGGGAGTTTCTTTCCTGTTTATCCTCGCCAGCTGTCGTTGTTCTGACAAAAGCTTAGTCTTCTCACATTTATGAAGTCTAATGACGGGTAGGGCTGTCACTTTTTATTCGATATTCGAATATACATTCGAACATGAGGTGAAATATCCGTAATCGAACTATAAATAAACTATCCGGGTTTTAAAGTGGCGTGTAATAGCGCATTTTTACAGTCTATGATTACCATAATTGAATCAATGACATTCTCCTCCTCTGCCGCGCGCGCGCTGCGCGGTTTGGAGCACAGTAGATTCCGGGAGATTTTAACTAATTTGCGTGCTAGATCTATAGATAAACTCATCTTTCTGGCATTAGGCCGACCAGGTTGACACTTCAGCGTGAGAAATCGGGGGTGTGGCGTGTGAAACCAATCCAACAGAACGGCCAGCCTGAGCGTATGCAATTACGACCCGAACTCATCTAAAAAGTAATGTTGAGAAATATTTTGGGTTCTACACCGAAGATGGTAAAGTAACCGTTAAAGATAAGGTGTGTGTGTGTGTGTGTGTACGCGCGCCAGGCACGTCTGTAAGCATTCTCCACCACGGGTAACATCGTCAATAAAAAGAGAGCTGATTTAAATTTAACTGAACCTCCGGCACGATTTGAACATCCATTAACCCAGCAGGAGATGACCATTTTCACTTTTTATCACGAAATTAACTCGTTTCAGCTTCATCTTCTTCTAAAGTTCTGCCCATAGACTGAAGTTCTGCTGAAGTTCTGCCCACAGCATGCCCACAGAAATGGCGCCGGGTCGGCAAATGCCCGTATGTTGTGACGTCATGTAGGAACTATGTATAGGCTACTGTTGACTGTTTTATCGTTGTTGTTGTTGTGTGTTGTTTTTTTTTTGTTTTGTTTTTTGAAGAAGCATTAGGCTTCTCTTGCCTCGGAGAAAACAACACGGGCATAGCGACAATTGTGCATATAAATTACTACTTATAGGGCTTGAATTACAACCTGTGGGCAGTTTTTCGACATCCTTCTGTGAACGTCATTTTACACTATGCTGCACAGCGGGTCATCTTAAAAGTGCCGTCAGAGTTACCAATCTCTGTATAGCGGCCATTGTAGCCCTCTGCTGGTAGGGAATTGTAAGATGGCCGCTCAAACACTTCCGGTGGCTTCAATGCCTGATGGCAGTTTAGAACGTCATGAGCTATCCAGTCATTATATAGATCAGTGGTTAGAACACTTTATTTATTTTCAATGAGCTTATGTCTTTCTTTGAATATCAATAGCAGACCTTGTGCTGTGATTCTGTGAATAAAGACACTGTTCATCAAAATGTTCTTCTAGGAATCAGCAACAACACACACCGTCTATATTCAGAAACAAGTATTTTACTTGTATTTTACAAACATTAATTTGCACATCTGAATCTCAGTAGCATTGTTTTTGCATCACTTATGACAGTTAAACAAACCGAAAGCAGTTATTTGGTTATTTTACCAATATAACATACTATTTGAATTTTGGGATTGAATATTAAGGTGTAAAACTTAAAATGTAAAACTTCTTTGTCTTAATAACGTTACTATTACCAGTAAGTTTATTCTGCCCAGTTTATAACATTCACTGTGTTTTTACCAGGTGAGATTGAGTGTGTGTGTTTAAAGGCTGTGTGTGCACAGTTTGAGCACCTCTTTTTTTAAGAGTAAAGCATATGGATGGAACAATTGAGCGTTTCTCCTCTTCGTTTTGGACTTTGTAGATGGTCCCTATCTGCTGTTTTACATTACAAAATAGAAATGAGCTCCATACCAAACTATAATCGTCTCGTATTTTTTAATGCAAAACAAAGTTATACAATGCAATAATGGGGGATTCAGTTTGCCTAATAGCTGTTCAAGAAGGAAATATGCTCCCCAAATGAATAAACACTATATTCTTTTTTATATCCTTATGCAAACAAAAATAATAGTCAACAACCAAAAAGCAAATACAAGAAAAAGAAAAAGCAACTACAATAAACAAAACAATCTTTGCTTTTTGGTGCTTTACAAGAATTGATCATTAGGTTGCACAATTCAATAAAGTGAAAATCAGTCTGTGTAAGTCTTATATCAGATAAGGCATAGTTCATCAAACAATGTCCAAAGTTGAAGCAGTCCTTTAGTAGATGAATAATCCACCATTTGCGATGAATTCACTCCAAACGAAAACTGTTCTCATGCATCAGAGTAAGCCAAAAGTCCCAAGCTTACATCCCTCTGGACTTTAAATCCATATTTAATTTGCAACATGCAGGGTTAAAGTCACCGATAAAGAGTCCTTTTTAAGTTGAGCTTGAAATGGAATATTTCCCCATTCAGGACATCGATGCACAAATGCAGTTTAGCCGTGCTTTCTACTGCTGCTGTTCTGCTCACTTCCTCTACAAACAATGTTCAAGGTTGCGATACTGTAAAGCCGATTAAAACACATAAACTACACTGTGTGTTTACATTTTAAACTGTGTGTTACACATCTACATTTTAAAACAGTTCGAACACAACCTGTTTTTCGTTCTTATGCCAAATCGTTATTGATGTATTGAAGTGTTTCGGAGCTGAATCTCTGACAAATGTCAAACTTCCAACGTCAAACCAACTTTATATCTGTGTTTAATATGATAGCTACGCGAATGCGAAAACATTGTACAATAATATAACATGATATCAGAAGCAGATAAATTAACTTACCGTGATGTTATATTTATGTCTGTTTCAAGACTTCTGAAGGCGAATTTACATTTCCTCAGGATCTTCTTTGCTTTCGGTTTCTGTGCAAATGTGTTTCCTCAAAATGTATGGAAGTAAAATAATGACAAATGTTTTTGAAACAAAAAAGTGTGTTGAATTGCACTACTCGAAAAAATATGCACTGCATTAACCCTGCTTGCATTTTAAAGCATTGTATTTTCAGGGCTTGCATTTTTATGGGCTGAAATTCAACATGGTTGTATATTTAAGCTGTGAATATTTCAATTAAAAACATTTCACACACGTTTTCATTATTAAAAATTCAATAATCCATATTCACCTTTCAGATTTCACTTCCAAAATGTTCATTCTGTTTAAAAATACAACCTATAATATTTGGCCGGCAATTTTCGGTCCATTTTATTTCGCTTTACAAATTCGCTTCCACAAATTCAGTGGTTCAAATTCGACAGAAAATTCAACATTTGACATCCGGGAACGGCAGGAATATCAGTAGATTGCCGATTGATGATCTCCATAGCTGTTAGTCGGCCTCAGCAGCAGGGGATGCAAGCGGCTGTTGACGAAGAAAACTATAGAGCAACGGGTGAGAGACTCATTCATTCGTTGAATTACAGAAATGGAGCAAGCATAGGCTATGTGATTATTATCAGGGCGATGAATTGTGATGATTATCATATGGAAAAGCTGATAAAGACAGTCTTCACTGTTACTTTTGAACATGTAAGTTTTGCACAGCTTTCTCTGTCGTGACCGAGATTATGTTATTCCCCGATGCTGATGTACAGATCAAACGTTAAATCTGAGGTAGTAGACATATATTTCTCTCGGTTGTTTAGTTTTCTTAACTTTATATTGCGGCGCTGTGCTGCAGAACTGGGGATTCCCTCAATACGTCACTCTCCAGGATTCCCCTGCGGTCTCAGGACACTCAAAGTAACTCAATAGACAAAATACAGTGATATAAAAGACCAAACTCCCACTTATTGGGGATGAGGGCTATATTAATAGGCTACAGGCAAGCAGATGGACCAGAATATGAACGTAACGCGCAAAGTTTCACGCTAAGCATTTCCCAGTGATATACTGAATGAAATCAGAGGAGTCAAGGATGCCTAAAATGACTCTGATATTATTATAAATGTGCTTATTTTTATAAAGCCAGACTGAGATTCATTATTAGATTGCTCATAACTCTCTGTAATCTCTGGGCAAAACTCTGAGCTAGAATCTGGTCATCAGTGTTCAGTAACAGATTGGACACCAGTTTTCAATAAGAAGCGGATCCTTGTTGTGTTTTATGATCAGAGTAATCCCGCCTGTGTTAATCTAGGAGAAGAGATGTTCTCACAGTAATAAACTGAAGGGTTCAGAGAACGCCTTATAAAACTCTGCTGTAATACCAGCATTACCTGGAGACTCGCTGATTTAAGATGATTCATGGAAACAACCATTTACACTATCCAGACTCAAAATGAGGAGCCCAGAGATATATAACAATTTACAGAAATTATAGCAATAATTATTAGTTGTCTTGGGTCGTCCATAATGAAACATCAGCACTGAGTTCAGAAATGCTATAATAACGGGTGTTAGACTTCTCTAACCTGAAGAATCATGCAGAGTTTTGTTCATCTTGCTCCGATCGCACAGAAGTGTCTTCAGCTTTACATCTGTAAATATCATCAAGCTGGATTTGTCATTTATGAACAGTTTGATCATCTGAGAGATTTCCAGGGGTCTGTGATTATAAGAGCAGAAGTTTCATTAATTACTGCCTTTTCCTCAGTTTTACTCACTTAGTTTCCCATTAATTTACCAATATCACATTTCACTAACTCCCAATTATTACTAAAACAGTGTTCATTACACCTTTTTTACAATAATGGTTGAGGAAATATGTAACTTTAAGTTTATGGTATTATATAAGACAGATATTTAACTTCCAATATGATGGTTTAATAAGTACTTACAGAGAGCTTAGTCTTTATATAGATAGTCTTATGAAGAATATCAACTAAAATATTGTGAATATCACTAGATTCAGAGATCAGCTAAAAGTCTATATGAGAGGAATGAGAAGCGGTCTTGTTTCTCCAGGTAAAAGCTTTAGTATCAGTGAATTTGGTCCTCTAGACATCAGTCACATCAAGTCTCTCCAGGAATGGTTTATATTCTGAATTAAGTGATGAGAGTCGGCCTGTCAATCAGTTTGATTGTGAACAATTGAGTTTGTGAATTCAGTCAGTCAGTAAAGTCTTCTGCTTTCTATAAACTCAAGAGAAGTAGCATTCTCAGACCTTCAATTATCCAGAAATATTGGCCATAATATTATGTCAAGTTAAGATCAATGACATTACACAGAAATGTCCATATGAATCACAGTCTGAATGTAACGGATTCTCTTTAAATGCGTTTCTTCATCACTTCTCTGCTTTGGTCTTCTTTATCTTCAAGTATTTTCCCTCTGAACAAACACACACGTATTTGATTAATCAGGAACGACATTGGATTATTCAGTCAAACTATTAGTTCAGTTGATTCAGTTTGGAGAAGCTCAGTTTCTCAGCTGATGTGACATTTGTGTTGATTCTTATGAGTCTGAAATATGGTCTTCTAATCGATTCAGGTTTATCCAGAAATGACATCATGTGACATACAATGTTGTGAATTTCACCTACGATTCTGTGTTATTAATGTTTCCATCAGAGACTGGTTTCCATCTTCTTGTATTGTCTTGTTCCTGCAGAGAATTAAAGGTGGAAGAATCATTTGAAAAGTGTTTAACATTAAATCATTTTGTTCATAGTCAATTATACGGACCTCGTGTGTTAAACAGGGCGGTCCAGTGTGCGCTCATTTAGAATATACACTCACCTAAAGGATTATTAGGAACACCATACTAATACTGTGTTTGACCCCCTTTCGCCTTCAGAACTGCCTTAATTCTACGTGGCATTGATTCAACAAGGTGCTGAAAGCATTCTTTAGAAATGTTGGCCCATATTGATAGGATAGCATCTTGCAGTTGATGGAGATTTGTGGGATGCACATCCAGGGCACGAAGCTCCCATTCCACCACATCCCAATGATGCTCTATTGGGTTGAGATCTGGTGACTGTGGGGGCCATTTTAGTACAGTGAACTCATTGTCATGTTCAAGAAACCAATTTGAAATGATTCGAGCTTTGTGACATGGTGCATTATCCTGCTGGAAGTAGCCATCAGAGGATGGGTACATGGTGGTCATAAAGGGATGGACATGGTCAGAAACAATGCTCAGGTAGGCCGTGGCATTTAAACAATGCCCAATTGGCACTAAGGGGCCTAAAGTGTGCCAAGAAAACATCCCCCACACCATTACACCACCACCAGCAGCCTGCACAGTGGTAACAAGGCATGATGGATCCATGTTCTCATTCTGTTTACGCCAAATTCTGACTCTACCATCTGAATGTCTCAACAGAAATCGAGACTCATCAGACCAGGCAACATTTTTCCAGTCTTCAACTGTCCAATTTTGGTGAGCTCGTGCAAATTGTAGCCTCTTTTTCCTATTTGTAGTGGAGATGAGTGGTACCCGGTGGGGTCTTCTGCTGTTGTAGCCCATCCGCCTCAAGGTTGTGCATTTTGTGGCTTCACAAATGCTTTGCTGCATACCTCGGTTGTAACGAGTGGTTATTTCAGTAAAAGTTGCTCTTCTATCAGCTTGAATCAGTCGGCCCATTCTCCTCTGACCTCTAGCATCAACAAGGCATTTTCGCCCACAGGACTGCCGCATACTGGATGTTTTTCCCTTTTCACACCATTCTTTGTAAACCCTAGAAATGGTTGTGCGTGAAAATCCCAGTAACTGAGCAGATTGTGAAATACTCAGACCGGCCCGTCTGGCACCAACAACCATGCCACGCTCAAAATTGATTAAATCACCTTTCTTTCCCATTCTGACATTCAGTTTGGAGTTCAGGAGATTGTCTTGACCAGGACCACACCCCTAAATGCATTGAAGCAACTGCCATGTGATTAGATATTAGATGTTGATTAGATAATTGCATTAATGAGAAATTGAACAGGTGTTCCTAATAATCCAATAATAAAGGTGAGTGTATAAATCTCAGTAATCAACACATTACCAGAGCTTTACTCTAATTATTATCCGCTTCTACACCTAAAAATGATGGCATTACTCTCACATATGTTCATAACGTCATGAAAGTCAGTTGTGGTGAAGTAAAAGCACAGAGTTAGTGATAAAGTTTCCCTCAGAAAAGCTCCTGTCAGACTCCCTTTGCGAGCGCTGAGTGATCGACGTTTAACGGTTTTGTCTCCATTCACTGAAATAAAGAGCAGCACAGACACCATTAATAACTGAGAGAATGAAAAACACTAATGCCTCATAATCCAAGAAAGACTAAATAAGGCCGAGTCTGAAACTACAGTCTCTACTGAGAATCAAAGCTTGTTGAGATTGAAACAAACACTCGCTGATATCTGATGTCTTCCTTCCAGATGATTCTGTCTAATCTGAGGAGGATTCGTTACCATCAGAAATATTTCACACATTTCAGTCTGTCATATTGACCCTGAACACCTTCTGTGTGTCTTTGATTATAAACACACACAAATATGATCTTGACTTTGTCATGTTCATGATAGAGATATTTCAGTGTGAGCTGAGGCACAGAGGCTGGTGTGTGTGTGTGTGTGTGTGTGTGTGTGTGTGTGTGTGTGTGTGTGTGTGTGTGTGTGTCGCTCCTGTCATATAAAGCTGTTGTGCTCGTGGAGATCTAATAAAGGATAAAACACCATCATTTCAGAAGAAGATGTTGTGGTGATGAAGGCAGCAGATTGAGCTCTGAAGCTCCTGAAAGACTGGAATTACACCGTGATCATCTGTGTTTAACAGCGATACTGTGAGTGTGTGTACCGTCGCTGATCTGCACAATTCATTTAGTGTCAGACAGTGTGTGGAGAAATAAAGCACACTATCAGGAGATCGTCTGTGTGTTTCATTCTGCTGATCTCTCGTCACATTCATGATCATTCATACTGTCATCAGTTCACATCAATCATTCTCCTCACTCCAAATAAATGTTCACTTAAATACAATGATGAAGAAACTGGTGTAGAGCCAAATGTATTTACAGTCCAACGTCACAAACCTTCACTGGGTGCGTAAATCCAGCCCAAAAAGTCCTAAAGTAGGAAAAGGATCCGCACACGTCGAATAGGACAAAGACTCTCCAACTGTTGGTTTATTACGCTTCAATAGAGGACACATAAAAGACCTGCAAAAACCTGCTATAAAGTGCTAAACATTTCCTCAATAACTCTAGTTGTCTAGAGTTAATCTCCAAACACTGAAATTCAGTTGAAAATAATGTAAAAATAGAAACTAATGTAATTATTAACATTCAGAAAGCTGTCTTTTTGCTCTGTCTTCAGATTAGTGTAATGATCAGAATAAACACACACACTATTCTCACTGCGACGGGCTTGAGCTCTCAGTGTGGCGTTGTGAATGTGCTGTCAATGTCAAATACTGATTTTAAAAGAGCCCGTCTGGAGATTCAACGGTTTGATCGATCTTTCATTTGCGGCCCGTCTGACTTACGCTCTCTCTAGAGTTCATGTGTCCTGTGTGTTTCTTTCCTATCAGCTCAATGATGCCAAACACTCTCTCAACTACAACAGCCACAGATGTTCCTCTACTGGACACATTTCTCTAGAGTTGATGCTGAAGTTCATGACAGATCATTGTGTTCATCACAACACAGCGGTCAAATGTGTGAAATGAACAGCATCTTTTCTCCAAAGCAATAAGAGCACAAGCTTTGTTGTAGTCCAGACTTTAAAGTTAGGCATCTTTACAGATGATCATTTTAATAAATAGATAAAAACCTGCGCTGACAAACACTTTCAGTGCTGTGGATGTTTTCCAGGAGCCGCTGGAGGAGAAACGTGTGCAAAAGCAGAACAAAAGCTCCTGGAGACACAAACTGTGATGCAACTACAGACTAAACCATGACTTGATGGAGCAACATGAGAAGAAATATTCCAGCTCTACGTGACGAATCTCACATTCTGCTTCTACAGCATCAGAACGCTCAGCTGCTTTCATGGGAAGAGCATCACTGGACACTTCTTTTCTGCTCTTTGTTGAAATGATTTAGACACTCCAGCTGAATAATGTTTAATCGGACAGATTTTGTCGAGCTTCGTTCAGGTGTCCTGACATTGGAGGAAGGCTGAGACTGTTGTAGAGGACATGAAGCTCAGAGAACATATTCTTCACTGCCAAATATCTGTGCTTCAGCATTATTATACAACAAATCATATTTCAGCCATCTTCTATCAGGACAAATAAAGGAAAGGATCATAAGGACACAGAAATAAATGTGGCTCAACTTACCCAACATTAGGGGTAAAGTATGTTGTCACCGGGGAATTTGAGTTCAAAATAAATAAATTAAATATTAGTTTTTGTGCATTTTCCCATGACAGTCTTACTTTACAGCACATTATTCAGAATGTCTATTCATTAAGAATATTTCCATGCAGTGAAATATCCAAAATATCCAAATGTTAAATTATGCCACAAGAAAATAAAGTTAGAAAAAAAGAGCTTTTATTAGATAAAGAAAATATTAAATGTTCCTCATTTCAGTTCACCAAATTATAACATTTATAAAAATGTACATAAACAATTCACCAACAAGTATGAAATACAGTTAGACAAATATAAATCTTGCTATTGTCATGTCTCTGTTTGAGTTTAGTTCTGTGATTTAGTTTTCCCCTGTATGTTCCATTAGTTCATCTGTCTCACCTGTGCCCTGTTAATCACCCCATTTATTATCTCGTTAGTTTTGCCCCAGCTGTGTCTTATCACCCTGGAGTGCGTTTCCCGAAAGCATCGTTGGCCAACTATGGTCGCAAGTTCATCGCAATGTCCATTGAACTCTATTGGTAACGACGGAACTTGTGACCATAGTTGGCCAACGATGCTTTCGGGAAACGCACCCCTGATCTGTTTCCCAGTGTATTTTAGCCCTGTGTTTTCTTTGAGTCTTTGTCGGGTCATTGTATTGTCTTCATTTTTGCTGAGCCTGTGTAAGAGAGTTTTCTGAAGTTCCTGAATTCCTAAGTTCCTGAGTATTCCTGTAATCTGAGTTTGTGAATAAACCAGCTGCATTGAAATCCTGTCTCCTTGTCGTCAGCAACCTGCACAATCGTGACAGCTATACATTTACTTTAACATTAAACTTGTTTTACCTTCCCTGTATTTGAGTTCAAAATAAAAAAGGGGGGAAACGGTCCATTAACTCATGACAGTCTTACTTTACAGCACATTATTCAGTGTCTATCATTCAGAATATTTCCAGGCAGTGAAATATACAACGCTTTTTCTCCAAATTTTAAATTCTTAAGCAACAAAATAATTTATAAAAATGACCTTTTATTAAATTGAACAAAGTAAAACATAATTATTCTCCATTCCAACCATCAAAGGTTGCAAGAAAATATAAAATGTTCCCTTATTGCAGTTCATCAAACTTTGTATGTTTGAAGAAGAATATAATCACATGAAGAAAAAAAAAGAGCTGAATTCTATTTGCCACAACTATCGTCTTTAGTAAAATTATACATTTCATATTTTACGGCTAATCTTTAAATCTTAAAATTAATAATAATAATAATAATAATAATAATAATAATAATAATAATGTACCTCAGCAATTCAAGTATGAAATACACAGTGTCGTGTCATGTAGAACATTTGCTTTATCTTGTAAAAAACTGTTGTGGGATTAATTATTAATGTTACTATGAATTAATATTTTGCAAGAATATGTTGATAACTTCTGATAAAGACATATTTTCCTGTATCATCACTAGAGAGGCTATTTTACAGCAGGTTTTCATCTGAAATGGCCTGTCAGGTCATTTTTAACTTTTTCTTTTGCACAATCATCAACTGGAAAAAAGTATACATGTAGAATGAGAGGAACTTACAATGTCTGTGTTACAATCTTACAATGATTAACAAAGCTCAGAAAAGTGTTTCGAATCAATAAATGCCCTAGTGAAAAAAAAGGTTTTTAAAACACATTTATTTCATACTAAATATACTACAAATCCTTTAACATATTTACTGACATATTGCTTGAGAATTACTGACATAAATATTATAATTAAACTTTATTTGGAGTACTTCTTTATTGCACAACGCACATTTCTAAATATTAATCCTAAAATGTGTTTTAATATTATTAGTAATGATAGTATGATCTCGGTATAACGTCAGTCTTTAAATGCTGGATATTTAAAGTGTAACTGAAGTATATTTGCAATAATTCCACATTTGATCACAATCAAATATACTTTAGTTGAACCTCAGCACTGTTTCCGGATAACTAAAGTACATTAAGTCCAAAATAAGTTTTATAATAAAATTTAGTAGACTTTTTAAGTGTAATGGCAGAATATTTATATTAAGTACATAAATATGTAAATACATTTGTCGTATACTTAGCATAAAATGCCTACACCGGCTACAAAAGAAGCGAATACAATAGGAAATAAACACAAGCAAACCATTGGGTTTAACAGTACAAAGGCAGCGGCACTCTAGTACAATGTTAAAGATAAAAATATAAAGTTATAAAACCTGCCCCAAGACAAAAAATCATAGATGAGACAAAATATTGTCTGTTAGATATACCCAAATAAATTATCATGTTTAACTACTGAGACATCAGTACCAGCTACAAATGTCAGTTTTACACACACACAGCTTGAGCTCACGGTGGATAATCAGACCAATGATCTAAAAGTTAACGCATGAATTCAGCTTTCACAGTAATTAATTATTTTATGATGAAGCAGTTCATCTGCAACATTCCCAATATATTTAACTCTCAGAATGAGATCTGGACAGTTATTTAAAGGACAAGTTCGGTATTTTACACTTTAAGCCCTGATTACAGATCGTTTCTGATGAAATAGAACGGTTAAGATTAAATTTTGGACAAATGCTGCTGTCCCGAGAATTTTTGGTTTATTTCGCTTTCCCCTCCACCAGTAGACTGGTTGTATAGGTGCACTGGAACAGTCCTTCCTAAAATGCATTAAACTTTCGTTTACAAAGACGTGAAACTCACCGAGTGGTCAGGGGTGTTCAATGATATGCTCACACAAAAATCGCTGCAAAAGATGCTCTCCAACAGGTTTTATCGTAGTTTTTGTCCAACTTTATTGACTTGCATTGGATGTGCTGTGAGGCACGGTATTACTCCACCGCCGGAAACTAAAATGGGGTTGTTTTCTTCTTCTTCTTCATGTTTTTTTTTTTTTACGGCGGATCGCAAACAAGCGGCAACCTCCCCTTCTCTCTCTTGAAACCAACACGGAAGTGAGTTAAACTGCAATTCATTAACAGGCCGCTTGGGCTGGCTGCAGAAGTGAGTCAAATCTGTATCTCCCCCATGTTAAAATTATCAACTTTACAGCAGAAAAAAAACATGTTTACAGCCTGGATCTCTATGTGGCTTTGGTCTATACAGCTAATTTTGCCCTTCATAACAACTGTGAGGGGGGTGCATTTTTTAATAACTCATCCGTTTAGTTGATTAATATTTAAATTTCTGCATTTAAGGGTGTGGCCACTTGAGTGACAGGTGGGTTGTCGCTGATGTCAATGCTAGCCGTTTGTCTGCTGTTACTAGCCGTCACTTCACCTCAGCAAATGTTGCTGCTGAACTTGCTTTCTCTGCAGTGTTTGTGCTTTTTTTTCGGGATTATTTCATACAATTTAATACACCCACGGCTTTGGATTCCGTCGTTGTCGTCGAGTATCGTTCGAGCGAGCAACCAGCGCTGTATTTCAGTTGTTTTCCTCTGTGAACACTAATGAGCACTAATGGATGTCTGACAATTTCGTTGCTTTTTGGAGTTTTCAAATTTAAAAACGCCAATAAAGGCTCTTTCGTTCTGCTCTCACGGAACAGATATAGATTATAATATGCTTATGTGTACCGTCAGATGAAATCATGCAGGCGTCGGCGCTTTCTCCGTCCATGCAATAAATGCACATCCTTGAATGAGCGCGGATTTTCTACCGCATTTACTTGAACTTCATAGGCAATATATCTATGGTTTAACCCATTTGAGAGGCGGCCAAAATCAGAATTTAAAATGGACTGAAAAGCTCTCTACGAACTTGGCGAGCGATGCCGCGCTGACGGACCATAAACTATAAAAAAGTGACTGACATGTATGCACATAAATCACAGTCACACACACTCTCAGAGTGATATTAAGTTACTGCATAATACATTTTCAACTAGCAGAGTAGTACAGAATCACGATACACAGTCTCACTTGTAGCCATGTCTTTTAACTATTATATTTCGAAGGGCAAAAACAGGAACTTTTAATTGGCTTTACATCATCAAGTGTCACTTTAGCGCGAGGCACTGTGCAGTCGCAGACTTGGTACTGGCAGTAGCATAACCTTATAGCATTACCCAGAGCCGTTAACAGCCTGAGCTAACTCGATCACGTTGAGCTATTTGGGCGTGATTTCTCAGCCTCTTTGCCCATTTTCTGTTATCCGGGAGTGACGCAAGGCCAAGATGGCGACGGCCGGCTCCGCCCACTTTAGGCTTCAAAAATGCTCTTCAGAAACCTACGGGTGACGTCACGGACACTACGTCCATATTTTTTTACACTCTATGATCGCAAACAATGAAATGCCAGTGGTTTGCTTGCAAAGGTGCATTATCGCCACCAACTGGGCAGGAGTGTCTATTATTCAAGCTCTCAACGGAAGAATGTACAGGTGTGAGACGTTTGGAAAAATAGGTCCACAGTTTTACAACGAATGGTAAAACACCTGTTGGAGAGCATCTTTTGCAGCGATTTTTGTGTGAGCATATCATTGAACACCCCTGACCACTCGGTGAGTTTCACGTCTTTGTAAACGAAAGTTTAATGCGTTTTAGGAAGGACTGTTCCAGTGCACCTATACAACCAGTCTACTGGTGGAGGGGAAAGCGAAATAAACCTAAAATTCTCGGGACAGCAGCATTTGTCCAAATTTTAATCTTAACCGTTCTATTTCATCAGAAACGATCTGTAATCAGGGCTTTAAGTGTAAAATACCGAACTTGTCCTTTAAGAATGATGCTTTATCTGCCTCACTATTCAGACGCAGCTTGTCTTTCTCAGTTGTTGCAGTGTTTGATCCTCCTCTCTCATTTGAAGATCATTCTCCCGATGCTTCTCGAGGTTACACAAAGTATCTCCCAATGCTTCTCGAGAACCTGGAGCACAGAGAGAGGCAGAATGAAAGAGTGAGATAGAGTGTTTTATGCACAGACAGCCCTTACGGAAAAGATGTATACTTCAAGTTCATTTTATGAAGTATACTTCAGTAAAGATCAAGTATATTTTTAAGTACACTTGATGTAGTAAGTATACTAATATCAATGTACTTGTAGTAAACTTGAAAGTAAACTGTTTCAATACTGCATGGGACAACATTGACCCACTTTTTAGTATATAAAAGTGTACTTTTAAGTGTACTATAAGTGTAACAGTAGTAAACTTTAAGTGCAAAACTAGTTCACAACTACATTTCTCATTTGTACTGCATCTGTACTACAAGTGAACTTATAAGTTTACTATTTTAATACTTGTAGTACATTTTTTAGTTTATGAAAGGACACTTTGAAGTATACTCTCAGTATAAAACTACAGAACTTGTAGTTTACTGCAAGTATAATTGAAAGTTTTCATGTAAGTTTTTTAAAACTACCTTTAAAAGTATTTAATAGGCTACTCTATCTAAAGTGGAAACAACTACAAGCCAAGTATACTTAGAAGTCTTAAAGCTACACTGTGTAAGATTTTCTCCCATCTAGAGGTGAAATTGTATATGACTACCAACTGAATATTACTTTCTAGCCCCTTCCATTTCTGAGGGCGTTTTAACCAGGGGGGTAATCGAGCTCTCGAATAGCGTACCACCCCCGGGAGCCGTCATTGGCTAACAAGCCATCAACTGCTGTTAGCGTTCCATTGACTCCCATTCATTTTGGCGTCACTTTGACAGCGAATAACTTTACATCTGAGGCGTTTAAAGACTCCATTTGTCCATTGTTTATTTCTAAAGAAACACGACAATGTATAAAAGGCTCCTTGTATCTTGTATTACCTTGTATCTTACGTTATGGCCCCATAGAAGCAGTTTTTATAAAAGTAGGCTAGTGATTGCGTCATAACCACACGACTCTCTGGAAATGACCGTATAGACAGGAGGAGAAGCTCGCAGTCAATCGGAGGGACGTGGAGGCATAAAGTCCGATAAAGTCAAGGGAGAAGCCCATAGAGAACCATAAAGTTGCTCCTGCTCCTAGCTCATGGACAGCTCCTACTCACGCTCTCCGTCTCTGCAAGATTCGGAAGGGAATGATTCAGATTTCGCTTGGCACAGCTCCTAGAAGACTTACAACTGTCAGACAGGCTGCTCACATCACATCCACGTCGTCAAGCTCAGTTTGAGTCTGCGCAGAACGCTCAGCCATCAGGAAGTGAGTGCTTCTAATTTGCTTCACTTTTCTCCGTTGAAACCTATGGGGTCGCTGTGTCCAGTTTATATACTGTCTATGGTTTTAACTCCTACGGCGGCCGTATTATGAGTACCGTATATACCCGAATATAAGACGACCCTGAAT
Source organism: Abramis brama (assembly GCF_963993115.1). Lineage (NCBI taxonomy): Eukaryota > Metazoa > Chordata > Actinopteri > Cypriniformes > Leuciscidae > Abramis > Abramis brama. The sequence goes on along the minus strand of NC_139964.1, from coordinate 2,037,663 downwards.
ATAAGATGACCCCCCCATTTTCCAGACTTACCGGTAATCTCCCTCGCATTCGTCAAGGTGCCACTGAGTAAAAGCTCGAAAGGCCAAGCTTGAATTTACAGGCATGTCCCTCTTTGGCTAATGTATTTTCAAGATGGAGGCGCAACATGGCTGCCGCCATTCGAACGACTCGCTCGTATGTATTCTGAATGGCAGATTCTTCGCTTACGAGAATACTTGATTAGTTGGTGGAAGTAATTACACATGAATGAGCACATATAATTTTGAAAGAACAAAGTGTTTTTTGCTAAGAATCAACTTAAAAAAATTACACAGTGTAGTTTTAATTATACTTATAAATATATCTTGATCAAAAGATAGAGTACTAGTAAAGGCCGAATATACTTTTCTGTCAGTATAAGTCAAATATACTTAAGTGCAATTTTAAGAATATTTCTGAGAAGTATATAAAAAGTAGACAAAGTATACGTTTTTATTTTTAGTTTAAAAGAAGTATACTAATAGCACACTTGAATAAACAAATTTTTTTGTAAAGGAGGGTACAAAGTTAAGACCAAATCTAGCAAGTTTTTGATGCAACTGAAACCTTTTTATATAAAAATAAGCAAATGTAAGCAGTTTCGATCTTTAATGTGTCACGGTTGATGAATTCATTGACTTTTCCTTGCGTTGTGTTATGTGTGTGTGTGTGTGTGTGTGTGTGTGTGTGTGGGTGTGTGGGCGTGGTCGCTGATTATCCTCCGGGAGAATCAGCGGCAGGTGATTCTCATTTCCAGTGCCTACTTATACTCACCTTGTGCGTCTTGTGTTTGTCAGATCGTTGTTTGTGGATGTTTCCCCGTACTGTTCCTGTTCCTCCTCGATTTCTCGTGTCTCCAGCCTGTGTTTTCGTTTGGGAGATTCATCGTTGCAGTTTTGTCTTCACGTCTCGTCTTCACTGGGATTTCACCTCACTCATCTGAACGTGCATCTTCGAATTACCCACGCAAGCCTGCGCTGCCAGCGCATCCGTTCCTGTGTTTCTTCCTTCTGATGCTGAGTGTGATCGTGAGACCTGCCTGCAATTAACTGAGACTGTTCCTGTTATCTTCCTACATTTTCTGTGTCTGGTTCCTCGTATTGTTCAATAAAGAACCAGTTTTTACTTGCTATTGTCTCCTCTGTTACTTCACGTTACAGAACGATCTGACCATCATGGAGGCAGCAAGCACACCCGAGCTTGCGGATTATTTCGCTCACAGCACGGCTCGTATGGAACGGCAGGAAGAGAATCTCGCCGCCACTGGTCGAGCGGTTCAGGCGTTGGTAGCGCAGGTGTCCGGGCTCACCCAGCAAATACAACAACTGGCGATGCCCGCTGCGCCAACCCCACCGCCGGCTCCCCCAACTCCTCCCGCACCCATTCATCAACCAGAGCCCCGTTTACCGACGCCTGAGAGCTACTCGGGTGAGCCTAACTATTGTAGAGCCTTCTTGACCGAATGCTCTATGTTCTTTGCCCTTCAGCCTCAGACATTTTGCACTGAAGACTCGAAGGTGGCTTTCGTGCTTACTCTGCTGTCTGGGCGTGCGGCTCTGTGGGGGACGGCGGTGTGGGAGAACCAACGAACATGTTGTTCCTCATTCGCGGCACTCTCGGAGGAGATGAAGAGGGTGTTCGATCGGGCAGTCGCCGGGAGAGAAGCGGCTTGCCAGCTCGCGGACATCGTCCAGGGAGAAAGACCTGTCGCTGACTATTCCAGCGAGTTCCGCACCCTCGCCGCAGAGTGCCGCTGGAACGAGGAGGCGCAGTGGGACATCTTCCTGCATGGGCTGGCTGACCGCATCCAACGTGAGATCTACACCCTGGAGCTACCCACGAGTCTCAATGGATTAATTGACTTGGCTCTGCGAGTGGACGCTCACCTGCATCGCCTGGAGCATCGCACCCGTACGACTCCGGTTCATAGAGTTTTGGGACTCCCTCAGCCGAGCGGTCGTGATGCGGTCAGCCCCGTCGACGATTACGAGCCCATGCAGGTGGGTCGAGCCCGGCTCTCCCGGGAGGAGAGGTAGAGAAGGAGATCCCGAGGATTAGAGAGAGAGAGAGAGAGAGAGAGGTTCAGGTCACTTTCTAAATAACTGTCCCGTAAAAGAGCGAGTCAGGCAGTAGAGAAGAGGATTCTGTCGGGCAGGGTCACCATCCAGAAACCCTCTTCCACTCTCCTTCTGGTGAGATTGCAGTGGGCAACTCACACTGTCAAGCACTTATCGATTCCGGAGCGGAAGATAATTTTATGGACTGGTCTCTAGCACACAAACTTCAGATACCCACCATACCACTCACCAACCAGATCTCCGTCAACGCACTCAATGGCCAAGAGTTACCCACTATATCTGACACCACCATTCAGTTAACTCTCATCACTTCTGGCAATCATTCCGAAGAACTGTCATTTCTGCTTCTGGACTCCCCTCACATCCCCATTGTCCTCGGTCATCCCTGGCTCGTGCAGCATAACCCCAGGGTTGATTGGGGACATAACTCCATTTCTGCCTGGAGCACTGAATGTTATGCTTCTTGTTTAATGTCTGCTGGTTCGTCTTTGTCCAGTTCTGTTTTGCAGGAGGAGTCGGTAAATTTGTCAAACGTGCCCGCAGAGTACCTCGACCTGAAGGAAGTGTTCAGTAAGTCCAGAGCTGCTTCTCTTCCTCTGCATCGTCCCTATGACTATGCCATAGATCTTCTGCCAGGTACGTCTCCGCCTAAGGGCAAGTTATACTCTCTTTCTATTCCCGAGAAGGAGGCCATGGAGAAATACATTTCAGATTCTCTGGCATCCAAGTTCATTCGACCTTCCTCTTCTCCAGCGGGGGTGGGGTTCTTTTTTGTGGGGAAGAAAGACGGTTCCCTGCGACCGTACATTGATTACCGAGGGCTGAACAACATCACGGTAAAGAATACCTATCCTTTGCCGTTGATGTCTTCAGCCTTCGAGCGGTTGCAGGGAGCCTCGGTCTTCACAAAATTGGATTTACGTAATGCTTATCATTTGGTCCGCATCAGGAAGGGAGATGAATGGAAAACTGCATTTAACACCCCCAGGGGGCACTTTGAATATTTGGTCATGCCTTTCGGGCTTTCCAACTCCCCAGCGGTTTTCCAGGCACTTGTCAATGACGTGCTGAGACACATAGTAGACCAGTTCATATATGTCTACCTGGATGACATATTGATTTTTTCTTTGTCTCTCCAGGAACACGTTCAGCACGTCAGACGAGTGCTTCAGAGGTTGCTAGAGAATGGGCTTTTTGTCAAGGCGGAGAAATGCGCTTTTCATGCACAGTCTGTCCCTTTCTTAGGTTACATCATCTCGTCTGAGGGAGTGCGTATGGATCCTGACAAGGTAAAGGCTGTGGTGGATTGGCCAAGTCCAGATTCCTGTAAGGCCCTACAGAGGTTTCTGGGGTTTGCCAATTTTTACCGACGTTTCATTCGTAATTTCAGCCAACTAGCCGCTCCTCTGATAGCCTTGACCTCCCCCAGGACGACGTTCAGGTAGTCCGATGCAGCTGAGGCTGTATTCGCTAACCTGAAGAGCCGCTTTGTTTCCGCTCCCATTCTAATAGCCCCTGATCCATCACGTCAGTTCGTGGTGGAGGTTGATGCGTCAGAGGTGGGGGTAGGTGCGGTACTCTCCCAACGCTCTTCCACAGACGACAAGATCCGCTAAAAGACTCAACTCCAGGCAGGCTCGGTGGGCTTTTTTTTCGGTCGTTTTGATTTTACTCTCTCGTACCGCCCGGGTTCCAAAAACATCAAACCCGATTCTTTATCTCGTATTTTTGATCAATCCGAACACCCGTCTACTCCCGAGTGCATTTTACCCGAGACTCTATTCGTCTCCATACTCACATGGGAGGTCGAATCGAAGGTCAAGACGGTCTTAGAAGGGGTAACGCCCGGGTGCCGGGATTACGGTCCGACGTTATTCAGTGGGATCATTGTTCTAACGTAGCGTAACACCCAGGAGTAAACCATACCAGTTTTTTGGTCAAGCAACGATTCTGGTGGCCCTTGATGGCTCGCGACATTCGAGATTTTGTTTTGGCTTGCTCGGTTTGCGCCACTGGTAAGACTTCCAATCGACCTCCAGATGGGTTACTCCAACCGCTGTCCGTCCCTTCAAGACCCTGGTCCCATATTGCGCTAGATTTTATCACCACCCTCCCGCCCTCTCAAGGCAAGAAGGTTGTTTTTTTGACCGTAGTAGACCGGTTTTCGAAGGCGTCTCATTTTATTCCCTTGCCTAAATTACCCTCTGCCAAGGAGACAGCGGTGACTGTCATTGATTACGTCTTTCGTTTACATGGCCTCCCGATGGACATGGTCTCTGACAGGGGGTCCCAATTTGTGTCCAAATTTCGGCAAGAATTTTGTAAATTACTGGGGGCCACTGTCAGTCTGTCCTCGGGTTACCACCCCCAGAGCAATGGTCAGACAGAGAGAGCCAACCAATATTTGGAGAGAATGTTGCGATGTGTGGTGTCTAAGAATCCTTCTTCCTGGTGCCAACAACTTTCTATGGTGGAGTACGCACACAACTCGTTACCAGTGTCATCTACGGGCCTATCTCCGTTTGAGTGTAGTTTTAGGGTACCAGCCACCAATTTTTCCTAGCCTGGAATCCGAAGTCGCAGTTCCCTCCGCTCACTCCTTCGTCCAGAGGTGTCACCGTACTTGGACCAGAGCCCGTGAGACTCTGCTTCATGTAGGGGCACGCACCAAGGTTAAGGCCGATCACCACCGGTCAAGACCTCCCGTATACGTTGTCGGTTCCAAAGTGTGGCTTTGTACCAAGAATATTCCTCTCCGCTCCGTTTCGAATAAGTTAGCTCCTAAATTCATTGGCCCGTTTCCTGTCACCAAAGTCATTAGTCCAGTGACAGTCCGACTCAAACTTCATCCTGCGTACAGGAGAATTCATCCCATGTTCCATGTGTCCAAATTAAAACCCGTATTTTATTCTCCCATTAATCCACCGGCCCCGGTTCCTCCACCGCCGCGACTCGTAGATGGGGAACCTACTTATTCGGTAAATCGTATTCTAGTCTCGAGACGGAGGGGACGCGGATTTCAGTATCTGGTGGACTGGGAAGTTTACAGTCCGGAGGAGAGAAGTTGGGTTCCTGCTAGGGACATCCTGGATCAATCCCTTATTGATGATTACAATCAACAGGTAGGATCTCCTGGGAGCTCCAGGAGGCGCTCCTAGGGGGAGGGGTACTGTCACGGTTGATGAATTCATTGACTCTTCCTTGCGTTGTGTTATGTGTGTGTGGGTGTGTGGGCGTGGTCGCTGATTATCCTCCGGGAGAATCAGCGGCAGGTGATTCTCATTTCCAGTGCCTACTTATACTCACCTCGTGCGTCTTGTGTTTGTCAGATCGTTGTTTGTGGATGTTTTCCCGTACTGTTCCTGTTCCTAGTTCAAAAATTTTCATATTGTCTTCTTAATGATTAAATTTGGATAGTTTTCTTCTAGAAAGACAAAAAAGTTCAGGTAGAGAAATTTTTTTTTCTTTACCTTGACATGTTTCGACTGCAACCTGCAGTCTTCCTCAGAAGCGTCATCTGACAGCTGTGACGTGTCGTATATCAGCTGTTATTTCCTGGGCGTGGCCAACCCGGCGGACCTGACAGTTCCGCCGGGCTGGCCACGCCCTGCCCCCCCGCCGCTCGATGGTCTCTAGAGGATGGTGTTCCATATGTGTGAGAGCATGTAGGCTCCCTCGTCCCGGTTGATGGTGTCTTTGGCCCGCTTCCTGATTTCAATCGCCTCCTTTATCCATCTTCTGTATTTGTTTGGTTCTGATCTGATGATGTGTCCGTTGTCCCAGTCCATAATGTGGTTATTTCGTTTGCAATGATCTGATATGGCTGATTTTAGTTGTTCCTGTTGCGCTTTTTCCTTTTGAGTTCTTGTGAGTCGTCCTGTTGTTTCTTTTTCACATTCTTTCTGATGTTCTTTCTTTCTTGTGTTGAATGACCTGCCTGTTTCTCCTACGTATGTTTTATTGCATGATTTGCATGGTATCTCGTATATGACGTTACATTTTTTGTCTTGCTCTATTTTGTCCTTGGGGTGTACCAGTAACTGCCTTAACTTTGTATATGGTTTTACTACTGTGTTTATGTTGTATTTTCTCATTGCCCGCTGTAATGGTTCTGTTATGCCTCTGATATATGGTAGGGTTACTATGTCCTTGTTTCCGGTTTCAGATTTCGGTTTGGGTTTTGTTTTTGGTCTGGTTTGCTTGTTTGCGACTTGCTCTTTTCCTTTGTTTATGGCCCATGTCGGATATTGGCAGCGTGCAAGTGCGTGTCTGATATGTTTTTCCTCTTTCTGTCTTTCTTTTTCCTCCGTGATGAATCTGGTCCGTTCATAAAGTGTTCTCACTACTAATAATTTATGCGCCGTGGGATGTTCAGATGTCCAGAGTAAGGCAAGGCAAGGCAAGGCAAGTTTATTTATATAGCACATTTCATACACAATGGTAATTCAAAGTGCTTTACATACTATTAAAAATAATCAGAAGAAATAAGAATATACAAAGCAGTTTAAAATAAAGAAACAAGAAAGAACTAAAAATAATTAAAACAGTTTAGAATAAAGAACAGTTTAAAATAAAGAAACGAGAAAGAACTAAAAATAATTAAAACAGTTTAGAATAAAGACTAAAATAAGACACAGTATAAACAGTCGGACAAACATTGGCACAGTGCTCATTCATTAAATGCAAAGTTAAACAGATGTGTTTTGAGTCTGGATTTGAATGTGACTAATGTAGGAGCACATCTGATCTCCTCTGGAAGCTGGTTCCAGCTGCGGCTGGCATAATAGCTAAAAGCAGACTCTCCTTGCTTAGAGTAAACTCTTGGAACTTCTAGCTGATGTGATCCTAATGATCTGAGTGATCTGTTGGGTTTGTATTCCGTGAGCATATCTGCAATGTATTGAGGTCCTAGGCCATTGAATGATTTATATACTAGTAATAATACTTTAAAATCAATCCTATAAGTAACTGGCAGCCAGTGTAATGACCTGAGGACTGGTGTGATATGATCATATTTTCTGGTTCTGCTAAGAATCCTGGCGGCAGCGTTCTGTATGAGCTGCAAATGTCTTATGGTCTTTTTGGGAAGGCCAGTGAGGAGTCCATTACAATAATCCACCCTGCTGGTGATGAAAGCATGCACTAGTTTTTCTAAGTCTTGTCTGGAAACAAAGCATCTAATTCTTGCAATATTTTTCAGATGATAGTATGCTGATTTAGTTATTGCTTTGACATGACTATTGAAACTAAGGTCTGACTCTAAAGACACACCAAGATTCTTGACCTGATTTTTAGTTGTTTGACCTTTAGAGTGAAGGTATGCGTTCACCTTGAGAACTTCATCTTTGTTTCCAAACACAATGATTTCAGTTTTGTCTTTGTTTAACTGTAGAAAGTTTTGGCACATCCAGCTGTTGACTTCATCAATGCATTGGCACAGGGAGTCAATGGGGCTGTAATCATTAGGCGATAGGGCTAAGTAGATCTGTGTGTCGTCTGCATAGCTGTGGTAAGAGATTTGGTTCTTTCTCATTATTTGGCTCATTGGGAGCATGTACAGGTTGAACAGGAGTGGCGCAAGAATTGAGCCTTGAGGGACTCCGCATGTCATGGGCGTCCACTCAGACTTATGGTCACCTATACTCACATAATAACCTCTCCCATCTAAGTATGACCTGAACCATTTTAGAACTGTCCCAGAAAACCCCACCCAGTTTTCCAGCCTGTCTAGAAGTATGTTATGATCGACAGTGTCAAATGCAGCACTGAGGTCGAGTAGAACCAGCACTGATAATTTGCCTGAATCTGTATTTAAGCGAATATCGTTTATTATCTTAATGAGCGCCGTCTCTGTGCTGTGGTGCGGTCGGAAGCCAGATTGAAAATTATCAAAGTATCCATTTGAGTTTAAGAATTTGTTCAGCTGGTTGAAGACAACTTTTTCAATGATTTTGCCTGTGAAAGGAAGATTTGAGATCGGTCTATAGTTGCTTAATATAGTCTTATCCAGATTGCTCTTTTTCAGGAGGGGTTTGACAACAGCAGTTTTAAGGGAGTTTGGAAAACTTCCATAGAAAAGTGAGGCATTTACCACTTCTATGAGATCTGCTTCTAAACAGTCTAACACACTTTTAAAAAAAGATGTGGGAAGTGTGTCAAGGGCGCAGGTTGATGTTTTAAGGTGCTGAACGGTTTCTTTCAGAATTTTGCCATCAATTTCTTCAAAATCAGACATAGTAACTACTTTCTCAGGTTGAAGTCTGATCTGACTGACCCCAGCGCAACTCAAGGATGTGCTGATCACCTTTCTAATATTATTGATTTTCTCAGAGAAAAAGGTAGCAAACTCACTACACTTGCTGTCGGAGAGCATTTCACTGGGAATCTCGCTTGGGGGATTTGTTAGTCTGTCGACAGTAGCGAAGAGATTTCGAGTATTATTTAGGTTTCTGTTTATGATATTGGAGAAGAAAGTCTGTCTAGCTTTGCCTAGTTCCATATTGAAAGCACGAATGGTGTCTCTATAGATGTTATAGTGGATTATAAGTTTTGTCTTTCGCCACATGCGCTCTGATTTTCTGCATTGTCTTTTCATAATTTGCACTGCTGTTGAGTTTCTCCAAGGTGCTTTTTGTTTACCATTCTTCCTGACTTTCACAGGAGCAATATCATCAATTACATTTTTAACCTTTGAGTTAAAAGAATCAAGGAGAGAATCAACCGAGTCAGCAGATATGCTCGGTCTTAGGGATATGGCCTTCATAAATAGTACACTAGTGTTCTCATTTAGGCATCTCTTCTTGACAGACACAGATCTAGCTTCAGTGGCAGGAGAGATCAATAAATCAAAGAAAATACAGTAATGATCAGAGAGTGCGACATCCTTAATATCATTCAATGAAATGTTTAGACCCTTACTGATAAGTAAATCTAGAGTGTGTCCACGATTGTGTGTGGGCCCATGTACATGTTGAATCAGATCAAAAGTTTTTAAAACAGTATTGATTTCTTTTGTCATATTATTTTCTGCATTATCTATGTGAATGTTAAAATCTCCAGCAATAGTGAAACTGTCAAACTCTGAGGAAATTATTGATAACAGTTCTGTAAAGTCTTCAGCAAAGGCTGAAGAGTATTTTGGAGGCCTGTAAATAGTGATAAGTAAAATGCGTGGAGCACCTTTTAACACAATACCCAGATGTTCGAAAGACGGGTAATTACCAAATGATATTTGCTTACATTGATAGACATCTTTAAAAAGAGCAGCTACACCCCCACCGAGTAGATATTGGTCGGTGTGTGTTGGTTTCCTGTAGACTGTTATTTTGATGCTGTCATCATCTCTGTGGTGGATCTTTAAATCTAAAAAAGTTCTGGTTCTGTTGCATTCTTCCTCATGTGTGAATTTTATGTTTCCAGTGGGGTCAATACTGTTTAGGTGGTCCATGAGTTCCTGTGTATGTCCGTTTTTTATTTTTTCCAGTATGTCGTCTACATAACGTTTCCAGATGGTAGGTTTGCAATGAGATGGTGCTGTGGCTATGGCTGTGGTTTCCAAGTCCTCCATGAAAAAACTGCTCATTATGGCTGATAGTGGGTCCCCCATGGCGAATCCCTCTTTTTGTCTGAATATTGTTCCTCTGTATTGGAAATATGTGGATTTTGTGACGAAGCTCAGTAGTTCAGTTATATCATCAACTGTGAGGTTTGTGCGTCTTTTAAGTGTCCTGTCTTTTCTGAGTCGTTCTTGTACGATGTGAAGTGTGACATCCACGGGGGTCTTTGTGAAAAGTGATATGACATTGTGTGAAATTAAAATCTCATCTGATTCTATTTTTATGTTGTTGAGTTCTTTCACTAGTTGTTTTGAGTTTTGACAGTGATGTTCTGTTAGGCCGAGGAGGGGTTTTATGATTTCCGCTAATTCCTGTTCCTCCTCGATTCCTTGTGTCTCCAGCCTGTGTTTTCGTTTGGGAGATTCATCGTTGCAGTTTTGTCTTCACGTCTCGTCTTCACTGGGATTTCACCTCACTCATCTGACTGTGCATCTTCGAGTTGCTCACGCAAGCCTGCGCTGCCAACGCATCCGTTCCTGTGTTTCTTCCTTCTGATGCTGAGTGTGATCGTGAGACCTGCCTGCAATTGACTGAGACTGTTCCTGTTATCTTCCTACATTTTCTGAGTCTGGTTCCTCGTATTGTTCAATAAAGAACCAGTTTTTACTTGTTTTTATTGTCTCCTCTGTTACTTCACGTTACATTATGTCCCTCAGAGACACTGATGAGTTATAATAAACCCTAATCCAGCACAGAGGGCTTCAGTGAATGTGGTGTTGAATGTGTGTGAGTGTGTGAGTGTCAGAGACGCTGTAAAATCATATATTATTTCATATTTTTTTCAGTATATTTAAACCATTTAATATATTGATCAGAAATATATGGAAATATTTTTTCGTTCCATAAGGGACAACAGCTTGTAAGGTAATTGAAATGCCTTGGTCTGTGCAGTCTCAATCACTTGGTTTAATTTTTTTTCTTTTTCCTAATTGGTCCTAGAGCAGGAGTTCCCAACACTGTTCCTTGAGTTCCTCTTTCCTGCAGAGTTTAGCTCCAGCTCTAATTAAACACATGTGAACTCGCTAATCAGGGACTTTAGGATTACTACTGTAGAAAGTTACAGGCAGGAGAGTTTGATCAAGGTTGGGCCGTTTCTCAATATGCGTTCTTGTCTGTACTTGTGTTCTTGTGGACTTGAAACGTCATCTGTTCCAATTCAAAGTTCACATCTAGCTAATACAGTTCAAATCCCCGGATGTGTTCTTGCTCCGCCCCTTTTACCCAGGATGCATCGAGAGGAGACTTTTGTGGACTTGAGACAGCCAGGTATCCCAGAATGCATCTAGCTCCAACCAGCAAGCACCAATAGCAGATGAGAAAACCTGCGTAATTTAAAAATACTACAGTTATTGTGCCACAAAATGTAGTTTTAAGAGTTTTTCAGGCAAGAATGTAGTTGTTTAACCCCCTGGGGTCGACAATCACGCCGGCGTGATTTGCTCGCTTTTTTTCTTATCAATTGAAACGAGACTCAAAATACTCTGTTGACTTTGATTTTACAAACAAGTTTCATACATCAATCGATCCTGTTAAGTGTGTATTATTTTTGTGTATACTCACAATAAAAGCAAAGTGTTGTGCTTTTTGCCAAATAAAGAAAAATAAACATGATGCGAGTTCTGCCTTCTCTCTGTCAGTGTAGTCAATTCTGAAACGCGTCCGAAAATGAACTGTAACTCAGCGAATACTCAGTCAAACAGGCATACAGACACACAGGCATGAAGCTTGAATTCTCTTCTTTTAAATGAAGTAATTTTTATAAAAAGCAAATATTCTCACTTTATGTAATCTGTATGAAAAGAGAGAGATGTCAGTCGTTCTCATCTCAGCTCATTATTTTTAACGTGACCCCGCCCACAGAGAGCGCGCGCTATTCAAACGCAAATGACTGAGGCAATCCATGCAAACTGTGAACGCCCCCATATCAGCTCGCGAAAACACATCAAGTTTAATCAGATCATTGTACTTGTTTACACCGTCTCGCAGCGCTGTGAGGAATAATACTATCGTAATAATAATAATGGAAAATGTACCTCAGAAGTGCTGGTATTTCGAGGAGCAACGGATCCGACTGAGCTGAGGAATACTGTAGTAAGTTTTTTTCATTCTCAAGTGAATCGCGTTTCTGTGTGTGTATATATATACACTCACCTAAAGGATTATTAGGAACACCTGTTCAATTTCTCATTAATGCAATTATCTAATCAACCAATCACAAGGCAGTTGCTTCAATGCATTTAGGGGTGTGGTCCTGGTCAAGACAATCTCCTGAACTCCAAACTGAATGTCAGAATGGTAAAGAAAGGTGATTTAAGCAATTTTGAGCGTGCATGGTGGTTGGTGCCAGACGGGCCGGTCTGAGTATTTCACAATCTGCTCAGTTACTGGGATTTACACGCACAACCATTTCTAGGGTTTACAAAGAATGGTGTGAAAAGGTCAGAGGAGAATGGGCCAACAGATTCAAGCTGATAGAAGAGCAACTTTGACTGAAATAACCACTCGTTACAACCGAGGTATGCAGCAAAGCATTTGTGAAGCCACAACACGCACAACCTTGAGGCGGATGGGCTACAACAGCAGAAGACCCCACCGGGTACCACTCATCTCCACTACAAATAGGAAAAAGAGGCTACAATTTGCACGAGCTCACCAAAATTGGACAGTTGAAGACTGGAAAAATGTTGCCTGGTCTGATGAGTCTCGATTTCTGTTGAGACATTCAGATGGTAGAGTCAGAATTTGGCGTAAACAGAATGAGAACATGGATCCATCATGCCTTGTTACCACTGTGCAGGCTGGTGGTGGTGGTGTAATGGTGTGGGGGATGTTTTCTTGGCACACTTTAGGCCCCTTAGTGCCAATTGGGCATCGTTTAAATGCCACGGCCTACCTGAGCATTGTTTCTGACCATGTCCATCCCTTTATGACCACCATGTACCCATCCTCTGATGGCTACTTCCAGCAGGATAATGCACCATGTCACAAAGCTCGAATCATTTCAAATTGTTTTCTTGAACATGACAATGAGTTCACTGTACTAAAATGGCCCCCACAGTCACCAGATCTCAACCCAATAGAGCATCTTTGGGATGTGGTGGAATGGGAGCTTCGTGCCCTGGATGTGCATCCCACAAATCTCCATCAACTGCAAGATGCTATCCTATCAATATGGGCCAACATTTCTAAAGAATGCTTTCAGCACCTTGTTGAATCAATGCCACCTAGAATTAAGGCAGTTCTGAAGGCGAAAGGGGGTCAAACACAGTATTAGTATGGTGTTCCTAATAATCCTTTAGGTGAGTGTGTATATATATATATATATATATATATATATATATATATATATATATATATATATATATATATTGCTCTTGCATTCTTTCTTGTGGCTCAGTGACACACCTGAATGAATGGCTCATTAAGTATGCGGGCCCCATTGTCTCCTCAGGTGCGAACTACTCTTTATTCATGATGGTGTTGGATCATTGACGCCCACTCGCATATTGCCTTTCCAAACAGAAAGTGTCTTGCAAAATTTAAATCAATGTATTGTTTTATTTGAATGATTAGGCAGGATGATTTTCAGATCATTTTGAATAAAAAACTCTAGGCGACAACATCCATTAGTCAAAAGTCTTATGGACACATATTTAGTATGTGTTTTGTGGCCTTATTTCAGAAACTTTAGTTTTTAGTTTTTTCAATAACCATGCATAAACATTATTCTCTCAAAAATACAAACATGTACATATGTGTTGCTCACATATTATGGTAGCCCTGTTTGTGCAGAAAAGAGTGTAATTACACATTTGCCATTAATATGTTTATAAGCAACTGAAAAAAGCACAAATGTCAGGGCATGTCAGGGCATGTCAGAACATCTCAAGGACCCCAAAAACACCTCAGACCCCAGAGGGTTAAAGCTCAAATCTGTGGATTATATATAAAGATAGCGCCTATTTGAAAATTTGACCTGATGTTTTGGGAGTTGTGAGATCCAGGCGATCAGCGTTCATTAACATTAACCTGGAACATCCTATCCTCGGCTAGTCCTTCTGACGTTTGCCGCTGGCTCTGATGGCTCTGTAGTGGTTAAACATGAGATATAATTCGTCTTGTCTATATTTAATGGGCAATCTTTGGTCTTATGAATCTATTGACAAATCTTTTTTTGCTGTAGGCAAAATGAATAACTTTATATATTTAGGCTATTTAACTACCTAGCTACCTAACTACTAGCCTACTAGAGCGCTGTTTTGTACATTTGACTGAATTGTTTGCTTTATTTCCTATATAGCTTCTTATACCATTTACTTATACTTTTATAATGGCTATTATTGATAATTAAAACTGAAATTTAAAAAAAGAGACAGGAGCCATGTCCCAAATGGCGCACTTCATGTGGACTTTTGGTCTCGTGGACTTAAATTGCGCGTGTTCGCTGAGTCTACGAGTCCGTAGGTCGTTCCATTCAGCATTTTAATGCTCTGAAGTGTGCTCAGCAGCGCCCCCCCTTTGTACCCTTGAAGCAGTCTTCCGCAGAGCCTGCATGGATGCAGGCTCCACACATTTTAACTCCCCAGGAATCCTTGCGAAAGGCCAATCAGACAGCGGATGGGAGGAGATTTTGCTGAGAAGAAAATATTATGGTTTTTATGACCTAGATGTACATTTTACCAGTTGTTACCTACACAAACATTATGGTCATCAACCAGTGGTTGATGTCTCAAACATAATGATAGCGTGTTGAATAATATGATCGCATAATGATTCATTAAATAAATAGAACCGAATGTCGGGCCTTTACTGAGTCATATGTACATGTAGTATGAATATTGAAACCTGTAAATTCATCTGAAACTCATGCACATTTTCATTATGTGTTAAAATTGTAATCTTAGTTCAAATGGGCCCTATAGGTCTGCACTTCATGACGTCACCAAAGTGTGGACTCTGAGGAAGTCCACAAGTCCGGAGTGCGCCATTTGGGACAGGGGCAGGGTTGTGTTTTATGTCATATTTCATTTTATTACGGTAAAGATGCCTATGTTTAATATTTTTAAAATGTAAACAAAGAGTTGTTTTATATTTTGTTTTGTTATAAATATACATGCAGTGAAGATAATCAATGTACGCTTTGCCTGAACCACATTTGTGTGGCTATTAAAAGAGGTATAGTGGTGTTTTATAACATATTTTGTTTTATTGTTGCTTAAAATATACATAACGAGATAACCGGAGTAGCAGAGCGAGCGGAGTGACATTATCAAGAACTCTGCTGTTCCAAATAGCAGAATACCGGACCTGCGTCCTCGAGAGTTCATTCTCCTGAGTCGATCTTGGCAAGTCAGAACTACAGAGGATGCATGTCAGAACTTTGCGTACTTGAGAAATGCCCTTGGACTCAGCAGGAAAGTGGACTTTCGAAGGCCAGAGTTGAGAACCCCTGTCAAATGCCGGGTATACACTACATAAAATCATCGTATCGCTGTTCCTTTCACACTACACAACTGTTTTGTATCATGAAGTTGCTGTGGTTTACACATTTCACAACCGATCGTTGACTGGGGATCACACATCACACAATATTTCACTGGAAATAATCCCCATCAACTCTGTTTTGTTTCCAGAATGCAGCATGAGAAGTGATACAGGGAATGACGTAAGATCACGAATTGGTCTTGCTGAATTCTACCGCAAGACTGGAATATGAACTGAAAAATGTTGGTCTGCAAGAATCTTGCGATCCAGGTTAGCTGTATGCTGATATGCAGTGAAAAAGAAAAAAAGAAAAGCAAGACTATGGAGGAGAGAATGGTTGGGGAGACGACAACTCCTCGTAAAATTTCCCTTGCGCTGTTTCCTGCTCTCTCATTGGCTGTAGGTCGTCAATGTCATTTCCACTCAAAACACATTTCACACTGCAAAACTTAAATAGTAGACAGTTCCAGATATTTATCCTACTAAATATTTCATGGGCATCCACGATGCGTCGGCACTTCTCTTGGATCGCGTCTTTGATAATTAACACTATGCATGAACGAGCACCAATTTGTCTCAGATTTCGGGCTTTTTTCGGCGAGCTTCAGAAAACTGCCAGCCAGTGAAAATTGGGCCTAAAGTCGGTAGTGTATACGCTGCTTTAGAGCATTCAGAGAAATCACGTTCTGACAATACAAATTTGGTGAAAGTGTCACATATTGGTTAAAAGTTATAAGCCATTGTTTTACACGATAAGAAGCTTTAATGGATCATAAACCATTTAACGAACACTTGTTCTAGCTAATGCTTGAAGTTATTTTCTCTTGTAACTACATGGGATTAAGTTCAAGACTTGAATATGATTATGGGATAAATATGTATTTCCAGGTACAGACTGATCATTATTTACCCTTGATCTGTTTTGAATCAGCAAGTGGAAGAAGCCTTCATGTTGCCCTCAGTCCGAGCTGTGAGAGAAAGATGAAACATCAGATTACACAAACACATCAGCTGAGCAAAGAGAAACATTTGAGTTTAACAATGACTTCATTTTTCACATTGAATCCCTCACAGTACTAAACTATCACTCCTTACAATGAAAGAAAACATTTAAATGTAATGTTTAAACATTACCTTCCCTTGTGTTTGTTCTCTAGCTGTTCGGCCAGATAATTCTGGTTCATCTTCCTCAGGATGTTCACTGTGATCTTCACAGCTTCTTCTGGTCCTGAACGTGCCACCATCGTGTCCACTGTGTCAAAGACATCTGCATTCTCCATTTCAGACTTTGGAATATGCTCATGATTCCTCAAGTACCACTGAAAGCGCTTCAGATCATCTTTTCCTAGATCCCTCAGTGAGTTCTCAAGCTGCTCTTTAACAGACGCCATATTCCTTCGCTGATTCACTTCTGCAGGACAAAAAGAAAAAGATCTTCAGTATTTTTCACTCTAAACACATGATTCGGAGTATTCAAATGTTAGGGTTAGATCAGGTCTCGTCTCTTAGAGGCATCTCATCCAAACTCTTGTTGAACAGTCAGTGATTTTTCAGCGAGTCACACACAAAGCAGGAAACAAGATTTAAATAAAAAGGTTTTTACGAGTAGTACAATTAGTAGTCAGAGGTGCAAAAACATTTTATGTTGCCATGGAAGGACTGAATAACACATTTACATGATCTAAATGAATTATTTGAGCTAAATAATATATACATTAAAAGCTAAATAAAGCTAAATAAAATAAAATAAAATAAAATAAAGAGCTAAATAAAATAAAATTATTGTGTGTGTATAATGTAGATATATTTTAGTTCCTCCTATGAACTTGCCATAGCACATTAATTGTAATATCCATTTTACAACAGTACACAAGTTTTACCACAAAAGTTTTACCACCTCCCTACAAAAAGGAACCAAATTAGTAAATTAAGTTGCATAGAACTACTCAGAAGAACGATGTGTTGACGTAATCAATTACATTAATTATGAAAAAAACGTAAATTTGTGTGGAATGCACCAAAGCGGCACACTGTTTACATTCATCCCTAATCCCCTGTCATGTTTCACACAAAACAAGACTCACAAGAGCAGATACTAATTAACTATTAGTTCTTCAGTAATTGTTATTCGTTATGCAGTAAGTAAGAAACAGTATTCTAAAGTGTTACAGAGATATTGATTTCAGATTAAACTGTTTTAAAATAGTAGCCTACCTGTTTGTATCTAATTGTAACGAGGCAGGCTGGAACATAGAAGGAAGCAGGATCCAAATGCAGCAGTAGTACTTTTATTAAATAAACTAAAGACAAGACAGACTCAAAAACTCAGACACAGGGAACGGCACAACCAACATCTAACAACATCATGAACCCACAAACACTGTAACAAGACACAGGGTATAAATACAGAGACTAACAAGCTAAACAAGATAACAAGAGGGCGTGGTTAATCAGAAACACCTGGGCATACTAATAAACTAGAAAAACTACAAAGGACTACAAAACATGACACAGAACAGGAAATAATTAAAGTCCACACAAGACAAGGGAAACACCAGACAGGAATCATTACACTAATAATCCAACAGTGTACAAAACAAGTCACAATGGCAACAGCTGCATTTGTATGAAACAACAGAGAGTGAGTCCATGATACTGGATGGCATAATTAACTGTACACAAAATATTGATTTGACTGAGTATAAATATTTTATCAGCTCACCAAATGCAAATCTTTCACAAGGTAAAACTCGTTCCTAGCAGGCGTATAGCGCTGCTGACTTCAGTGATGAGTCTCTAGCTATGTTTCCATCCACACGTCTTTATCCGAATTAAGTGATATCAAATGAAAAATGCCTTATGGAAACAGTAAAATTCGATTGAATTTCATGAATATCGACTCAAATGAAATACGTTCGGTCTCATCGGATTTTATCTTGATCGATATACGGCTTATGCGATAAACACTGATGGAAACGTTACATGGCGTGATCCATTTTGTCTAGCAAAACTTTGTTCGCAAATGTTTGCTTGAATGTTGTGCGATTCTGTGCGAAAATGAATGGAAACACCTTAAAATGTCTCAAATCAATTCGATATACCAATTTGATCGCAAAACAGCATGTGACGTCATTACGCACAGGTTTTTATTCGCTTTAAAGCCGTTGGATGGAAACACACTTTCACCAGCTTTATTCGCATGAGTTTTTTTTACCGAACTTAAGATAATTCGATTGACAAGTGGATGGAAACTTAGCTTCTGTTTCTGTTCTCTGTTGTTATCTGGGAATATCATACCACTGGATGGCGCGATTGACCAATCAGAATCAAGTATTCCATAGAGCCGTGTAATAAACTCTTATAAAGATTACTCCTCCAATGAAGGAAACTTAATAAAATATACATTCTGAGACGTAAAACTCCCACGGCAGGATTACAAACAGAATGTCCGTGTACACTGTAGAATCTAATTAGAGTAATTCTAAGTAAAGTGAAATAGAAATAGTATGTTGTATTGGCAAATGCTTAGTTAATATAGTTCACTTACACAAGAGTTCTAGTAACTAAAAAAAGACGTAGAGAGAACTTGATAATTTACTTTAGATTTACTCTTGACTTAGTATAGTTACCATTGTTGTGTTTCACATGCTGAATGGTGAAGTCTGTGACTCAAGCATGGTCAAATCCAAGATATTTTTGGGTGTTTTTTGGTGTTTTTGTTGATGGCAGCATTTTAGCTGCCACAAAGATGTTGAAGCTGTCTACCTGACACCTCCGAGGTTTGTGATAACCAAAGTTTGTTAGTAGCATAATTATTATTATTGTGTTGAGGTAGTTTTGTGATGTAAATACTATTTTGGAGCGTTGGATTCGGTATTACCTCACACAGTGCGACTGTTTGGCATATAGCCTATTTTTTTTTTTTTCCTATTTAATTTTCATTAAGTTACGTTCTTTTTTCTTTTTTTAATAATTATTATTATTGCTGTTTTAAGTTGAGTTGATGAGACTGCTTTTGACCTATATTATTTGGTTTACTCACTGGAATGCCCTGGAACATGGAGTCTGGGGCAGCTGGGTTATTCTTGAAGGGTGTCGTGTTTTTATGTGTATATGTTTTGTATTTAAACGTCCTGTCTGTTTGTTTTGATCAGTTTATTTGATAGTTTTTGCACCCTTGTAATGAATTTTTGGATTCAGTTATTTTTGGTCTTATATTTGACCAGTGATAGTATCATTGTTAGTTATTTTTCAAGCTGGATAAGGTTAAGGGATTAAAAA
The DNA here is from genome assembly GCF_963993115.1 of Abramis brama. Taxonomy (NCBI): domain Eukaryota; kingdom Metazoa; phylum Chordata; class Actinopteri; order Cypriniformes; family Leuciscidae; genus Abramis; species Abramis brama. The sequence goes on along the minus strand of NC_139964.1, from coordinate 2,018,185 downwards.
TCATTCACTTGAATATTAGAAGTCTGGTGTGTAAAATTGATTTACTTCGTGTGTGGGTTGATTTAAATAAGCCTGATATTATCACTCTTTCTGAAACATGGCTCAATAGTAATGTTTCAGATAATGAAATTAACTTAACCAATTATGTTGTTTATAGATTGGATAGGTGCTCCAGGGGTGGAGGTGTGGCTATATATATTCTACAGGTCTTGTATCTGAATTAATTATACCTTCGGTTGATCCTTTATATTTTGAATGTATTTTTGTTAAGGTGGTTTTCCATTTAAATAAATGTATAATCATCGGGGGTATATACAGGCCACCCTCTTCACCAGTGGAGTCCTTTAATTGCCTGATATCCACTGTTAATTCAGTTTTTGGTAAAAATTAGCTTATCTTATTAGGCGACTTTAATAAGAATTGGTTGGATACGTCTTGTAATAAAGAGAAAAACATATTTAATCATTTAAATCTTACCCAATTAATTACTGAGCCTACTAGAATTACTTCTCGCACACAATCTCTTCTTGATTGGATACTTGTTTCTCACCCAAATAGATTTTTAAGGTCAGGTGTGATGTCTGATTGCTTTAGCGATCATTCGATTATATTCTGTGTTTGGAAAATTAAAGTACCTAAATTGCCACCAAAATTAATTAAAATCAGACAATATAAAAAAACTGAATTTAGATTTATTTATTCATGATCTGATTTCTATTAATTGGAATAGATATCATTTAATTCCTAATGTACAAGACGCTTGGGATTTTTTTTATAGTGAGTTTATAAATGTTGTAGACAAGCATGCACCTTGGAAAATTGTTAGGGTTAAGGGCAATCATCTTCCTTGGATTAATTCGGAACTTATTAGTCTCTTTAGGCAAAGGGACAAAGCATGGAGAACATTTCGTCAGACAAGAAGTAATGTTGATTGGGAAGTCTATAGGCATTTGAGAAATTTGAGCAAGACAAAAACTTGAACTGCTAAGTTTAATTATTATAAAGAATGTCTGTCTTTTCATTATAAAAATCCTAAACAATTCTGGAATAAAATTAAAAACATTATTAATACATCAAATAAAAATTCAATTAATAAAATTAGAGCTGATAATAATACAATACTTCATGACTCCTTATATATTACGCAAGAATTTAACCAGCATTTTTCTTCAGTTTGGTCTACTTTAGTATCTGCCTCTTACTTGAATACTGATATTTGTAATGAGACTGCATCATGTAATAGTAATTTTTCATTTGGGAAGATTGCTCCAATTGATGTTCAGAGTGCCATTGATGAATTAAAAGTGACTAGTGGTGAAGGATTAGATGGAATTGAAAATAAGTATCTTAAATTAACTTCACATATTCTTATGTATCCACTAGCTGATTTATTTAATCTTTCTTTGTCTACATGCAAGTTGCCGGTGATCTGGAAATGTGCATGCATTACTCCACTTTATAAGGGAGGTGATGTACTTGATCGCAATAATTATAGACCAATATCTATTATATGTTCTATAGCTAAAGTTTTTGAAAAATTAATTTATAAACAACTTTCAAATTATTTATGTATAAATAATATTCTATCATCATCTCAATCTGGTTAAGTCTAATCATTCCACTACTACTGCATTATTAAGTTTACAAATGATGTGTTTTCAGCCTCAGATAATGGCAAGCTCACAAGTGCTATTTTTCTTGATTTGACTAAAGCTTTTGATTTGGTTGATCATTATTTGCTTTTAGATAAACTTCATGCTAATGGTCTTTCAAAAAATACAATTTTGTGGTTTAATTCATATCTGCATAACAGGAAACAATGTGTTGTCCTAAATGGGATTAAATCTGATTTTCTGATTCAACAAAGAGGTGTGCCTCAAGGTTCAGTTTTGGGACCAATTCTTTTTTCTATTTATGTAAATAATTTACCATTACTTCTTAAAAACTGTCAGGTTCAACTTTATGCGGATGATACTGTCATATATACATTTAATTCTGATCCCATACAAATTCAATTATCTCTTCAATCGGATTTTAATAGTTTACAAGACTGGCTTTTGGCTAATAAATTAGTGCTTAATAAAACCAAGTCATATACTATGATTTTTGGTTCTAGACATAAACTTAATTCCAAAACCTGTTCTTGTGTTATATCATGTAAAGACGGTACTCTGCATAGAGTTGATACTATTAAATCTTGGTGTATGGCTTGATTCTAAACTTTCCTTTAAACCACACATTAATCATGTTTTACAAAAAGTGAATGTTGGAATGAGTATCTTGCATCGATCTCGAAATTGCTTCTCTTATAGTGTCCGTAAGAAACTAGTTGCTCAATTAATATTTCCGTTTTTTGATTACTGTGATGGGGTTTATCAGACGGCATTAAAATCTGATCTTGTCTCACTTAATTCGGCATTTAATAGAATTTGCAGATTTGTTTTAGGATGTTCTTTTTCCACTCACCACTGTACAATGTATGATGCACTTCAGTGGCCATCTTTGAATGTGAGAAGGCAGATTCACTGGCTCCAATTTATATTTAAATGTATTTACTTTGATTATCCTAGTTATTTACAACAATACTTTGTACTCTTTTCTTCAAACCACCAAGTTAGGCATTCTGTCCAGACTTATTTTCTTGTTTCTCGTGTTAAAAGAACAATTGGTAAGAGAGCATTTATGTTTAAAGCCCCATTAGACTGGAATAATTTGCCTGTAGATATTAGATCCATTACTTCATTTTGATTGTTTAAACAATCTTTATTATCTTATTTTAAAGTAGATTGCACATGCTATCATTGAAACTGTCGTTGTTGTTATGTGTACTGTTGGTATTTATTTTTGGTGTTTTGTTGTCTGCCTGTTTGTTGGTGTACTGTTAATTAATTGTAATTGTGTTATGTTCTTCAAGTTGTAATTGTGTTTCTTTGTAAAGACCCCCTCGAAAACGAGATGTTACATCTCAAGGGGTTAATCCTAATAAATTCTAATAATATTGTCACAAATATAGTGGGATTATATCAACCCAATTAAAAGTTTCACAAGGTGTTAATGACACAAGTGTTAACAATACAATTTAAAAAAAACATTATCAAACATGAAAAATAGACTAGTGAATGATTTAGTTAGAAGTTATGTCACCTTTTAGAATAGCATTACAATAATATAAATGAAGTTCCAAGTGCCCAACCAAATGGAACACTGATAATCATAATGGTGAGTTCAAACAAAAACATTTTAAGAAAATCAATTTATGAAGTCAGCTTATGTGAAGTTCTCTAACAATATTGTATTGACAATTCAATATCAAAATTACTTTTGGAAATGAGTGAATGCAAACAGAGAAAGATAACGGCAGAAATGGAGGAAATGAGTGAAAAGTCTATTAAGAATTGCCCTGCCTCAGAAACTCTTTTTGCTTGATAAAATGTCTCTCAAAACCGAACAATTAGGCGGCGTTCACATATCGCGCCTAAAAACGCATAGAAAACGCTAGGCGCGCCGCGTTCTCCTTTTTCCAAAGCGCTCGGGTGGTTGCGCTCCGGAGGCGTCTGTCGTTGCTAAGCTTGGTTTTTGTCACGTGACCTGCGGTGCGCTTGCGGCATTCTGAAAAGTTGAGATGTTTTTATTTCGATGTGGCGCGGACGCGCTTGGAAAAAACGAGCGTGTCGCACCGTGACCACGTCGCTTCCATTATGAGCGCGCATACCGCGCGCCTACATTTGAAATAACGAACTTGCGCGCGCAAAAGACGCGATATGTGAACAGGCCCTTAATCTACCTTTGGGTTTTCTGAGTAACCAAGCCATGGTATGTAGTACATAGTAGTCTGTAGTATATTAGTACAGATTACTAGATTTTTACAATTACGTTAAGACATTAAGTAAAGTTAACTAAAGAGTGTTAGTTAGAACAACTGTTGGATTTTACAATGGTAATTCACCAATAAGTAAGAAATATATATACACTGTATATATATATATATATATATATATCAGTAGCGTACCGTGGTGTTTCAGTCAGGGCCTTCAGTAACGATCTAACCCCCCTCCCCCCCCCCCCCCCATCGCCATAACAACACACACAGATTCATGCAAAATACAATCATGCACTGTATGGACTACTGCATAACATCAACGACGAGACAGCTGATCTTCAACCTCAGCGCACACGCACACCACTGTACATTATAAAAGCTGAGCTGAAACATCTCGCGCACGGATGTACATGTACCTAATACAAATAAATAAAACATCTCCGGTTAACTAGCAGGACATTAATTTTCGTTTGTTGAATAAGATGCATTCTAGCGCTGAAATGTGTTGTTCAAGCTGAGTGCTTGTTGCCGCTGTTATCAGTGGCGCGGACAGTGTTCTCTTGTGGCTCGCGCACAGTTTTCATCATAGACTGTAAAAAAAATGGTTCTCTTACGAGAGTTCTCTCGTACTGCGTTTGAAAAACGCTGCGGGAAAAGTCTCTTTTCACGAAACACTGAAGCAAAAATTATCCTTTAATTTTTCATATATGTAAAACGCGTTGCGGCAGCAGCAGACAGCTGAAGCAAGACGGCTTGTCTGCTCATTGGCTGCTCTGCGGCAACTGCATAAGCCTATCGAGCGCAGGCTGATGCAACATCAGACCAATGAGGGCGCTTCGCGCCCTCCTCGCCACTTCCCGCCGAGACGGGCGTGGCTTACCTCTATAAAAGGAGCTCGAGAAGGCTGACTCACTTCATTTTAATCTCTTCAGCGAAGCGCACGCATCGCTGGATCACGGAAGCAGCGTCGTCAGAAGCAAGCACTTCAGCGGGACGAGCCCTCGAAGCCGCTGGCCTACGCCGCCTTCTACAGCCGTACCTGCTGCGCTTTCCGACGCCCATATCCTTTATTGTGCTCTGTTTGTGTGTGTGTGTGAGCGTTCTCTTAGCACTCACCCCCTAAAAGAGCGGCGTCTTTCTAAAGATGCCTAAATCCTGCGGCTCGTGCAGAGCCCCACTCGCCGGGGGAGACGACCACGTCATCTGTGTTTCCTGCCTCGGTGAGGACCATGCAGCGCTCGCGCTCGCTGACGGCGGCTGCCCTCACTGCGAGCGTTTGCCTATGGTGGCTCTGAGGACCCGCCTGGCATCCTTCTCGAAGCCTGCATTCTCCGCCGCGATGCCGCGCCGTAAGAAGCGCCGCTCGCAGCGGGTCCCGGAACCCTCTCCACCCCGACCAAGCTCGCCGGTTCGCCCGCCAGCTTCACCGACCTCCCCCGAATCACTTCCTGATGCTCAGCGCCCGCAGCCCGCCGCCGCGTCATCAGAGGAAGTTGTTTCGGAGGCCGCGTCGGGGGAAAAGGATTCCTGTTCTCTCCTCGCTTCAGGCAGAGAGGATTGGGCGAGCTCTGAGGACCTTGCGCCTCCTGCCCGAAAGCCCTCAGTGAGAGCCAGCATCGAGACGGAGCTCATGCGAGTGCTCGCGTTGGCCGCGGCGAACCTCGTTCGCACCGGAGCCCCCCTCTCGCACCCGGCTCGATGGTAGCTTCCTCCCAGGTGAGCGCAATTCTCCGGAATCTAAGCCCGCTCCTTTTCTTCCTGAGTTACATGAAGAAGTTGCGAAGGCCTGGAACGCGCCCTACTCTGCGCGTACACGCTCATCTGTGTCGCCTGCATTCTCCTCTTTGGACAAGGCGAATGAACGAGGCTACCTCTCTCTGCCGCCGGTGGAACAGGCTATAGCGACCCATCTGTGCCCGCCCTCTGCTGGACGGCGAACTAAACCGGTGTTGCCTTCAAAAGCCTGCCGCATGACGTCGACGCTGCTCGCGCGAATATTCTCCGCCGCTGGGCAAGCCGCGTCAGCGCTACACACCATGGCTACATTGCAGATTTTCCAGGGTGATCTCCTCCGTAAATGGGACGAGGCTGGACCTGATGCTGTCTGCATTGCGGATTTGAGGAGTGCTTCGGACCTCACGCTCCGAGCCACCAAAGCTGCCGCACAAGCCATGGGACGCTGTATGGCTTCCGCCACTGTCGCTGAGAGGCACTTATGGCTGACGCTCACGGAGATGGCCGATTCCGAGCGCATCGCGTTTCTCGACGCCCCGCTGTCTTCCGCTGGCCTCTTTGGTTCTTCTCTCTCCGAGTTCGTAGAGAGATTTACCGAAGCCCAAAAAGCGTCTCAAGCCTTCAAGCACTTCCTCCCGAAGCGCTCTGGTTCCGCGGCGGGTCGAGACAAACGGACCCCGCGAACCGCACAGCCTCAGCCGCCGCCTTCGGCCCCCTCTTCGCAGCAGCCTCAACAGCGCAGCTCGAGACCCCACTCTCGGTCGAGCGCCCGGCGCCCCGCGCCCGAGGATTGTAGTGAAGCCAGAGGTCCCGAAGAAGTCCTAGCCCGCCTAGGGAAGCGCAGGTGTGTGAGTCCCATTGCGGCCGGCCTCCCACCCAAGCGCCTCGCTGTCTCAGCCCCAAGCTTCGCGGCTGTCCCAGCGTTCTCTGCAAAGCACAAGCCTGTACAAGTGCCCGCTTGCCTGCACTCAAAAGCCGTTTTTACGGCTACCCAGATATGTCTCGAAAAGAGTGTGTTTTCTGGTGTCCCGGCCACGGCCGATGGTGCTATAAGTGTAGTGTCGATGCCCACTCCTCTGTGCCCATCCATACACATAAGCACAGCCCTGCACCCAGGGCTCGCGCAAATAAAATCGACTCAGGTCGATTGCGCCCCCCACATAGTAAAAGTGCCCACTACTCAGTGCCCACGAACACTATGTCTATCAGATCACAGGCTCTCTGTAAAAACGAGACCTGTGAGCGCGCCAAGCAGTAAATGTGCCCGCTCACAGCCCACATCTACTCGCACACATGAGTCCCACGGGGCTCGCGCAGCCCTCCCTCACTCAGTCAAACACTGTTGTAAGGTCGAGGGCGAGCGCTCCGCCCGCTGTATTAAGCGCGCCCCCCGCCTCAAATGCCGCAGGCATAACGCCTATGTTTGTGAGCCCCGTAGCACCTCTGTCGCACGGCGAACAGAGCGCGCTCTGTATCCGGCCCTTAGCCAACCATGCAGATGCATGGGCAGCGCTTCCAGGGGTTTCGGACTGGGTCTTAGGCATTATAAAGAGAGGCTTCTCGCTACAGTTTTATCGACGCCCTCCGCGCTTCACAGTGCGCGTCGAAACTTCGGTACCGCTGAATGTAGCACACCTACTTCGCGCCGAAATATCAAAACTGATAAGCAAAGGGGCGATAGAGCTTGTTCCCCGAGTTCAAAGCGAACAGGGGATATACAGCAGATACTTTCTAGTCCCCAAAAAGGACGGCGGTATCAGACCCATTCTGGATCTAAGACGACTGAACAGAGTATTAGTGAAACGCCGTTTCAAAATGCTCACAACCAGCAAAATTCTCGTGCATGTTCGCCGAGAAGACTGGTTCATGTCGATAGATCTGAAGGACGCGTATTTTCAAATACAGATAGCGTCACATCACAGGCGATTCTTGAGATTCGCCTTCGAGGGTCACACATACCAGTATACAGTCCTGCCTTTCGGCTTGTCCCTGGCACCTCGTACATTTACGAAATGCATGGACGCAGCGCTCGCTCCTCTCAGACTCAGAGGCATGCGAGTGCTGAACTATTTGGACGACTGGTTGATCCTAGCCCAATCACGATCTCAGCTCATAGAGCACAGAGCCATTTTACTCGATCACCTCGAGAATCTTGGTATCACGGTCAATTGGGCGAAGAGTTCACTGAACCCCAGCCAAACGATTCCGTTTCTGGGTATAGTTCTGGACTCACAGTCTATGACAGCGCGGCTGTCGCCACAGCGCGTGCTGAATATTCAGCGCGCGGCGATGTCTTTCCGCCACGGCGCTTTCACCCCGCTCAGAAAATTTCAAAGGATGCTGGGTCTCATGGCCTCAGCATCGTCAGTTCTCCGGCTGGGCTTGCTCCGCATGCGCCCGCTGCAGTTCTGGTTGAAAGCGCGGGTTCCCCGCAGAGCCCGGGTGTCCGGTCATTTACGCCTCAAGGTCGATCAGGACTGCGTCACAGCCCTGGTACCTTGGATGGCGAACGACTGGTACCAATCAGGTGTAAGCCTGGGGACTTCCTCGAGGGTGAAGATGGTGTCTACGGACGCATCCACCTCGGGATGGGGAGCGCTGCTCGACGGCAGACCGTCCTTCGGCCTATGGTCGGAACGGGAAAAGCTCCAACACATAAACTGCCTAGAAATGCTGGCAGTGCACAACGCGCTGACGCGTTTTTGTCCCCACATCAAGGACCAACACGTCTTAGTCCGTTCGGACAACATGGCAGTGGTGTCCTACATAAATCACCAGGGCGGTCTGAATTCCAAACCCCTGTACAGGCTGGCGAAACGCCTCCTGCTATGGGCTCAGCACAACCTACGCTCGCTGAGAGCAGTACATGTGCCCGGGCTGCTGAATGTGGGCCCGGACAGACTGTCCAGGAACAACGTTCCTACGGGCGAATGGTCTCTACACCCACAAACAGTCCGGCTGTTGTGGGAGAGATTCGGCAAAGCGGAGGTGGACCTATTCGCGTCCCGCGAAAACGCTCACTGCCCCGCATTCTTTTCAAAGACCGACAGCGCGCTGTCCCAAAGGTGGCCGCGCTGCCCGCTATACGCTTTTCCCCTCGTCTCCCTCCTGCCTCAGGTGTTGGAACGGGTCAGGAAAACGAAATGCCCAGTGCTGCTTGTAGCACCGTTCTGGAAGAACCAGGCATGGTTCCCAGTTCTGATGCAGTTAGCAGACATCGCTCCATGGCCAGTGCCGTTGAGGAGAGATCTCCTCTCGCAGGCCAGGGGCTCGATCTGGCACCCACACCCGGAACTATGGTCCCTTCATGTGTGGGCGCTCAACGGATACCCGTTGGTCTCGCAGAGGGAGTCATGAATACCATCACGGAGGCTAGAGCGCCGTCGACCAGGCGACTCTACGCTTCAAAGTGGTCGGTTTTCTCCGGCTGGTGTACAGCTCGGAGCCTTTCACCCCTCGAATGTGAGGTAACGGAGGTTCTCTCCTTCCTACAAGAGCTGTTGGATAAGGGCAGATCCCCTTCCACGCTCAAAGTGTATGTGGCGGCTATTTCAGCGTTCTCAGGTTCAACGCTGGGTCAGTCACTAGGAAGGAATGATTTAGTCATCCGCTTCCTCAGGGGAGCTAGGAGACTGAATCCACCCAGGCCTCCGTCAGTCCCTATGTGGGACCTTTCTACGGTCCTGGCGGCCATGAAAGGTGCCCCTATCGAGCCTATCCAGTCAATCAGCCTCAAACATTTGTCTTTCAAAACAGTGTTTTTGATGGCTCTCGCTTCAGTGAAGCGCATAGGCGATCTGCACGCGCTCTCCGTGAGCCCGACGTGCTTGGAGTTTGGTCCTAATGACTCTAAAGTCATACTCAAACCTAAGCACGGCTATGTGCCGAAATCCCTCAACACGCCTTTTCGGGCTCAGGTCATTTCCCTGGCTGCCCTGCCGGCGTCGAGTGAGGAAGGGGACTCGAGTTTTCTTTGCCCTGTTAGGGCTTTAAGAACTTATATGTCCCGCTCTGCTGCCTTTAGACAGACAGAGCAGCTCTTTGTCTCGTTCAGCGGACGTTCCAAAGGAACGGCTGTTTCGAAACAAAGCCTATCCAGATGGATAGTTGACGCAATAGCGCTGGCTTATACTGCCAAGGGCATTCAATGCCCGTTGGGAGTCAGAGCGCACTCTACGAGAGGCGTTGCCTCCTCGTGGGCTTGGTCCAGCGGGATTTCCTTACAGGATATATGTATGGTGGCAGGCTGGGCCTCTCCGTCTACATTTATCAGGTTTTATAACCTAGAGGTTCCCGCCTTACAGGCTAAGCTTTTGTCGGTGTAATACTATGCCGACTATGCTGGGCTGAACTGTGTAAGACCCACGTTTTCCCACATTAGTGCAGGCCCCCTACCCTGGCTATGTGATGTCATATTCGCGTCTGTGGACATGTCTATATAAGGACGGAGGAATCCCCTCCTGTCTTTAGACTCTCCCTGTGAGGTCGCGTTAAGCCTGCAGACGCTACAGTATAGGGAATTAAGGCTTCCCCCCCTTATTCCCTGACTCTGTGTGAGTCTATCTGGTGATTATGCACTGTATGCCTGAAATGGCTTCCGGTGATCAGTGTTTTTATCCCAGCACGCACGGCGTTTTGCAAGGGGTTCCCGCAGCGTTTTTCAAACGCAGTACGAGAGAACTCTCGTAAGAGAACGTACTCGGTTACTAGGCAAGGCAAGGCAAGGCAAGTTTATTTATATAGCACATTTCATACACAGTGGCAATTCAAAGTGCTTTACATAGAAGAAATTAAAATAATAAAAAGAAAGAAGAATAATTAAAATAATAAAAAGAAATAAGAATAATTAAAACAGTTAAAAAAATAAAATACAGTACAGTACAAACATTCGGACGAACAGTGGCACAGTGCTCATAAAAAATCAAATTAAAATCAATCCTAAATTTAACTGGGAGCCAGTGTAAAGACCTGAGGACTGGTGTGATATGTTCATGTTCATCCTGAACATGAACAGGTTACTAACGTAACCTCGGTTCTCTCTAGAAGAGGGAACGAGTACTGCGTTCCCTTGCCGTGCGTTTGATTCACTCTGGTTCGCTTCGGCGATCAAAATCAAGTGAGTCAGCCTTCTCGAGCTCCTTTTATAGAGGTAAGCCACGCCCGTCTCGGCGGGAAGTGGCGAGGAGGGCGCGAAGCGCCCTCATTGGTCTGATGTTGCATCAGCCTGCGCTCGATAGGCTTATGCAGTTGCGGCAGAGCAGCCAATGAGCAGACAAGCCGTCTTGCTTCAGCTGTCTGCTGCTGCCGCAACGCGTTTTACATATATGAAAAATTAAAGGATAATTTTTGCTTCAGTGTTTCGTGAAAAGAGACTTTTCCCGCAGCGTTTTTCAAACGCAGTACTCGTTCCCTCTTCTAGAGAGAACCGAGGTTACGTTAGTAACCGAGTACGTTTTCACTCAGATGCGCGCTTCAATCTATCGCCGTTGCGGAGAATTTCTATTCATTGAAATCTTACTAAACAAAATGCACACAAACGCCCTGCTTGATATACAACCACTGATGAACATATATATATAAAAAATAAAAAAAACCTATACGAGTTTTGATTCGATCCCAAAACCTCTGACACTCTTGGCAAAAGTTCTACCACTAGACCATCGCAGAACACGAAAATTACATAAGTATCAATGTATTCAGTCACGTGGAAATTCTCGGTACTAACAATATTAGTAGATCTAGAATGACAAATGTACGCAAAATGACCCAATGTACTAATGAAATTGATTTCTGGACATTGTAATGTTATTTTTCCTGAAAATTGTTATTGTACACAAACATGTATTTTATCTGCCCACCCATGTCAATGACATCAGCGCGGGCTAGCCGTCGACACATCGCTGGGCCTCTGGGGCGTTCTGTCATACGCATCACAATTTGATTGGCTGATAAAACACGTCAGTCAAAGTTATAATCAAATGGAAAACGGCAGCTTCAACGCAAGGCTAGCTATACTACTAGTGCTGGTCCACGGAGCTGCGTTTAGATGACATATGTAAAATCCAGCTCCGACTCACAAAAAATAACCATATTCTTTCTGGAAATATAATCGTAACGTACTGATAGACAGAAATTGAATTTAGACATGTTCAGACACACATTAATTTAATTATAGAAAAATTATTTATTTTTTATTTTGACAGGGCCAGCAGAGAAGGCCCTGCTGGCTCTGACGGCACACCACTGATATATATATATATTATATATATATATATATATATATTTGATTTGAGCTCATAGTTTAGGATCGTAAAGATGTTCTACAATGTAAAGCTCCTCTTTCTGAACTATTGAGATTAATTTAGGTTTCACAATGTCACTATACATGCGCATGTGTCATGATTCATGTCTGTGTTCCCCTGTCTTGTCCCATGTTTAGCAGTTCCCCGTTATGTTTAATGCCTATTAGTCTCCCCAGGTGTTTTTGGTTAACCACAGCCCCTTGTTATCTTGTTCAGCTTGTTTGACTCTGTACTTAAACCCTGTGTCTTGTGTCAGTGTTTGTGGGTTCTTGACTTTGTATGTTGTTCTGTTCCCGAGTCTTGGTCCTGAGTCTATGTCTGCATCTGTGAAGTTTTGAGTTTATTTAATAAAGTATGCTGCATGTGAATCTGGATTCTGCCTCTGCTTCAACCTCGGCGTTGCAGTATGATATCACAGATCTTTCTCATGCTCTCCTGAATGGCTAAACTGTCACGTGTGATTTCTGAATATTGTTCCTCATGAATTAGTTTCAGCTGACAGAGTTTATCTGCAATGATCTGGACATTTGTAACCCCCTGAATGAGATCTGGCCAATGGTTATAAAAAAAACTGTGATTTACCTTCCTCATTATTCAGACGCGGCTCGTCTCTCTTAGGACGAATCAGATCAAGTTCATTTGTGAACCTGTGAAGAACCAGAAGAAGGCAGAGGCAAAGAGTCAGCTGGTTTTATTAATCTCAGTTAATGTTATTTTCAATGTTTATTAATACATTATTAAAATCAAAAGTTGTATCTGTCAATATTATTTAATGGACCTGAACTAACATGAACTAACAATGAACAGTTGACTAACTAACGTTAACAAATACAGTTAATGCATTAACGAATGTTAACTAATGGGACCTTATTGTAAAGTATTACCAACAATTCAAAACCAACAACATACAAACAGTTTACTATAAAAACTATTTGACAGGCAGTTTGACAGAGAGAAAATATAAAGCTAGTATATAATGCTGCGACTGACACCTGTGATGTCACTCACTAATAACAAACAATCTAATATAACAAACAAATTACAAATATATACTATAATGAGAGTTTAATTCGCACATAATTGTCCAGTTATGTTTATGTTTAACTAGCCAACATGAACTCTATATTCTCCATCAATAAGCTGAAGCTGAATAATGTGTCAAGTCTTCTATAAATCAGTGTTTTTAACTGTGGATATTTTCACAGAGGTGGACAGATAAAGACCATCAGCAGTCTGGGGTGGACAGAAATGTGCATTATCAAACATAATAAATGAGTTTGACTATAAAGAACTGGACTGTTTTACTGCTTACAACACAACTGTCTACAGTTAATTGTGCTTGATTGTAATTGAGGGAGTGCTGGAATAGATCAAGTTATACTGAGTGAATTTGACTATTTCTGTCTTATTCCTCGTCTATAAGGAATATTAATAGAAAAGAAGATCACACTACAGCTAGAAAATTACAGACAATTAATAGCAAATTACAGTTTAGAGATCGTGTGTGATCAGGAGCTTTAGAGAAATACCAGTAAATCAGTCTTAAGCCCTATTCACAGAGACCTCACAACTCTGAAACTGAAGGAAAAAAATAGATTTAGCTCTAAACTAACTAAAATGAAGAATAATTTGTTTATAGTCTCTACAAAGGAGAGACTCTGTGTTGTTTCAAAACAAAGGAAAATATGTATTTATTGGTACTGGCCAAAACATGTTGTAAAATATCAGCATATGGAGTATCAGCAAAAACCCAATATGGTGCATCTCTAGTGTTTAGTGATGTATGAAGAACAGAGGATTGAACTATTATTCAGTCTGGAGAAATCCTTCACTAAGACACAGTATATTTCACTCACCTGGTTGTGTGTGTATCACTGGTGTTTCTCTCAGGACGCTGTTTAATGTCACACAGAGACACTGAGGAGTTAAAATCAAGCCCAAATCCAGCATAGAGGGGTTCAGTGAATGTGGTGATGAGTGTGTGTAAGTGTGTGAGTGTGTGTGTGTCAGAGACGCTGTAGAAGGACAGAGTGCCGGCCGACACGTCCACATACACTCCTGCTCTCTTAGAGGATGAAGAGACGACAGGAATAACAGTGTAGTTCTTATTGTGCCAGACAGAGAATCTGTTATTATAGCAGGACAGACTCCAGGATTTGTAATTACATCCAAACACTTTCTCTCTCCCTCCTTTCCTGCTGATTCCTTTATATGTCACTGATATAACAGCACCTGCTCCGCTCCATTCAGCCTCCCAGTAACAGCGTCCAGTCAGACTCTCTCCACACAGAACCTGAGGAACATCATCAAATCTCTCTGGATGATCAGGATACGGCTGACGCTCAGACACACACGTCACTGTCCTGTTCTCATCAGACAGAATGAGTCGAGTGTGTGCTGTGTTTGGATCCAGTGTGAGATCACAGGCATCTGAAAACAAGAAGAGAAACATTTCACTAAATGACACAAATCACCAATAAATCACTAAATGATTGTGTGTGTAGACCTACATTTGTGTAATCCTGCTGTCATTCTGAACTCTCCACAATGATCCACACTATAAAACACAAACATGATTCATATTAATTTTCTAAAGGAAACATAAGAAAGAGTGAGTGTGTGTGTGTGTGTGTGTGTGTGTGTGTGTGTGTGTGTGTGTGTGTGTGTGTGTGTGCGTCACGGCTGTACTTTGTATTGTCTTCTCTGCCGTGTGTGTGTGTGTGTAACGCTTCCTCCTCCTTCATTGTTGCTCCCTAATATGGGCGTAACAATTGGGGGCTCGTCGAACTAAATTCGTGTTTGAATTCGTGCAAATTATTTGGGATTTTTTTTTTTGAAGGAGGATAAAAGGTAGGATATTGGAATTGAGTATGTTTTGTATATTGTCCGCCTATTTGTGAATTGATAAAGTTGGAACGCTCCATTAGTTGTTAGGCTCTATAAAATAATGTGTTGGGAGTATTTAAAGATTAAAACCTTCCGGGTAGGGTTAGTGCGTGTCTTTGGGCACGTAGGTTTTTTATTTTAGTTTATTATTTTGGGTTGGCTCGGGACTTAGAGCAGTTGTCTCGGGGGCACTTCCGAGGTTTGGAGGAGCGACTCGGCGGGATTTAGTGCGTAAATACCCGGTCTTGGGCCAACTGAAGACTAGGGTCTATATAATTTAAATGGATGGTTTAGTTTCTTTAAATAAACCCTGATTTTTATTTTATTTTTTTGTGTGTGATATTTGCTGAGCGTTTGTTTTGTAAGCGTGATTACTGGTAATTATGGCGACCGATGTTATTGAAACATTTTCTCAGACTCCGTCTGAGGAATTGTTAGAGGAAATGACCAAAGAGCAATTGTTAGAACTAGCTGCGCATTATAAAATTGAGCTAACATATAATCAAAAAAGGTCAAAAGACGAAATTAAGCTAATCCTTGAAACTGCGCTGTGTGATCTTAAAATCTTGAGAAGAAAATCTAAATTGCCTGGTTCAGCTGCGTTGCCTGCTGTAAGTACGCCTATTCCAACTACCCTTCCGTTGTCTGCTTTAAGCACTCTTTCATTTGAGCAACAGAAAGAGTTGTTGCTGATACAACGTGATACTGAGTGTGAGAAGCGTCGCTTGGAATGTGAGAAGGTCCAAATGGAGCTACATTTGGAGAAAAGCCGACAAGAATTAGAGCAACAGCGTTTAGAGATTGAAAGGCGTCGACTAGATTTACATGAAGAAGGTAAGCCGGTGGGTGCAGGTTTTAATGTTGATTTGACTAAACTGAGTGTGGCTCATAATTTACGTTTGGTACCGCCGTTTAATGAGGCTGAGGTGGAGATTTTTTTTCTCCTATTTGAGCGAGTCGCAGTAGCGTATAATTGGAGTGATGTTGAACGCGCTATGTTGCTTCAGTGCGTTTTAACAGGTAGAGCCCAGCAAGCCTATTCCACGCTATCTGATGCTGACAGCCAGAATTATGAAGCCATTAAAGCGGCGGTGTTAAAGATTAATGAGCGTGTTCCAGAGAGCTATCGGCAACAGTTTCGTACGTTACAGCGAAATTTGAATCAAACAAATGTTGAGTTTGTAAGAGAATTGACTGTGCAGTTTGATCGTTGGTGTACAGCGGCAGATATTTCAACAATGGATAAACTGAGAGAGTTGATTCTCTTTGAACAATACAGGAATACACTTCCCGAGATTATAGCAACTTATGTTGCGGAGCGTCAGGTTAAAACTGTTTCAGAAGCTGCACTGCTGGTGGATGATTGGGAACTTATTCATAAGCCCCGTGTCGAAAGATTCAGTGAACGCCAGGTTCATAGGTTGAATTCTTCCTTTGTCCCTATGGGACCAGCCAGGTGTTTTGTGAAAAAAACAGCGAGTGACTATGATAACTGTAACTATTGTCTGGGTAAAGGACATTGGAATTCGAATTGTCCAGTGCTTAAGTCTAAGACTTCAAGTGCAAAATTTGTTAAACACGCCCATTTTGTGAAGCCTGCTGTCCTGGCTGCTTCTTTTCCGGTGTTAAATCAGGCCGGTATTTTAAAAGGAATACCGGTGGTAGCGCCCAAGAATGTAGAGAATCACCAGCAGTTATTTAAACCATTCATTTCTGATGGTTTTGTGTCGCTACCAGGTGGTGTTGATAAAGTAGCAGTGACAATTCTCCAGGACACAGGGTCATCTGAGTCGTTTATTTTGGAGTCTGTGTTGCCCTTCTCAACTGAGTCGCACATTGGTAGCTCGCTTTTGATTCACGGAATTGGGCTTAATACATTATCCGTACCCCTGCATAAAGTTAATTTGATCTGTGACTTAGTGCATGGGGTGGTGGACCTTGGTATACGCCCTATTTTACCTGTTGATGGCGTCTCACTGATACTCGGAAATAACTTAGCTGGCGGACGCGTTTGGGTTAATGAATCGCCCTCTCTGGTTGTGACTGATGCACCGTCTTGTACTGATGGTCCGGATGAGAGTGCGCAACAGTATCCGAAAGTGTTCGTTGCGTGTGCAGTAACTCGTTCTGGTGCTCAGCCTAGGGTTGAAGAGAAAGTGAGTGAAACTGTATCGTGTTTCGTTTTGAGTGATTATCCCATTGTGGTTTCTCGGGAAGATTTGTCAACTGAACAGCAGACTGATTAAACATTAAAACCACAATTTGAACAAGTTGTTGACAGCACTGAAATTCGTGACAGAGCACAAGGCTATTTTATTGAACAGAGTGTTTTATTGAGAAAGTGGTCCCCGCATGCTGTTGATGGTATGGGAGATTCGGTCATTCCGGTCGTGTTACCAGTAAAGTTTCGCTCGTTGGTGTTGAAAATGGCCCACGACCAGCTCGCCGGTCATGCGGGTGTTCAGAAAACGTATGACAGAATTCTTCGTTACTTCTACTGGCCTCGTATTAAAAAGGACGTTGCCAGTTTTATTAAGACCTGTCATACATGCCAGCTTACCGGTAAACCGAACCAGTCGTTAAAGCCAGCTCCTCTGCGTCCAATTCCGGCTGTATGTCAACCGTTCGAACATCTCATTATTGATTGCGTCGGTCCTCTTCTTCGCTCGAAGGCTGGAAGTGAGTTCTTGTTGACAGTGATGTGTCAAGTTTCGTGTTATCCAGCTGCTTACCCATTGCGCTCGATTAATACAAAGTCTATTGTGAAAGCGATCACTCAGTTCGTGTCTATTTTTGGGTTACCGAAAATCATTCAATCGGACCAGGGAAGTAATTTTACGTCGAAATTATTTGCGGAAGTGCTTTTCGAGCTGGGTGTTAAACACAATCTGTCAACAGCGTATCACGCCCAGAGTCAAGGGGCACTCGAACGTTTTCATTCTACATTAAAATCACTATTGAGAGCCTACTGCCTGGAAATGCAGCTGGACTGGGAAGAAGGTCTGCCGTGGTTGATGTTAGCAGCCAGGGAGGTCACGCAGCAGAGTATTGGTTTTAGCCCAAACTAACTGGTTTTTGCGCAGAAAGTTCGGGGGTTATTAGGTGTCTTACATGATCAATGGGTTGACTCAGAACCACTGAAAAAAATGTCAGAGTACGTACTGGGTTTCCGTCGTCGGCTTTCATTGGCTGGGGAGTTAGCTGGGAAATGTTTAAGTAAATCTCAGGGGAAAATGAAAAAGTTGTTTGACCGTTACACTGAACATCGAAAGTTTAGTGTTGGAGATCAGGTCCTTGCACTTCTGCCTGTAGTAGATTCCCCATTCCAAGCTAAATATACTTGGCCGTATGAGGTAATACATTGCGGGGCTATGGATAATTATACGCTTCTGACGCCAGACCGAAGAAAGAGATCCCAAGTCTGTCATGTAAATCTCCTTAAGCCGTATTATCAGCGAAACCGACCGGTCTCAATGGCAGTAGCGCCTGTGGTGCTAGTGGACAGCTCCCCCCAGTCGTGTGTTACACAGGTCATGACGAGCATGCCTGTGGATGACTTAGAATCTCCTGATGACTGCATGTTACTGGGTTGTTTAAAGAATTCTGAAACGTTGAAAAATTTGTCATCTAATCTTAAACATTTAGAGGCGTCGCAAAGTCAAGAATTGATCAGTTTGCTTTCGGAATTCCCGGAGTTGTTTTCGGATGTTCCAACCCAAACGACAGAGTTGGAGCATGATATTGAGGTAGGCGAGGCTGCTCCTGTTCGTCAGCGTTTTTACAGGGTTCCACTGAATAAACGAGAGGTTTTGGAAAAGGAAGTCCAGTATTTACTGGATAACGGGTTAGCAGAGCCTTCATTTTCCAGCTGCTCCTCGCCATGTCTGTTAGTTAAAAAATCTGATGGTACGTTCCGTTTTTGTACAGATTATAGGAAACTGAATTCTGTTACAAGACCAGACTCCTTTCCTCTGCCGAGAATGGAGGACTGTGTCAATCAGGTCGGTGCTGCAAAATTTGTGACAAAATTAGATTTACTGAAAGGCTATTGGTAGATTCCGCTGACAGAGCGCGCGCGCAAGGTTTCATCATTCATAACACCTAATGGATTATTTTCTTACCGGGTTTTGAGTTTCGGTCTTCGAAACGCTCCGGCGACGTTTCAAAGAATGATGAATAGGATTATCGCGGGACTAAAAGGCGTGACGGTTTATTTGGATGATACGATCGTGGTAAGTGATACATGGTCAGAACACCTTAATCGTTTACGCTTGCTTTTAGTCCGTCTCTCTCAAGCAAATCTTACATTGAATCTGGCTAAGTGCGAGTTTGCAGGAGCGACAGTGACGTATCTTGGTAAGGTAGTGGGGCAAAGACAGGTGCGTCCAGTGAGGGAGAAGGTGAGAGCAATAGATGAATATCCTGTTCCTGTTACTAAGGACCGAGATGTTGATCGGCGTTGCGGCGTATTAATAGAGTTTGGAGTCAGACTTTGCATCATCCTCCCTTTGAACGTGTGTGTGTGTGTGTGTGTGTGTGTGTGTGTGTGTGTTTGTGTGTGTTTGTGTGTGTGTGTTTGTGTGTGTGTGTGTGCATCATCCTCCCTTTTAACGCAAGAGTGTGTGTGTATGTGTGTGTGTGTATTATCCTCCCTTTGAACACAAGAGTGTGTGTGTGTGTGTGTGTGTGTGTGTGTGAGAGGGAGTGCTGGAATAGATCAAGTAATACTGAGTGAATTTGACTATTTCTGTTTTATTCCTCGTCTGCAGGAATATTAATAGAAAAGAAGATCACACTACAGCTAGAAAATTACAGAAAATTAATAGCAAAATACAGTTTAGAGATCGTGTGTGATCAGGAGCTTTAGAGAAATACCAGTAAATCAGTCTTGAGCCCTATTCACAGAGACCTCACAACTCTGAAACTGAAGGAAAAAATAGATTTAGCTCTAAACTAACTAAAATGAAGAATAATGTGTTTATAGTCTCTGCACAGGAGAGACTCTGTGTTGTTTACAAACAAAGGAAAATATGTATTTATTGGTACTGGCCAAAACATGTTGTAAAATATCAGCATATGGAGTATCAGCACAAACCCAATATGGTGCATCTCTAGTGTTTAGTGATGTATGAAGAACAGAGGATTGAACTATTATTCAGTCTGGAGAAATCCTTCACTAAGACACAGTATATTTCACTCACCCGGTTGTGTGTGTGTCACTGTTGTTTCTCTCAGGACGCTGTTTAATGTCACACAGAGACACTGAGGAGTTAGAATAATAAAGTCCAAATCCAGCATAGAGGGGTTCAGTGAATGTGGTGATGAGTGTGTGTAAGTTTGTGAGTGTGTATATGTGTGTGAGTGTGTGTATGTCAGAGACGCTGTAGAAGGACAGAGTGCCGGCCGACACGTCCACATACACTCCTGTTCTCTTAGAGGATGAAGAGACAGGAATATCAGTGCAGTTCTTATTGTGACGGACAATGAATTTGTTATTATAGCAGAGCAGACTCCAGGATTTGTCATTCCATCCAAACACATTCTCTCTCCCTCCTTTCCTGCTGATTCCTTTATATGTCACTGATATAACAGTAACAGGTCCGCTCCATTCAGCCTCCCAGTAACAGCGTCCAGTCAGACTCTCTCCACACAGAACCTGAGGAATACCATCAAATCTCTCTGGATGATCAGGATACGGCTGAAGCTCAGACACACACGTCACTGTCCTGTTCTCATCAGACAGAATGAGTTGAGTGTTTGCTGTGTTTGGATCCAGTGTGAGATCACAGGCATCTGAACACAAGAAGAAAAACATTTCACTAAATGACACAAATCAACAACAAAAATCACTAAATGATTGTGTGTGTAGACCTACATTTGTGTAATCCTGCTCTCATTCTGAACTCTCCACAATGATCCACACTATAAAACACAAACATGATTCATATTCATTTCTAAAGGAAAGACAAGAAACACACACACACACACACACACAATCTGTTCTGTGACTAGAGTTGCCACCCGTCCCATAAAACACTAGATCGTCTCGTATATTTACAGGTAAAATGAAGCATCCCGTAATATAGTTTATAGATTACCCATCAGGTGACAGCGGCAGAAAAGTGATCACTGGTTCAGAATGACTGCTTAAAGCCAGATATGAGGTCACTGAGGTCCAGACCTCACTATTTTTCCAGCTGTATATAATAAATGTGGTGAAATAATTGCATAATATAGTATAACACTACTTTAGTGCAGCACAGATATTGCACACCACCAAGATCTTCTCATCTGAGCTGTGATTGGTCTGTCACTGCTCGTCAATGTCAGAATATTTGAGATGACCAATCAAATCAAAGTAGGCGGGCTTTATGTCCACAGAAGCTGCTGAGCGCCAATTCCAGTTAACGGTCATAAAGTGCGAGTTAAGATCTAAACTACCAGTCAAAAGATTTGGATCGGTATGATTTAATGTTTTTAAAATAAGTCTTTTCTGCTCACCAAGTCTGCATTTATTTGATTAAAAATACCAACAAAAAAAATGGTGAAATATTATTCCAGTGTAAATTAGCTGTTTTCTATGTGAATATATAGTAAAGTGTAATTTATTCCTGTGATCAAAGCTGAATTTTCAGCAACATTACTCCAGTCTTCAGTGTCACATGATCCTTCAGAAATCATTCTAATATGATGATTTAATGCTCAAGAAACATTTATGATTATTAGCAATGTTGAAAACAGTTATTTACATTTTTATTTCAGGATTCTTTGATGGATATAAAGTTCAAAAGAACAGCATTTATGACATGATTTGGGGCTCAGGTCAGGAAGCAGACAGACTGGCTAAACTGACTGTCTGCTAGCTGTCTCATATCACTGAGGTCAGATAAATCCCATCACATAGAGCCTCATTCACCTAGATATCATCATATAGAGACATATAGAGACTGTGTCTGTTCCCCGAATTAGGACATACAAAAAACTCCTAAACCCATTTAAGGGTGAAATTTTTTATTGATGTTCAACAATTAAAAAAAAAATAGATATGATACAGATGAACAAATGATAAAGCTTGGGTTGCTGAATGTTCGATCCTTTACTTCAAAAGCACTTATTGTTAATGATATGATTACAGACTATAATCTAGATGTGCTGTGTTTGACAGAAACCTGGCTAAAACCAAATGATTACATTACTTTAAATTCATCCACCCCGCATGATTACTGTTATAAACATGAGCCTCGTCTGAAAGGCAAAGGGGGAGGTGTTGCTGTAATTTATAGTAATGTCTTCAGAATTACTGATAAGTCTAGTTTCAAATATAATTATTTTAAAGTGTTGGTGCTTAATGTAACACTATCTAATGTAAATGATAAATCGCGTTTGAGATTTGTGCTGGCTACTGTATACAGGCCACCAGGGCACCACACACACTTTATCAAAGAATTTGCTGACTTTCTATCAGAGTTAGTACTGGCTGCAGATAAAGTCCTAATTGTTGGTGATTTTAATATACATGTGGATAACGAAAAAGACGCATTGGGATTGGCATTTAAAGACATTCTGAACTCTATTGGAGTTAGACAACACGTGTCAGGACCTACTCATTGTCAAAATCACACTTTAGAACTAATATTGTCACATGGAATCAATGTTGATGCCGTTGAAATTCTGCAGCAGAGCGAATACATCTCAGATCATCATCTAGTCTCGTGTAAACTTCACTTAGCCAAGGCTGCAAAGCCGACTCGGTGTTACAAGTATGTTAGACCTATCACTTCTGCCACTAAAGATTGCTTTATTAATAATCTTCCTGATCAGTTTCATCATCTCAGCATCCCAGATAGCTTAGAAGAACCCGATATTGTGACAGAAACTTTTAACTCTCTCTTTTCCAGCACTTTAGACACAGTTGCTCCTCTGCGCTTAAAGAAGATTAAAGAAAATAGTCCAACGCCGTGGTACAACGAGCACACTCAGGCCCTTAAGAGAGCAGCCAGAAAAATGGAGCGCAACTGAAAAAAATTATAAAAAACTAGACATTTTTGGAATTTCGTGGACAGAGAGCATGATTGTATACAGAAAGGCCTTAAAAACTGCTTATTTTTCATCACTTTTAGAAGAAACAAACACAACTCTAGCTATTTATTTGGCTAAATTAACAAGAAATAAAGCTTCTACTTCTGAAGTTTCCAAAGAGCACAGAAGTAATGACTTTATGAACTTCTTTACTTACAAGATTGATAATATGAGGGAGAAAATGATAACTATGCAAACGTCTACTACAGTATCGCATCAGGCAGTGCATTGTGTCCCTGAGGAAAAAAATCCATTCATTCATTGCAATAGGAGAGGAAGAATTTACTAAACTCGTTAAATCATCTAAATCAACAACATGTATGTTAGACCATATACCGACAAATCAATTTAAAGAGATGCTTCCAGAGGTCATAGATCCTCTTCTTAATATCATTAAGTTATCTTTTTCACTAGGATATGCACCAAAAACTTTTAAGCTGGCTATGATTAAACAAATGAGTCACAAATGATTTGTTCTTATCATCTGATTGTGGTTGTATCTCGCTATTAGTGTTACTCGATCTTAGTGCTGCATTTGATACCATTGACCACAACATTCTTTTAAATAGACTCGAAAATTATGTTGGCATTAGTGGTTTAGCATTAGCATGGTTTAAATCATACTTATCTGACCATTATCAGTTTGTAGCAGTAAATGAAGAGATGTCTTATCGATCACAAGTTCAGTATGGCGTACCATAAGGCTCAGTACTAGGACCGTTGCTTTTCACTCTGTACATGCTACCCTTGGGAGATATCATTAGGAAGCATGGGATTAGTTTTCACTGTAATGCCGAAGATACCCAGCTCTATATCTCTTTGTGCCCCAATGAAACTTGCCAATTCAAGAAATTAACAGAATGCATAGCTTATATAAAAATTTGGATGACTAGTAATTTACTATTTCTTAACCCTCTGGGGACCACAAACGCGCCCGCGCGTTTTGTTCGTTTTTTTTTTTTAGCAATGAAAATAAACACTAAATGCTCTGTTAATTTTGATCTTTCATTTTCGTGTAATACATCAATCGATCCTGTTCAGTTTCTATTTTTTTTCTGTATACTCACAATAAAAATAAAGTGTTTTGCTTTTTGACAAATAAAGAAAAATTAACATGATGCGATTTCTGCCTTCTCTCTGTCAGTAAACTCCCATTTGAAACGCGTTCGAAAATGATCTATAACTCCGCGAAAATTCAGTCAAACAGGCAAACAGACCCACGGGCATAAAGCTTGAGATCGCATCTTTTAAATGAAGTCATTTATATAAAAAACAAATATTCTCAGCTTCTGTAATCTGTATAAAAAGAGAGCGACTCCTGTCGAGCTCATTACGAGCTAATTCACAGTAATGTGACCACTCCCCGGAGAGCGCGTGCTATTCAAACGCAAATTCTGAGAACTATTTCAGAGCTGTGAAACACCCACATTAGCTGTAAACAAAGCGCGTCGCGACTCCTCGCGAGTGAGACATTATAGCCTACCTTATGGAGAAAAGATTCCTCAGAACAGTGCTGATGAGGAGCAATATCTCCTGAAATGAGGAGCAGATTCCGCTGAGGAGTGAGGTAGGCTGTTTTCTTTTCTCACGTGTGGAATAACGTTATGGAATAACGTTAGTGTAGGCCTATGTAAACCGCAAAAAGATGAATCACATTTCTATAATATGACTCGCCTTTCTGTGAGATGAATGAAGGGGACATATTTGTAAAGACTGTTTAGCCTAAATATGAATCGCGCGTCTGTGTGTGAAAGAATAAACTGCTTTGCTATAGCCTACTGAGATGAGTAAAAATCGACTGGAATATGTTGAAATAAAATGTATTTGTATAAGCAACGTATTAAACTGCAAAAAAAAAACTATATTTGTCAAAAATAAATTCATAGACTAAGATGTTAGATGTTCCAATGTTGGCTATATTCAAACTAATGAATACATATGATAAAATGTAGGCCTATAATCTTTTTTTTTTTTTTTTACAAAGAAAGAGTACACTTGAAATATTGTTGAAATTGTAATTATTGTTGTAATTGTAACATTTATAATAAAATAGCAAAACATATTTACAAGAGAGATGTAAGTGAAATCTTAAATGGTCAATATAAGTCTTCTTCTAAATACATCTTTTGTCCTTGCATTGTGGCTCAGTCAGTGTCACACCTGAATGAATGGCTCATTATGCAGAGTGGGTGGGACATTGTAATCTAAGGTGTAAACTACTCCTCCCCCTCGCATATTGGCTTTCCAAGCAAAACCTGTTTTACACCATTTAAATCAATGTATTTTTTTTTTGTGAACGATAAAGCAAGACTATTTTTACATCATTTTGAAGCTAGAACTCAAAGGGACAACATCCATTAGTCAAAAGTCTTGTGGACACATATTTAATATGTGTTTTGTGGTCTTAATTCAGCAACTTTCATTTTAATTTTTTCCAATAACCACGCATAAACATTATTCTCTTAAAAATACAAACATCTACATACACGTTGCTCGCATATTATGGTAGCCCTGTTTGTGCTATATAGAGTGAATTTACACCTTTGCCATTAACATGTTTATAAATAACTGAAAAAAGCACAAATGTCAAGGCATGTCAGAACATCTCAAGGACCCCAAAAACAGCTTGGTCCCCAGAGGGTTAATTTCTCAGATTTTCTAATGATTGGACCAAAAACCTCTGCACGTACTAACCTAGAAAACTGTCTATCAATTGATGGCTGCTCTGTCAAGTCTTTGTCGTCGGTTAGGAACCTGGGTGTGCTCTTTGATACCAATCTTTAATTTGAAAGTCACGAGTTTAGTATCTGTAAAACTGCATTCTTCTATCTTAAAAATATATCTAAATTACGACATATGCTTTCAATGAAAAATACGGAACAGTTAGTTCATGTGTTCATGGCCTCAAGGCTAGATTATTGTAATGCTCTACTGCGTGGTTGCCCTGCACGCTTAATAAACAAACTACAGCTGGTCCAAAACGCAGCAGCTCGATTTCTTACCAGAACCAGGAAGTATGACCATATTAGCCCTGTTCTGTCAACACTGCATTGGGTCCCTATTAAACATAGTATACATTTTAAAATATTGCTGATTACTTTCAAAGCACTAAATGGTTTAGCTCTGCAGTACTTGAGCGAACTCTTAACACATTACAGTCCATTGCGATCTCAAAATTCCGGCCAGTTGATAATACCTAGAATACCAAAATCGACTGCTGGCGGTAGATCCTTTTCCTATTTAGCACCTAAACTCTGGAACAGTCTTCCTAACATTGTCCGGGAAGCAGACACACTGTCAGTTTAAATCTAGACTAAAACATATCTCTTTAACCTATACATTCCTATTATTCAAATCAGTTAAATGATTATTAGGCTGTATAAATTAGGTCAGCCAGAACCGGGAAAACTTCCTATAACACCCAATGTACTCGTTACATCATAAGAAGAATGGCATCTACGCGAAAGTTAGTCTTTCTGCTTATTCCGAAGTTTACTGTAATCAGCCGGATCCGGGCCGTATCCAGATCAGATGGAGGACCTGTGCCTAGACACGACCACAACGCATCCCTGAAGTGTCAGCAGAGATTGTGCCTACTAGACTCTCCCCGTGAAGGCCTCATTGACGCGACAGCCATTGGCTCTGATCCTCAACAAAACCGTCTCCATACCGGCGTGATGACTCCGATCTTCAACCAGATGGAACTGGGTAATATTCTGATTGTTTCAATCCAATCTGACTTCTGACCTATAATGCTGCCTGAATCATAATCATACACTGTCATCTGAGGTTTTTTTCCAGACACAGGATACAGAAATCTCTCGGCTCAGAGGGACATGAGGGAGGGAAGTACAGTCATTCGAAAATACTACCGGGTTTCTACCGATACAAAGCTTAATGCTAATCGGTGAAGTATCCCTTTAAGCTGGACTGTGACGCTATTTTCTTCTGGAAACAAACTTTGTTGCATTATTTTCCTGTTATCTCTGTAAAGCTGCTTTGAAACGATCTGTATTGTAAAAAGCGCTATTTAAAATAAATGTGACTTGACCGCCACCTACTGGCAGTTTTAGTTTCTTATTTAGAGTATAATTCCATTAAAAAATTTTTTTTTTTTTTTTAAAATCATATTTCCATATTATAAAAAAAAAAACATTAAAGGTATAATTCAATCAAAAATGAAAATTCAGTCATCATTTACATATTACACAATATATGTGTAATAAATTCTATGCTGAATCAAATATGTCTTTCTGAGGCTACTTTTTGTAATGTCTATTTGATGCTTTACACCAGGGGTGTCCAAACTCAGTCCTGGAGGGCCACTGTCCTGCAGAGTTTAGCTCCAACCCCAATTAAACACACCTGAACCAGATAATCAGACCTTGATTATCTGGTTCAGGTGTGTTTAATTGGGGTTGGAGCTAAACTCTGCAGGACAGTGGCCCTCCAGGACTGAGTTTGGACACCCCTGCTTTACACAATGACTTTAAATTATCTTTTGGGGGTAATTTCTCAGCTAGATTTGATGTGCGACTAATTTGCGATTAATTCGTCACATCATGTAATTAATTTGATTAAATATTTTAACTGCTTGACAGCCCTATTCAATATATTGTTAATGAATACATTCTATGATAATTTATATTTCAAGTTTTGACTGTAAATGTCACGTCCATAACGCTGGAATTGCTCTACATCCGAATGAGAGAAACCAATTTGTGGTCAGATCACCGGAGGCAGATCTTAATACCAGGAGTAAACCGGGCCTCTTAGGCCTCGTTTACACTGTCAGTGATGTGACCCAATTCCGATTTCTTGCTCATATGTGACACAGATCGGATGTGTTCTATGACAATGTAAACAGGAAAAAAACGCATGCATTTGGATATTTCGAGATCGGTTTCAGGCCTCGTTCATTTGTGGAAATAAATCAGATATAATTCAAATATGTGCCAATGCGACTATCATGTAAACAGGCAGATCGGATTTTCTGAGGCATTAGGCTACATATCCGCGGTTTAATGATGAGAGAAACCACGACGCGCATCGGCAAAGGGACGGATGGCCCGACGAAACGTCATGTCGTCGTAGGAGAGGAATGTGGACACACGTTGACACAACATATCAAAGGTTGGCTTGTTCATCCTAAAATTTCAGACCCGCTGCTCGTTAAAGCCCGCCACGATCTCATGAAAGTGTGTATCTATAGCACGAATTGTATTTCTTGTGCCATTTACGCCAAAAATAGTTTTTGAGTGCATATGATACGCAGTTTTCGCATGCATATGATATGTACTTTATGGCGTGTAATACACACGCACTCCACACCCCAATCATACCCAAGGTGTTTACAGTGCATATCTGCATGCAGAAACTATTTTTGGCGTATAAATGGCAAGAGAAATAAAATTTGTGGTATAGATACACACTTTCATGAGATCATGTTGTATGTTCCCACCAGTCCTGAGATCTTTCTCGCACACAATAACTGAAGCATATGTGCAGGCTGCAATTATGGCCCTTTTCGTCCTCCTCCGCCTCAAAATCATGGCGATAGATGGCGAACTTCTCGGTCGGTCAAGAAATTGGATATAGACAACAAATCAGAATTGGGCATCAAGACCTGCAGTGTAAATGAGGCTTGCTCGTCCCACATACTTGAGTATCTGCAATGAGCAGTTTGGATCCTTCAGTCTGTCAGAGAGCAGCTTGACTCCTGAATATCCTGGGTGATTGTAGCTCAGATCCAGCTCTCTCAGGTGTGATGGGTTTGAACTCAGAGCTGAAGACACATAACCACAGCCTTCCTTTGTCACCATACAGCCAGACAACCTACAGACACACACAGTCAGATCATCTACAAAAACACACAGACTGCAGACTGTAAATAATCTCTTATATGTTCTTTTTTCAATTTCAGAGGACAAATATCTACATTTATCAAGGCAGAAATGCTTCTTTACAATAAAACAAAAACATATACGTCTGTGAAGGCTAATATCCTTTTCAAACTTTCTTTAGCCCTTTGTGGTTAGAGGAGGAGTCTCTTCCTATACACATGTCCATAAAGCACGCACAGAAATGCGGTCATAACAACAAAAGCCGTCTTTATTGATCACAATCTCCGGTTTACTTTTTAAAACAAAAAATACAAAATAAACATCCAAGAAAATGCTATCAGTGTAAAAAGCGATACCATAGCATTCGATTCATGCGACTGAAGAAACTGTTGCTCTCCACACTCTAACCTGTCTCTGCCAAACAATTCTACTCAATTATTAACACCTGCCCTCACGCACTGTAGTGACGTGTCAAGGAGGAGGAGCCATTAAATTTACTTGACCAGGTTAGTCCAAGTATTAAACATTAAACATAAAATTCCCTTGT
Organism: Abramis brama; assembly: GCF_963993115.1. NCBI lineage: Eukaryota > Metazoa > Chordata > Actinopteri > Cypriniformes > Leuciscidae > Abramis > Abramis brama. Next base: position 1,988,974 of record NC_139964.1, on the reverse strand, counting down.
ACATTTAAATCATAATGTTTTGTAATACATAATAAATAAATCAAATTTAATCTCTACAAGTTCATATTTCTGGTAAATACGGCTCCAACAACGTCAATACAGAGACAGCATTATAACCCATCATGTCTGCCAATGGTCATGGAAATTAAATACTCAAGCTTATTATAGGGATGTCCCGCGTGACGTCACGCCATTTGGAGCAGCCATTTTGACGGTATAGAAAATCCAAGACCGCTGGTCATAATACAGGTCGTCGTGAAATATTCACCAGAGAATGTCTAATATGGCTCTGTATTCACCTATTTTTCTATCATGCCCGAGCGATGCTGTGATACCGATAGCCTGCTAAGCTTGTGTATGCTTTTAATGAAGCTCCGGTGTAGCGTGATGGGAAGTGAATAAGGTAACTTAGCTGTAAATGTCACCGAACTCAATGTCAGGAAGTTTTTCTACACATTTAATGTCTGTAAAAAGAACTTGTGGTGCTTCATAAGGATCTATGATTACTAATTCCTTTATCTTCCTCTTGTATATTTCTTTTTGTGATGACATGACGTGAAGAGTTAGCTGACGGCCGCTGTGCTAATAATAGATAATGGTCAGTGTTCGTCTAAACCAGTGACCGTGACGCTGAAGTGTGTGAGAACAAATGAATAACATCAGTGTGAACCACGAACAATTATTTATTTGAATTAAATATTTAAATTTTAATCATTCTGTGTCATTTTTCAATGTCAATCTTTTCATTATTTACATGTTTATGCCCAAAATGCTATAATATTCAAAGTAGTTGACTGTCATTCTCCTCTACCCTGTGTACATTATTGATTAAATAGCCTAACGTTAGCCTATTTAACATCGTTACTAGGCACGATCGCGAGCATTCATTCAACTATTTTAAAAGACTGGAATAAACACCAGCACACACAAGCAATCTTTATAGTCAATTTAATTAAAAAATGTAAACCCAACAGGTAAGAAATGTCAGAAAGAGAAGAAAAAAAAACTGTTTATGGGAAGACGAGCATATGACTGCTGCAGCTTAGTGGATAAATATATTTAGCCTATTTATTATTCAGAATGCACAGTTGGAAAGAAAATATATGTATAGGAACATTACAGCAGGCTCAAGATAATTAATACAGTGACCAATATATACTATTATATTATTTTAATCAATTCGCAGTCATAAAACATGTGATAATCCGCATTCTCATGTATGTATTTATGTTTCGAATGATTTGTTTGAATGATTTGTAAATGACCAAACCGAAATAAATGAAATGAAATGAAATGTAGGTGCGCTGAAGTATTCCGTCAAAATGGCTGACACGCGGCTAGAGGTCACGTGACTGGGAGATCCCTATACAGGGAGCTATTACTTATAATTATTTTTTTTAAAAAAGACCATTATGCTTCAAAAAAAGTCAGTGTGAATTGGTTTTATATAATCAATAATTTTTTTCCATATTGAACAAATGTATTCTATCTGGGTTCTTAAGGAAAAGGAAATCTTTTCCATCACACATATATATTGTAATATGTCAATCCAATCATCATCTGTAAGTGGCTCTGGTTTTAGCCATTTCTTTGTAATTACTTTTTTACTGGCTGCCAGAAGAATCAGTTTCTTATCGATGTTATTCCACCCATCAAAAGAAATATTAGCCAGATATAAACATTCACAATAACAAGGAATCGTCACCTCAAAAACAGCTTCCAAATTTCCTTCAATCCCTTGCCAAAACTGAGTTAATTTCTGACACTCCCCAGAAATATGATAATGGTTAGATTTCCTTTTCCACATAATCTCCAACAGCTAGCACCTGTCCCGTTGTATCTTTTCTGTGTTGGTGTGGTAAATCTCTTATATATTCTTAAATACCTCAGAATCTGCAGCTTACAGTTTGGCCTCTTCAGGCCTTCAGAAATAATCTTCACTCCTGAATCCTGCAGGTCATTGTTCGTCAGGTCCAGCTCTCTCAGGTGTGATGGGTTTGAACTCAGAGCTGAAGACACATAACCACAGCCTTCCTCTGTCCCCATATAGAGAGACAACCTACAGACATACACAGTCAGACCATCTACAAACACACATCGACATTATGAACGGCAGACTGTAAATTATCTCTCATAGATAATCTTATCTCAGATTAGATTGGAACAATCAGAATAATATCCAGTTCCATCTGACTTCTGACCTATAATGCTGCCTGAATCATAATCATACACTGTTCGTTCACTGGCCCCCCGACTGAGCCTGGTTTCTCCCAAGGTTTTTTTCTTCATTCTGCCCTGATGGAGTTTTGGTTCCTTGCCACTGTGGCCTTTTCTCACCTTTGTTGCCATTGGCTTTTGGCTTGCTTAATTGGGGACATTTAATTTAACATTTAATTTAGTATTCAAATTACTAAATTCTTTTGACATATAAGAGGTCTTTGTACCACTGAAACATCCGGCAAATTTCACAGCTTAAAAGGTCCTCAGAACAAAACAAAAAAAATGTATTCAACCAAGCTCCAAAAATGGCTTGTTAGAATATTGTGGGTTTTGTGACGTCACATGAGCAAATACATTTGCATCAACAAATACATCATTGCACTACAGGCCCCGCCCACTGCCGTCAGTCACTTTCATCCCGGATCACATCAGAGGATTATGTGTTTGTTTGAAGCATTTGACTGCAGATTGTTTTGTAAATGAGGCACAGTGTAAGAGAGAGTTTGCAAAGAAACTTGTGCAAAGATAAAGCAGCAACTGTATTGGATCTGACAGCAGCTTCATCTCAAAGCGAAAGTATTTTGATTTAAAAAAACATAAGCAGTTTAATAATTCTTTGTCTATAAATTACCATTTTATATTGCTGTTTTCAAAAACACAAGGGGGCATTGATACTTTTTCCTATGCAGTGACATTAGCAAATTATAACACTGGTGTTTACTGAGAGCCACCCCTTGAAAACGGATCATTTCAGAAAGAGGGTCAGAATAAGGTTGGAAAATCTTTATTCAGATTTATGAATTCTTAACAGTACAAATCGGGGGTGCCAAACTCAGCTCCTGATTAGCTGTATCAGGGTTGTTTAATTAGTATTGAAGCTAAACTGTGACCCTCTAGGGCAGTGGTTTTCACACTTTAGGAGCAACCTTTTTTTCTTTTTCTTTTTTAAATTGACGCAAACCATATTGACCCATTATATTTAGATTAGTTAAATTCAACAGCAAAAGTTACAATAATTGTATAAAATCTAAATATTTAGCGAAAAAAAAAAACATTATTTCGTGGAGATGGAGAACAAAAAAAGTGAAAAAGTGTATCACTAAATCTGTTAAAATGTAACTCACTGCTCTTTGTATTGTTGTAAAATACATTCATGAAAAACAGTTCATTTCTAATATATACTATAAAATGAAAAGACATTTCTTTTAAATATATAGCGCAGCTGTTTAATGAGGCAGCAACATATTATAGATAGGACAGAACAAAAAAGGCTAATAATAGTCTTTCATTGCCCAAAAGTATTATAATATGAAAGGCTCCAATACAGAGCGGCACAAAGCGCTTATGCGTATCCCGTTCGCAGAATGATGCGCTTGAAGCAAAATTGAGTCACAGCGCTTCACATTGAAAACCTCAAAGCAAAAAAGGAAGAGATATTGATGCGTAGTTCCAGTATTGTATCAATGTAATAATTTATTGAGCCTTTTCTTTGGAACAGTTTAAAAATATCAGTTATTCTGCCCGTGAAGAACAAGTATAGCGCTCTCTACTCCAGTGTGGTGATCTAAAAGACACCCGGGAGAAAGTTACATGAACAGCAATAAACTCCAGAAAGATAAAGTCATTTTATGCGAAACCATAGACCTTTATCTACAGATCAAGTATAACAATAGTAACATTGAATCATCTTGGAGAGAGTTTCATCATGTTGACTGCCGTAACCGAACGTGATGCGCTGTTTGAGTTGCTGAATGGAGAATGACTGACAGCTGCAGCGGAGGGAAGCACTTACTTGAATTTAACGACTTCAATATTCATTTCTACGTCTCATTAAACTATGGAGTGGCTTTAGAACACTTATAATATAGTGCACAAAAAGTTGACAGTTCTTTATAATGTTTTTGTAGCTTTTGTGAGGCTTAACAATGACACAGAATAGTACACGCACAATATCAGATTTGGATACCGATACTGAGTATCGGATCGGCGCATCTCTATTCGAAACTGCTAAGTATTTAATTTTATTTGTGTACACTCATAATAAACCAGAACACTGTGGCTTTTTAAATAAATAAAACAAACAGGATGTGTTTTCTGTCGTCTCGGTTTCCTTTCCGTCAATTTGTTTGTGGAGCGCTTCACAAAAATAAACCAAACTCAGCAGAATACTGTCACACAGTTTTTTCTTTTCTTTTGTTAATCTGTTAATTATGTAAGTCAAATATATTTAGCATATTTATTCCTTTTATACAGCCCGATAGACTATGATTTTATGAAAACAAATTATTATTTTTATTTTATTTTAAATATAACTCCATTTTCCTTAAATCGTCATGACCCCTGTAAAGATGTAAGATGCATTATTAAAAAGGATTCTTTAGCTATTAATGATTAAACACTCACAGAGCTTTTCTGCAGTTGACCACAGCTGGTACCAGTCTTCTTCTACCCTCAGCTGATGTGTTGTATTTCATGAGGTCCAGCTCATCCAGCGCCTCCTCTGAGATCTGAATCATGTAGGAGATTGTTGAGCAGTGAGCAGGAGAGAGTTCCTTCTCTGAGTGTTTGTCTGATTTCACAAACTCCTGAATCTCTCTGGACAGAGTCTGATCTTTCACTTCCAGCAGACAGAGGAACAGATTGATGGATTGATCAGCTGAGAGATGATTAATATTCTGCTTATCTTTGATCTTCTCTTTAATGTGCTGTGTGATTCTCCTGATGCTCTCTGAGCTGTTCTCTGTGTGTGTCAGTAGATCCTGTAAGAGTCTCTGATTGGACTCCAGTGAGACGCCCAGCAGGAACCGCAGGAACAGATCCAGATGTCCATTCTCACTCTTGAGTGCTTTATTTACTGCTGATGTTAGTAGATCATACAGAGAGACTTTATCAGACCTGAATTCATCCAGAAGCTGCAGTGGTTCCTTGTTCTTCATTAAATAGCAGTAAAACACATAGAAAGCAGCGAGAAACTCCTGAACGCTCAGATGAATGAAGCTGTAGACTTTCCTCTGATGAATCACAGATTCCTCCTTAAAAATCTCAGTGCAAATCCCAGAATACACTGAGGCGTCAGTGACGTCTATGCCGCTCTCTCTCAGGTCCTCCTCATAGAACATCACATTGCCCTTCATCAGCTGATGGAAAGCCACTTCAGCAAGTTTCACAATCACTTCTCTGTTGGACTGCAGGAGTTTCTCTGGATCTCTCTCTTCATACTTCTGATTCCTCATGTTGATCTGAATCAGCAGGAAGTGGATGTACATTTCAGTCAGAGTTTGAGGGATTTCTGCACTCAGATCTTCTTCCAGGAGCTTCTGAAGCACAGTGGAGGAGATCCAGCAGAAGACGGGTATGTGGCACATGATGTGGAGGCTTCTTGCTCTTCTGATGTGTGAGATGATTCTGCTGGCTTGATACTCGTCACTGATTCTCTTCCTGAAATATTCCTCCTTCTGAGGATCATTGAATCCCTGAATCTCTGTCAGACGGTTGATGTATTTGGAGGGGATCTGATTGGCTGCTGCTGGTCTGGAGGTGATCCAGATGAGAGCCGAGGGAAGCAGATCTCCTTTCATGAGCTTTGATATCAACACACCCACTGATGAAGTCTCATTCACATCAGAAACTTCCTGAGCATCTGAAAACCTCAGTGTGATTCTGCTTTCATCCAGACCATCAAAGATGAACACAACTTTACTCTCCTCATAAATCTTTGAGTCCAGATCTTGAAGTTCAGGATGAAAGTCCAGCAGAAGTCTGTGAAGACTGTACTGATGATCTCGGATCAAGTTCAGCTCTTTAAATGGAAGCACAAACATGAAATCTACATCCTGATTGTCTTTTCCCTTGGCCCAGTCCAGAGTGAACTTCTGCACAGAGACGGTTTTCCCGATTCCAGCGATGCCTTTAGTGAGAACAGTCTTGATCTGCTCTTTCTCCTCGCGTCCTGGTTCAGGAGAGGCTTTAAAGATGTCATTGCAGTAGATTGGAGTGTCTTGTGAGTGTTGTGTTCTGGCTGTTTTCTCCATCTGTAAAACCTCATGTTGTTTATTCACTCCTTCTCTCTCTCCCTCTATGATGTAGAGCTGTGTGTAGATCCTGTTCAGGAGGGTTTCATTCTCTTGGAGTTTCAGTCCCTCAAATAATCTCTCATACTTGTTCTTCATGCTGGTTTTGTGTCTGTGTTTGACTCTCTGTAGTTCATCATTCACTGGTTGATCATGTCTATTCAGGGAAGCAGTAACGGTTGTGTTGTTCAGACATAAGCCTGAGGCGGCCTCTCGAGAGATGCATTGGTCTCTATATATTCTGCTGAAACAACAACAAACTGATTTTAAAAGTTATGTAAAATAAAGGATTTAAATGTATAAATAAAATCTAAATGTAAACCATATAGTACATCAATATAGATGTCAATCTTGTAAGACATTAATTATACAGAAAAATACATTTTAATTTCAGTTTAAAATGAAAGTAAATTTTCAAAAAGTTAACAAAAAAAGTAAAGTCAAAGTTAATTTTCTATCACTGAACTTTTGTAAAAAAAAAAAAAAAAAAAAAAACGCATTCAGCGTGTTTTTGAATCATATAGAGCAGTTAAAGGAATTGTTCACTCAAAAATAAAAATTACCCCATGATTTACTCACCCTCAAGCCATTCTATGCGTTTATGGCTTTCTTCTTTCAGACAAATACAATTGCAGTTATATGAAATATCGTGGCTCTTCCAAGCTTTATAATAGGAGTGAATGACTGTTTCTGTTTTGAAGTCCATAAAACTGCATCTATCCATCATAAAAGTGCACCTATCCATCATAAAAGTGCATCTATCCATCATAAAAGTGCATCTATCCATCATAAAAGTGCTCCACACGACTCCAGATGTCCTTCTGAAGCAAAGCATTATTTTTTAAGAAACTATCCATATTTAAAATTTTATAAAATATAATAGCTATCTTTCAGCAAATGGCCATATGCATCGAGTACAGAAAAGAGACCTCTTTATGATGAATGGATGCACTTTTTGGGGCTTCAAAATCTCACCCCCCATTCACAGCCATTATAAAGCTTGGAAGAGCAAGGACATTTTTTAATATAACTCTGATTGTGTTCGTCTGAAAGAAGAAAATCCTATACACCTAGGATGGCTTTAGGGTGAGTAAATCATGGGAGATTTTTAATTTTTTAGGTGAACTATTCCTTTAAATCCCCCACTACATGTTTATCCTCACCTGGGGTCAGAGGTCACTGCTCCATCACTGAATTTATGAGGCTGAGTCAATGATCTGTCACTCTTCACAGACTCAATGCCGGATTCTGGAGATGAAGATCTCTCACAGCTCTCTCTGTTCTCCATAATGAGAAACTGACTTCAGACCTGCATATGGAAAAAGATAACAAATCATACATTATATTTAGACTATTCCTTTAAAGTACAGTAATAACATACTACACATACAACGGCATTCTAGAGATTTAGAGTACAACTGTGTAGTTGCAGCAGATTGTGGAGGATCCTTTTCTTCTGAAGTCCATAAAGTACTGGTTTACAGTGGAAGAACTGGTCTGACTGCACAAAGACCTGATCTGGCTAGATAAAAAAGTTTGTCGAGAAAGCTGGACCAGAGAGTTTTAAAAGTCTGAAGAAGTTTAAAGTAGTTTGAAGTTTAAAGTGTTTGAAGTTTAGATAGATAGATAGACAGACAGACAAACAGACAGACAGATAGACGATAGATAGATAGATTAGAAATAGTAGATGGTCGATAGATAGATAGATTAGAAATAGTAGATGGATACATAGATGATTAGATAGATAGATAGATAGATAGATAGATAGATAGATAGATAGATAGATAGATAGATAGATAGATAGTGTCAGAATCCACTTTTGCTAGTTTAACGACGGGAAAAATGGTCGGCGCTCCCGGCGCATGGTCTGGACGGGTTGTCCCTATTCTCTTAATGAGTAATGGATGTGTTTTGGGATTTACGTGCATTAAACCAATCAGAGTCTCATTTCCCATTCCCTTTAAATGCCAGTTGCGCTCGCTCCATGGCAGATTCGCTATTTACATGACGGAATTTGATAGTGGAAAGACCGAACGCGTCTCCAGAGCGCAAACGGATCTGCTCGTGCGCGAGGTAAAAGTGTGCTAGCAGAACATCTGCGGGACAAGCCAGATTCATCATATCTTTATGTACACAATAATAATATTTTACATTGTAATCCTTTTATTTAAAATATTTGGCATTAGAGCTTAGATCGGGCCCTAAAAAAAATCAAGCCCGACCCTACCCAAGCCCGTGCACGTTGTGTCCGAGCCCGGCCCGGCCCGACACATTAACTGTAATTATGAGCCCGAGCCCGATTTAAACCTGACCATTTTTTAATACGTGGGCTGTTATAACCAGGGGTGGCGCCAGATAATTTTTTAACGCAGGTGCTAGATATATTATAGCCTATATAAATACTACTACAAAAATTGCCCACTTAATATTTAATATTAAATCATTTTAATTGTCACACTTAAAGTATTCATTTTATTAAATTGAACAAGCACAACATTCAATCAAATATTCTTAAAGATTTATTATTATTAATAATGTTATTTCAACAGAATATCTCATTATTTCGACATAATATGTGTGCGTGCAACAAGCAAGATGTGCATTTGTAAATCCGGTGACACGCATGCATTGATTTTTATTAATAAACTAGTGTTTTCTGTCAGTGTCGGTTGCAAAGATGAAGTTGACGATCGCCATCTCCGTAGTAAGAAATGTCTCCGTTAAAGACATTTCAAGCTTTCTTTAGATATATTTCTCATGTCTGTGAGGCATACACTGAGTTTCGGTTCATTTATGATGAGATGCGATCCAGTTCACGTGCAATGCAAGTGACCACGGCGCACCGGCACCTCCATGTCATGACTATATTGTCTGCTAGATTTCATTCTTAAGTCCAGGCAATTGGTTGATTAAAAAAAAATGATTAAAATTAATATACAATTTATACAAAACAAAATTCACTTTAAAGAAAGGTTTTCTACAAAACAAAACTTAATGAAGTGGTCAAAATCATGTCTGACCCACTCCATGTCTCCCGATATACTGCACATCCTATCTTACTCATGCTGTTCACTTTTCATAATCAACATAGATGAAAAAAATAATAATAACATTATAATATTTGAACAAATATGAAACTAAATGCGCTTATTTAATGGCTATAGCACATATAGTAGGCCCACAGACTCTCTATTCGTACAAATTGCTGCACATTCATTTAATTCTGAAGTTGAAAGGCATTTGTTTGTGTATAGTAAAACATATCTGCAACATTTATCAAGTTCACGGATAATTGTGCATGCATTTATTAATTATTATCTTAATGAATAATGTAACAAGGACGAAGCATGTAAACAGCGTTGTTTGTTTAGAATGGAATGGATCACAAATGGATCCGAATGAAGAAACTTCAAAAAAAAAAAACTGTGAACAGTGATGTTCAGAGAAAATGAACAAGAATGAACTTTGGATGGCCTAGGAGGAGTAGGCCTACTACTCTAATATAATTCAACAAGGTTTTAGAATATAGAATATTTTTTAAACAAAATTAATATTTTTAAAGCCTATAAGGTTATCCAGGCCCCGGTGTGATGCATACGAGTGGAGGAGACGCTGCGCATGACACGCAATGTGTTGCATTTTGTAACACAAATGCCTGATCAAGGGCCCGACCAGGGAAATATCGGCCCGACCCGGCGCGAGGGTCGGGTCAAGTTCGGGCTCGGGCTCAGGCAGAGAATCTAAGCTCTATTTGGCATGTTTGTGTGCTTCTGTGCATCACTGTGTGTTTAATAGAGCAGAGTGTGTGTGTAATAAGCAGAGTGTGTGTGTAATAAAGCAGAGTGTACGCGCATTGTGGACCCGCCTATAGGCGCACATTACTAACACGCTCTTTAAATTACAAAAAAAATATTGCGCCATTGACTTTAGACCAGGTTTCAGTCGGTCAATGGTTCAGTCTATTTCAGTTCCTCAAAATAGCAACACACCAACAATACGCCTGAACACACCTCATTCTCAGACCAGCAGCCCATGGGTGCAAATACATTTGAAAATGATAACTGCGTCGGACTGAAACTAGCAAAAACACTTGCGTCACGCTTGGTGCTGCATTGTGCCGGGAGTAAGATAGGGCCCTAAGTCAGAACAGTCTGAAGGTCTAAGCCGAGTTTGAAGTATGTAGAGTTGAAGCTCTAGAAGGAGTTAGAGTCAGAAAATTTATTGTCAGAAGAATAATCCCTGATCTGAACCTCTGAGATGAACTGGATAAATCTCTGGATGAAACTGGATCATTGAAAATAGTCCAACGCCGTGGTACAACGAGCACACTCTAGCCCTTAAGAGAGCAGCCAGAAAAATGGAGCGCAACTGGAAGAAAACAAAACTAGAAGTATTTCGCATTTCATGGAAGGAGAGCTCGATTACTTACAGAGATGCTTTAAAAGCTGCTAGATCTGCTTATTTTTCAACCCTATTAGAAGAAAATAAACAAAACCCTAAGTATTTATTTGAAACAGTGGCTAAACTAACGAAAAAGAAAGCTTCAAGCCCAGAAGTTTACAAGCAACACAGCTGTAATGACTTTATGAACTTCTTCACTTATAAGATTGATAATATCAGGGACAAAATTATAACTATGCAACCGTCTACTACAGTATCGCATCAGGGAGTGCATTTTAGTCTCCCTGAGGAAAAATTTGATTCATTTATTGCTATAGGAGAGGAAGAATTTTGCAAGCTCGTTAATTCATCTAAATCGACAACATGTATGTTAGACCCTATACCGACTAAGCTACTGAAAGAGATGCTTCCAGAGGTCATAGATCCTCTTCTTAATGTCATAAATTCGTCTTTGTCTCTAGGATACGTACCAAAAACCTTTAAGCTGGCTATGATTAAACCGCTTGTTAAAAAAACGCAACTTGATCCTACAGAATTAGTCAATTACAGGCTGATCTCGAATCTACCTTTTCTGTCAAAGATATTAGAAAAAGCAGTATCCTCACAACTGTTCCTTTCTTGAAAGAAATTATATCTGCGAGGATTTTCGGTCCGGATTTAGACCGTACCATAGTACCGACACAGCTCTCGTTAGAGTCACAAATGCGGAACAATTAGTTCATGCGTTCATGACCTCAAGGCTAGATTATTGTAATGCTCTACTGGTTGGTTGCCCTGCACGCTTAATAAACAAACTACAGCTGGTCCAAAACGCAGCAGCTCGAGTTCTTACCAGAACCAGGAAGTATGACCATATTAGCCCCGTTCTGTCAACACTGCATTGGCTGCCTATTAAACATCGCATACATTTTTAAATATTGCTGATTACTTACAAAGCACTAAATGGTTTAGCTACGCAGTACTTGAGCGAGCTCTTAACGCATTATAGTCCTTCACGTCTATTGCAATCTCAAAATTCCGGCCAGTTAATAATACCTAGAATATCAAAATCGACTGCTGGCGGTAGATCCTTTTCCTATTTAGCACCAAAACTTTGGAACAGTCTTCCTAACATTGTCCGGGAAGCAGACACACTCTGTCAGTTCAAAGCTAGATTAAAGACACATCTCTTTGACCTAGCATTCACATAATACATTATAGACTTCTATAATTCAATGTTAGGCTGCATAGATTAGGTCAGCCAGAACCGGGAACACTTCCCATAAATCCTGATGTACTCGTTACACCATAAGAAGACTGGCATCTACGCTAATTTTAGTGTCTTTGTTTATCCCAAGGTTTTCCCTGAGCCTGCCGGATCCAGGCCGTATCCAGATCTGACGAAGGACCTTCGCCTGGACCCGATGACAACGCAGTGCTGAAGTGCCAACTAGTCTCTCCCTATGGAGGATCCCTTTACCACTCTACAGATAAAGCGTTGTCGGGAACAAAATAAAATAAAATTCTGTATCAAAATTTATAAGGAAAGACCAGTACTTTGTTTAGGCTTGGTCTGTAGGAATTACAAACCTGCGCACATATATTCAAACGCACATAACTATAGAACCAATTCTTAATGCGCATGTGAACGCCATCAGCGTTTATCACAGGTTCGCGTTTAAAGTCTGTGTAGAGAGAATGGTGTTGTCTTAGCGGCCCCTAATTTAATAACAAATTATCGTTGCGACGGAAGCGAATCAATCAAAACTAACTTTAGCTGGAAAATAACTTTAATAAAGAACCGCTATAAAGCCAAAACAATCTCTGTTACCTTAAATTATACGTTTATCTCTGTAAAGCTGCTTTGAAACAATCTACATTGTTAAAAGCGCTATATAAATGAAGATGACTTGACTTGACTTGAATCAGTGATTCAGAGCCCAATCTTCACACAGGTCTTCAACAGATCACTGGAGCAGTGTGAAGTTCCCTGCTGCTTCAAACACTCCCCTATCATCCTGGCCTCCAAAAAACACACTGGACTTAGTGACTACAGACCTGTCGCTTTCTCGTCTGTGGTCATGAAGTCATTTGAAAGACTGGTAGACAGCAGAGGTTGGACCTCCTTCACCAGTTGAGGAAGTTCAACCTGCCACAGGATCTGCTGAAACAGTTCTACTCTGCAGACATCAAGTCCGTCCTGTGTTTATCTGTAACACAAGGCTCGAAATTGCAACCATTTTTGGTTGTATATGCTCCCGAAATTGAATCTGTGCAACCTCAAAATTTATTTGGGAGCATTTGTGTGAGTGCAAATAATTGTTGTGATGCAACCTTTTTTCTAGAGATGCACCGGTCAACCGGCCATAAATCAGAAACAGCCGGTTTATGCTACAAACACACCATTGGCAAACGGCCCATTCTAAGTTTAATTTTGGCTGATCTCTATTCCGGACTTGCACACAAACTGCATTGCAATCGTGTCCCGAAATGTCATTTGTGTGAGAATATTACAAAGTCTGTCAAAAGGACGTTAACACAGGCCAGAGATAGGACACGCTGAAGAGAAAATACCAGACACAGCAAGATCACTGTTCGTGATGCTCGAAATATAGGAAGAAAAATATTAATATTGATTTGGGGTGGGAATTTATTTGAATGTGTCTCTTAAGGAAACTGACTTTCTTCAGAACAGTTTCGATGGCATTTTCTTTTTCTCTTCTCTCCGTATAAAGTTGCGTTTACCCGCTAATTAGCGAAGTGCAATAATTAAAGTTCCCTTTCAAGGGAACTCGCGTTGCGTTGAGATTGACGCTATGGGGAACGCTTTGCGTGATGATGTCTTGAAGCTAGTGATGTATGTCTCGAGACCGGTCTCGAGACCACTTTTACGTGGTCTCGGTCTTGTCACGGCCTTGACGGTCTTTGGTCTTGGTCTCGGACCTCTTGGTCTTGGTCTCGGACCTCTCGGTCTTGTCTAGGTCTCGCTGTCTCAGACCAACATAGTGGTCGGGGATTTAGCAATACAATACTACAATATCCACGATGACACAACGTTCGATAATGCAACATTATTATCCGCAACGGAACGGATTGAAGCGCGCGTCCGAGTGCTGACAGTGCGGCGTGTGCTCGAGCCACACGAGAAAACACTGTATCCGCGGCCACTGATCGCAGCGGCAACGAGCACTTTGATCACTTGGTTAAAAAAACACATATCAGTAACATGATGGGTTTTAACTTCATTCAGGAGTGGTTCATTTTGGGTAACTGCACAACTACACAACTGACAGATGACTTTGAGCGCACCGCCAACGGTGTGTGTGTGTGTTGTGTGTGTGTAACCATAGCGACAAACGACCAACTTTCGGATCCCGCACTTAAGCGTATAATTTCGTTTTTAAAAATGTAATTAAGTATTTAAAAGTTGCAGAATGGGTTCATTTGGAGTCTGAGACTACGAAATCAGCAGAGATAGGCAGGCATTTGCTTAGATGAATTTGTGTCTTTGATATCTGTGTGTGTGTGTATATTTTGTGTTGTTGGTGTTAGACAAAATAAATGGTGTTTTAAATATCATCTGCATATCTCCGTTGTGTAGACTAAACATTAGGCCTAATCCAAGTTTATAATTGTGTATCTTTAATTTGATGTTATACGTTTTCATCTACACATTAATTATAATTTCAATTGGTTACATATTTCTTATTCTTTAGACAGTTGTTGGAGGAGCAAGATGGTGTTGAGTGTTTGATGTTTTGTCAGATGAACCAGTCAGTACCAGTCATGTCAGTCCTCAACAGTATACACAAAAGTTAAGGGAGTCTCAATCCTCTAATAGTGCAGTAACAGCCGTCATGCAATTGCTACACATAGTTGATCTCACCCAATCTGCAAAAACATTTACAGTGAGCTCACAGTCACACACATGACATGGTCTGTCTCTGTATTATTCTGCCTGTGTAGTTGAAGTAATACCATCTAATATGTATTGAATGTAAACTGCGGCTGAACCCTATGCTGCTGTTCTTGAATTCATACAAGTTATTGCTATAGCTTCAACACTAGTCTGTTTTTTTCCCCTGCGGTCTCGACTTGGTCTTGGTCTTGGTCTCGACTTGGTCTTGGTCTTGACTTGGTCTGTCTTGGTCTTGGTCTTGGTCTTGTCTTGGTCTCGATACCCTCTGGTCTTGGTAGTGTCTTGGTCTCGGTTTAGGCGGTCTTGACTACAAGTCTACTTGAAGCACATGTAAAATCAGTCCAATGGCGTGGCGGAACGTCAGATGCGGGTGACGTCACGAACCAGGAAGCTATAAAGCCTGCTCGAAAACAGAGCACGCGCTGTTGTAGCTCTGTTGAAACCCGTTAGCTCTCTGTGAAACTGTCCCGTTATTTGGTGTTGTTTGTCTTTATATCATATCTCTCTCTATATATAAAGCACTATGGTGAGCAAGCAGCAGTTTAGATTGTGTGTGCACCCCTGCCCGCATTATTTAACGGGTGGGGACACTCACGTTCTCTGTGTTGCTTGTTTGGGTGAGGAGCATGCCCAGTCAGCATCCCGCCTCCGATCCCACCTGGCGTTCTTCCGTGAGGGCGCTCAGGGCTCGCGTTCCCCAGGACTCTGGTCCCGCTGCTGCCGAGGCACAGCGTCAAACGCAGACCTGGGGTTCGCAAATGGATCTATCAGAGGGGTTTGAGACGGGCCCAGCCTAGTGCTGGGCGGTGTACCGGTTCATACCGAATATCGGTTTTTATTTTTGTTATGATATGAATTTTTAAAATACCGCAATACCGGTGTATGTCGCTTTAATAATGATCGGAACGCGGCGCGGCACTGTTTGAGAGGGTCCTTTTTCACTGTTGCACTGTGGTGATGTTACTAAGCGTGACTTTGAAGATGGATAGGTTAAACTATAATTGATAGCTGTCAAATTATAATACAGTGTTTCCCATACATTGGTTCAATTGTAAGTGATTGTAAGTGTGGACACATAAAAAATAGATTTTTTATTTAGATTTAAATTTTTTATTTAACTTTTGTTTAGCATTTTTAACTGATTATTTTATTATATCAATATCAACCTCTCAACTTCCGACTACTTTAAGTCTGTCCCATGTCCAAAAATGGATAGATGTGGGAAGGTTCTGGGGCACAGAGCAGAAAAAGGAAAATGTAAAATGATAAGGAACCTATTATTTTATTTAATTTTATTTATCACTTGAAGTCTTTAAATTGATCAACATTTAACAACAGTTAACTTTGCATTTCAGGGCTCGACATTAACGCTTGTTTTCTTGTCCGGAGCAAGTGTTGTTTTTCTTTTTTTTAAGGGGCAAGTGAAAGAGAATTGTACTTGCCCGGCCAGACAAGTAGCTTAAAAATAACTAGAGAAGCATCGTAACGCGAGAATGATTCTGATTGTATTAGCTACATTCACTGTGAAGAGTGATTGATAATGATAGTGTATAAAAAGCTTGTGCTGCCTGTCTCTTTGTGAAAGACTTTCTTTCGTGGATAAATCGAAACAAATAAGCACAACAGCACACAATAATCTCACAGAAGAAACATACTGAGGTTTTTAAATGTAGTTAAGAAACATACCTTTTGTAATTTAAATTATAACGTATGATATAGTTACATAACACGACCAAGGGAGCTGTTTTGCTGAATATTATCACGAACAAGTAGACTTGTATCACGAATCACGAATCGAATCGAATCGTATCACGAATCGAATGACTCACTTATTAAGACGGCCACTTGCCGCCACCTGGCGGTTTCATGTTTAAAAGTATCATTGCATTTTTTTTCTTGTATATTCAAACATTTATTTAAAACATTAATCTCATAACATTAGACTATTTATAGCAGATGTAATTTTGCAGTGTATAGGCTAAATTATTTAATTTGATTGGTAACAGCCCAGTTTTATTATTATAGGCTAATTGAATTTATTGATCAAATGTAAGAATTTGACATGACACATGATGCATACATTTAATAAGGTAAAAATAAAAATCGGCCTTTATAAAGGTAAATAACGCCCTGTGGTAAATATCACAAATATGCAGATTTAAGTATGTAAAAGCTGATACACTGAGAATATTATTTCAAATCAGAATAAATTATGTTTATACCCCAAAAATCATCCCGGAATAAAATACTGTTATTTTACATTTTATTATTCAATATCTGTACGTGAATACTGTGAGACCTACCTGGAAATCTTAAAGCTGTGTTTATTTGATCGGTTTCATTTAATATGTTTCATCTTTGTTCTATTTCATTTGTTTTGGCCATTGCTTGTAATTAAGTTTATATGTTCTTTTTTATTTTATTTTTTATAACATTTGAACTTTATAGTTGAGTATAGTAAAGTCTTTGATTATAGTAGTTTTGCTGTGGTATCGAAAATGTCACTGGTAGGCCTATCTAAAATTTTGTAGCTTATTTATTTGAATAATGGGTCAAAACAACAAAAACATTAACCTGATCTTAAACATTAAATGCCAACACTGATTTGCATACCCCTCAGCAAACGTGCAGTTGCGCCCCTGGAGCAATAGTAAGGGAAAATTAATGTCCAGGGAATATCCAACCTAAAACTAACTTTACCCCGCTCTGCAAGTGAAACCGATTCAACAAACGAGTTAAAGAGACACAGATCTAAAGACGCACTTGTGATAATATAGTACACATAAAACCAGAAGCAAATAACTGACCGTAAACTGACAGAGTCTCCGAAATGGCGTCTTCTCATCCATGAAGTTTTAACTTGTTTTCGGCAATCTGTTTCCTGGAGGAGACAGTCGTAATACCTGCTCCACCTGCTCCACCTGCTCCTGAGCTCACCTGACCCCCCCGGTTACATGAAAACCCTGAGGCGGACTGAAGAGTTTCTACACCGTATAGTATAACTTTTTTTTATTGACTGTATAGCAAACATTCTGAATTAATTTATCCTTCGCGTCAGAAATAGTGCTGAAGAATACAGGAATATACAAGTGTGAGAAATACAGAAATAAGCTCGAACTTCACTTACCATTCTGCATCAGCAGGAGCTGTTACCATGAGAACTAATGAGGGCTGATCTTTCCTGTCGTTAAAAAAAACTTTCTTTTTAGGGCCTGGTTGTATAATTGCTAACAGTATTTTAAGCAGATCGAAAACTTTAATTTAAATGCATTTATTACAGCTTTTAAAAACCTAAAACTAAACTTAAACCTTGTTCTGGTTTTGTTTCCTTATTACCTATACCTTACATTAACATTTTACGTTTTATTGTTAGACATAATATTTTTTAAATCATGCATAAAATGTAAATATCATTAAATTTCATTCCACCAAGTAATTTATTTGCATGTTAATTAACTGATAATAAATTTACTTTAGTGATACCCGAGTGCAATTTACACAAATGTAAAGAGAAGCCAAATGATAAATATAGCTGCAAGCAGCAATTATCAGGGCCAAGCAGAATCAGATGACAAGACAATGCCAACATGTCTGAAAGTGTCAGACCAACTGCAACAACGAGCAATTAAAGACATTTAAAGAGGATTTTAGGCAAAATGCCTGAAAAGTCATAGAAACAGTAATAAAAAATATGATTTAATGGATTATCACTTTCGACCAATAGGTGGTGCAGTTACAAAACTGATGTGATGTGGTCAGAGTGAAGTGACAATGACACATACAAAGTTTGGTGTCAATATGTCAAGGCATTGCAGAGATGAAGCCTGAATAGTGCTTTTGGCATCATGCCTCAACTTTGCTGCTGCGGTATACGAAAACGGTTTCGTCTATTGACACGAAATCCATAACTTTTAGTCGGCACAGTCTCGAAATGATACGATTCGATTTTGGTGAAAATCGGACAAACTGTCTAGGAGGAGTTTGAAAAAGTAGGTTTTGAATGAAAAATCAAGATGGCGGACAGGAAGTTCGGCCAAATAAGGAAAACTTAGTATCTATGTTCTCAGCGTGACCGAAGGAATATATTAAGACCAGTGGCATTACAATAGGCAGATTTATTTAAAAGTTATAAACAGTTTTGAAAATTGTGTTATAACTTTTGACCACTAGGTGGCGCTGTCTCGAAATATTATGAGTACCTTCAGGGGATGGTGCTGATGGCACATTCTGAGTTTCGTAATATTACACCAATGCATTTGTTTAGTATAGCATTTTATTTCACAAAACTGTATTGAAGTCAATGGGAATTTCATGTTTTGTTCTATTATAGCACCACCAAGAGGCTCAGTCCCACCATTTTTTTATGTGTCCTCAGAGTGAGCCCATACATATGTGTATCAATTTTGGTGAAAATATCTCAATTTACTTCGGAGTTATAGACATTTATATGAAAAAACACATAAAAAATGACTGACACATGACTTTGATTGGATTTTACTACCCCTTACTATCAATATTTTCACATTTGGGCATTAGTGTTTAATTATCGACCTATGTTTCCAAACTTCTGACGGCGGTTTCGAAGATATCGGCAAATGTTTTTTAAGCGCTAAATCACAATGCTACACAAACCGTAAGGCGAAACCTAGCATATTTGGTATCATTGGACTCGGCAAGGATTCATGAGTCTAATGAAATTAATCTTGTGAAAATAAGTCGACCACACCCAAAGTTATAAACATTTGGGGAAAAAAAATCACCACTAGGTGGCGCTGTTTCGAAACTTCTCAGGCTCCTTCAGGACATCGTGCTGATGACCCATACCAAGTTTGGTAACAATCCGTTCATGCGTTCTTAAAATACAGCATTTTAGCACAAAATTCAAAATGGCCGACAGCCAAAATGGCCGATATGGTAAAATTGGATATCAGTCGACTCAGCATGTTGCCCTGAATCTAACAAGACCAATTTTATGATTTTTGGACAATTTGTTCAGAAGTTATAAGCAAAAATAGCCATTTTTCATATCTCTGGACGCAGCATGTAGCCTCAGGTCATGCGTGTGATGATATGTACCAAGTTTGGTCTGAATCCGATAAAGCGTTGCGGAGATACAGCCTTATGTCTGTTTTCGCAAGCGCTACGTAAAATTAATTTGCACGGTATTCGAGAACGGTTTGATCAATTTTTATGAATTCCATAACTTTTTGTCGCCATGGTCTGTAGATGATCTGGTTCAATTTTCGTGAAAATCGGAGCATCGGCCTAGGAGGAGGTCGAAAAAGTATGTTTTTCAGATAATTCAAAATGGCAGACAAATTTCCATGACGGAAAATGACGTCATAGGATGCAATCGAATCAGCTTGAGCCAAGGAATGAGAGGGAAAAATAATTTTGTTTCTAGCCCTTGTGGTTCAAAAGTTATTAGCATAAACATGAGTGCAACTTTGGACAGTTGGTGGCGCTAGAGGGATTGAGTTGGAGACTCCAGATTTGCTATGGTGACTTTTCAGACTGTCCTTTATCAGTGTGCCAAATTTCATAACTTTCCCGCAAGCGGTTCTATGGGCTGCCATAGACTCCCAGTCGGAAGAAGAATAAGAACGGGAACAGATACAATAGGTGCCTCCGCACCTTCGGTGCTTGGCCCCTAAAAATAAAAATAAAAACAGAGTCAGTGACGACTACGTCGAACGTGAGCGACTGAAGGGTAGGGTTGCCAACCGTTCCGTATAATACGGAATCGTCCCGTATTTGACACATAAAAGTCTTGTTCCGTATTGAACTGATACGGAACGCACTTTGTTCCGTTTTTTTTGAGAAATAGTGCAAATCCATGACAGACACATAGCTTCTAATATATGTCAGACTATGAACGAAGACATTTGTAATTTTTCCCTCTGTTTGTCTATGATCAGCGTAGCGTTTTTAACATCTTGGAACATCATCAGAGAATGCCCTTTTAATTGGTCGTTTCAGTCATTTTGAGTCACGTTCGTAGCAACGATGACAACAAGTGACAACAACAGGGAAATGCAAAAATGTCTTGAATTGCTTGAATGCAATATTTTATATTTCCTTTATTAGCTGTTTTTTTATGTATTATTGTTTTGCACTGGAAAGAAAGTTAACTATAATGGAAGTATAATTATATAAAGATATTTGCACTACACGTCCTTAAAATGTTGTCTATTTAAATTTAAAATAAAAATTTTTTGCACTGGAAAGAACATTCTAGAAGTCTAATTCTATTGAATAAGTTTGCACAAGGCTACAGAAAACTGTTGTGTTTATTTTTCTTCAAATGCAGTCTGAGCTGATGAGTTTTGAATGTTATATGTTGTATTTGTTTAAGTTAAAAATAAAACGTATTATAAACTTAACAAATCCATGGTTCATTGTTGGCAAAATGATCATGATAGCCTTTATATTTCACATCTATGTGGTTCAGTCTTGTATATTGATTAGGCCTACTTTGCTATTCTATAAAAATAGGCCTAATAAGTTGTACTATAATATGCTATAATATATGAAATATATTTATCTAAATGTATCAATTAGTTTCCACAATATTCACCAGAAGTCATCATTTCAGGGGTTATTTTTCAAAATTTTCTTCCGTGGGGACATGCCCCCCCCAGTAGAGAGATTACCGTATGGACAGGAGCAGAAGTTCGCGGGCAATCGGGGGGACGTGGACGTGGAGAAGTGACAAAATAATTAATCAGAATACTTAGCAAAAGTTGCTCCTGCTCCTAGCTCATGGACACCTCCTACTCACACTCTCCGTCTCTGCAAGTTTCGGAAGG
Source organism: Abramis brama (assembly GCF_963993115.1). Lineage (NCBI taxonomy): Eukaryota > Metazoa > Chordata > Actinopteri > Cypriniformes > Leuciscidae > Abramis > Abramis brama. The sequence goes on along the minus strand of NC_139964.1, from coordinate 1,967,576 downwards.
GAATGATTCAGATTTCTCTTGGCACAGCTACTAGAAGACAGATGGGTTGCTCACGTCACATCTACGTCGTCAAACTCAGTTTGAGTCTGCGCAGTACGCTCGACCCCCAGGAAATGAGTGCTTCTAATTGACTTCACTTGTCTCCGTTGAATCCAATGGGGACGCTGTGTCCAGTTTATATACTGTCTATGATACTGACCGTGAAGTGTGAAATTGGTTAAAGTTATTGTGTCTCCAAAATGGCATCTTCTCATCCATGAAGTTTGATCTTATTTTCAGTCTAAAGTGTTTCCTGAAGGAGGAGACTGTAAACCTGTTCTACCTGTTCTATATATATATATATATATATATATATATATATATATGTATATATATATATATATATATATATATATATATATATATATACATATATACATACAGTGAGGAAAATAAGTATTTGAACACCCTGCTATTTTGCAAGTTCTCCCACTTAGAAATCATGGAGGGGTCTGAAATTGTCATCGTAGGTGCATGTCCACTGTGAGAGACATAATCTAAAAAAAAAAAAAAAACAGAAATCACAATGTATTTTTTTTTTAAACTATTTATTTGTATGATACAGCTGCAAATAAGTATTTGAACACCTGAGAAAATCAATGTTAATATTTGGTACAGTAGCCTTTGTTTGCAATTACAGAGGTCAAACGTTTCCTGTAGTTTTTCACCAGGTTTGCACACACTGCAGGAGGGATTTTGGCCCACTCCTCCACACAGATCTTCTCTAGATCAGTCAGGTTTCTGGGCTGTCGCTGAGAAACACGGAGTTTGAGCTCCCTCCAAAGATTCTCTATTGGGTTTAGGTCTGGAGACTGGCTAGGCCACGCCAGAACCTTGATATGCTTCTTACAGAGCCACTCCTTGGTTATCCTGGCTGTGTGCTTCGGGTCATTGTCATGTTGGAAGACCCAGCCTCGACCCATCTTCAATGCTCTAACTGAGGGAAGGAGGTTGTTCCCCAAAATCTCGCAATACATGGCCCCGGTCATCCTCTCCTTAATACAGTGCAGTCGCCCTGTCCCATGTGCAGAAAAACACCCCCAAAGCATGATGCTACCACCCCCATGCTTCACAGTATGGATGGTGTTCTTGGGATGGTACTCATCATTCTTCTTCCTCCAAACACGTTTAGTGGAATTATGACCAAAAAGTTCTATTTTGGTCTCATCTGACCACATGACTTTCTCCCATGACTCCTCTGGATCATCCAAATGGTCATTGGCAAACTTAAGACGGGCCTTGACATGTGCTGGTTTAAGCAGGGGAACCTTCCGTGCCATGCATGATTTCAAACCATGACGTCTTAGTGTATTACCAACAGTAACCTTGGAAACGGTGGTCCCAGCTCTTTTCAGGTCATTGACCAGCTCCTCCCGTGTAGTTCTGGGCGGATTTCTCACCTTTCTTAGGATCATTGAGACCCCACGAGGTGAGATCTTGCATGGAGCCCCAGTCCGAGGGAGATTGACAGTCATGTTTAGCTTCTTCCATTTTCTAATGATTGCTCCAACAGTGGACCTTTTTTCACCAAGCTGCTTGGCAATTTCCCCGTAGCCCTTTCCAGCCTTGTGGAGGTGTACAATTTTGTCTCTAGTGTCTTTGGACAGCTCTTTGGTCTTGGCCATGTTAGTAGTTGGATTCTTACTGATTGTATGGGGTGGACAGGTGTCTTTGTGCAGCTAACGACCTCAAACAGGTGCATCTAATTTAGGATAATGGAGTGGAGGTGGACATTTTAAAGGCAGACTAACAGGTCTTTGAGGGTCAGAATTCTAGCTGATAGACAGGTGTTCAAATACTTATTTACAGCTGTATCATACAAATAAATAGTTAAAAAATCATATATTGTGATTTCTGCATTTTTTTTTTTTTTAGATTATGTCTCTCACAGTGGACATGCACCTACGATGACAATTTCAGACCCCTCCATGATTTCCAAGTGGGAGAACTTGCAAAATAGCAGGGTGTTCAAATACTTATTTTCCTCACTATATATATATATATATATATATATATATATATAAACATGTTAGAAATACAGAACTAAGCACGAACTTCACTTATCATTCTGCATCAGCAGGACCATGGCTGATACCAGAACTAATGAGGGCTGATCTTTCCCGTCGTTAAAAAAAAGAAAAGAAGAAAGCTATGCATTGCGTTACACTTCCATGTGTTGACTCCAGATTTCTTCATAACTAATTCACCGTTTAAATTAAATCCTTTACTATAATGATGGTACCTAAAGGAAATGATACATTACTCTGTAGTGAAACTATAGTGAAAAATGACTATTGCTGTTTAAAAATCAGTTGTCGCGTAAAAGTAAAAGTTCCCTCAGAAAAGCTCCTGTCAGACTTACTGCGCCGCTGCGTGATTGATGACGATTAACGGTTTCTGCGCGAGGGAGAATCTTGTCTCTCGCGCATATCTAAAATATACTTTTATTCATAAAATATTAACGATAATATTAGCTTTTTTAGTGCCTGATTGTTATAATGCATAACAATATTTTTAGCTGATTTTTTGAAAAATGTAATTTAAATGATTACAGCTTTTTAAAACCTAAAACTAAATATCATTAAATAGAAAGTAATTTTTTTACATGTTAACTAACTGATAATAAATTGACTTTAGTGATCAAGTACAATTTACACAAATGTAAAGAGAAACCAAATGATACAAAAAAAACAAAAAAAACAGAGTCAGTGGTGATCACATTTACCACCATAAACTTTAATTTAACCCTTCAAATCTGAGAACAATCAAGAAATCCCTGAATACTGCACCAGATGCCATACTTTAGTGATCATGAAAAAATAGACAATTTCAGCAAAACCAACAGAAATACTTCTTTTTTTTTTTAACAGTGTTTCTCTTTAAACCCTCATAAAGTCCAAATGTGCTGCTGAGAATCAGAGGAACATCTTCATTGATCGCTCACGTCTGTAATGACAATCATTATTAATCACCAGAACATGAAATATGAGCTGGACGTGTTCTTGAGCGGTTTTGTGAGATTCTGCCATGATCTCGATCTGTCACTCATCAGGAAGCTTCGCACTTCCCTTCCTGTCTTCCTGACACTTCCCGCAGCAGTCTATGAAGCTCCGCCCCCAGCAGGGACGCTGACTCCGCCCCACTGTCTGACTCCTCCCAGGGGGCGTGGCTAGTGTGCTGCAGAACGAACCGCAGCAGGTTGGGAACTGTCATGGGTGTGTTTTCTGGAAACTTGACACTCATCTGCTTCCTGCGGGAGACAGTAACGTGTGCGAGAATATTTACACTGTACGGAAAAGAGTTTTACACTTTATGATGGGGTTTTTGAACCTGTGTCGGGGGAAGAGCAGCACGGAGGGCAGATGATCCACCATAAACTCCCAGGGCAGATCATTACGACCAACATTCACTCTGAAAACAACAAGAACAGTAATAAACGAACACGATTATTACTGCGGAGCAACTGTAAGTGCTGAATATACGGTCATGTGAAGCTAATGTCAAGTGTTTGCAGGTGCAGTTCCACACCTGGCCACCGTGAGGGCGCCGTTTCCCTGGAACAGACGGGCCAGTTGAAGAAACACGTGATTGAGAAGCGAGCAGAAGCCACACCAGGTCGAATAATACAACAGCAGCACGTCCTGATGAGAAGATCACAGTTATTGCCTGTTGTGTGAATGCTAATATAGTCATCGTTCTTGGTGTGGACGCTAATATAGTCATCGTTCTTGGTGTGAATGCTAATATAGTCATCGTTCTTGGTGTGAACGCTAATATAGTCATCGTTCTTGGTGTGAACGCTAATATAGTCACCGTTCTTGGTGTGAATGCTAATATAGTCATCGTTCTTGGTGTGAACGCTAATATAGTCATCGTTCTTGGTGTGGACGCTAATATAGTCATAGTTCTTGGTGTGAACGCTAATATAGTCATCGTTCTTGGTGTGGACGCTAATATAGTCATAGTTCTTGGTGTGAACGCTAATATAGGAATATAGTCATCGTTCTTGGTGTGGACGCTAATATAGTCATCGTTCTTGGTGTGAACGCTAATATAGTCATCGTTCTTGGTGTGAACGCTAATATAGTCATCGTTCTTGGTGTGAATGCTAATATAGTCATCGTTCTTGGTGTGAACGCTAATATAGTCATCGTTCTTGGTGAACGCTAATATAGTCATCGTTCTTGGTGTGAACGCTAATATAGTCATAGTTCTTGGTGTGAACGCTAATATAGTCATCGTTCTTGGTGTGAACGCTAATATAGTCATCGTTCTTGGTGTGAACGCTAATATAGTCACCGTTCTTGGTGTGAATGCTAATATAGGAATATAGTCATCGTTCTTGGTGTGGACGCTAATATAGTCATCGTTCTTGGTGTGAACGCTAATATAGTCATCGTTCTTGGTGTGAACGCTAATATAGTCATCGTTCTTGGTGTGAACGCTAATATAGTCATAGTTCTTGGTGTGAACGCTAATATAGTCATAGTTCTTGGTGTGAACGCTAATATAGTCATCGTTCTTGGTGTGAACGCTAATATAGTCATCGTTCTTGGTGTGAACGCTAATATAGTCATCGTTCTTGGTGTGGACGCTAATATAGTCATCGTTGGTGTGGACGCTAATATAGTCATAGTTCTTGGTGTGGACGCTAATATAGTCATCGTTCTTGGTGTGGACGCTAATATAGTCATAGTTCTTGGTGTGGACGCTAATATAGTCAACGTTCTTTGTAGTTCTTTGTAGTTCTTGGTGTGGACGCTAATATAGTCATCGTTCTTGGTGTGATTGCTAATATAGTCATCGTTCTTGGTGTGAACGCTAATATAGTCATCGTTCTTGGTGTGGACGCTAATATAGTCATCGTTCTTGGTGTGGACGCTAATATAGTCAACGTTCTTTGTAGTTCTTTGTAGTTCTTGGTGTGGACGCTAATATAGTCATCGTTCTTTGTGTGGACGCTTATATAGTCATAGTTCTTGGTGTGAACGCTAATATAGTCATCGTTCTTGGTGTGGACGCTAATATAGTCATCGTTCTTGGTGTGGACGCTAATATAGTCATCGTTGGTGTGGACGCTAATATAGTCATAGTTCTTGGTGTGGACGCTAATATAGTCATCGTTCTTGGTGTGGACACTAATATAGTCATAGTTCTTGGTGTGGACGCTAATATAGTCAACGTTCTTTGTAGTTCTTTGTAGTTCTTGGTGTGGACGCTAATATAGTCATCGTTCTTGGTGTGATTGCTAATATAGTCATCGTTCTTGGTGTGAACGCTAATATAGTCATCGTTCTTGGTGTGGACGCTAATATAGTCATCGTTCTTGGTGTGGACGCTAATATAGTCAACGTTCTTTGTAGTTCTTTGTAGTTCTTGGTGTGGACGCTAATATAGTCATCGTTCTTGGTGTGGACGCTAATATAGTCATCGTTGGTGTGGACGCTAATATAGTCATAGTTCTTGGTGTGGACGCTAATATAGTCATCGTTCTTGGTGTGGACGCTAATATAGTCATAGTTCTTGGTGTGGACGCTAATATAGTCAACGTTCTTTGTAGTTCTTGGTGTGGACGCTAATATAGTCATCGTTCTTGGTGTGATTGCTAATATAGTCATCGTTCTTGGTGTGAACGCTAATATAGTCATCGTTCTTGGTGTGGACGCTAATATAGTCATTGTTCTTGGTGTGGACGCTAATATAGTCAACGTTCTTTGTAGTTCTTTGTAGTTCTTGGTGTGGACGCTAATATAGTCATCGTTCTTGGTGTGAACGCTAATATAGTTATCGTTCTTGGTGTGAACGCTAATATAGTCATCGTTCTTGGTGTGGACGCTAATATAGTCATCGTTCTTGGTGTGGACGCTAATATAGTCATAGTTCTTGGTGTGGACGCTAATATAGTCAACGTTCTTTGTAGTTCTTGGTGTGGACGCTAATATAGTCATCGTTCTTGGTGTGATTGCTAATATAGTCATCGTTCTTGGTGTGAACGCTAATATAGTCATCGTTCTTGGTGTGGACGCTAATATAGTCATCGTTCTTATTGTGAACGCTAATATAGTCAACGTTCTTTGTAGTTCTTTGTAGTTCTTGGTGTGGACGCTAATATAGTCATCGTTCTTGGTGTGATTGCTAATATAGTCATCGTTCTTGGTGTGAACGCTAATATAGTCATCGTTCTTGGTGTGGACGCTAATATAGTCATCGTTCTTGGTGTGGACGCTAATATAGTCAACGTTCTTTGTAGTTCTTTGTAGTTCTTGGTGTGGACGCTAATATAGTCATCGTTCTTGGTGTGGACGCTAATATAGTCATCGTTGGTGTGGACGCTAATATAGTCATAGTTCTTGGTGTGGACGCTAATATAGTCATCGTTCTTGGTGTGGACGCTAATATAGTCATAGTTCTTGGTGTGGACGCTAATATAGTCAACGTTCTTTGTAGTTCTTGGTGTGGACGCTAATATAGTCATCGTTCTTGGTGTGATTGCTAATATAGTCATCGTTCTTGGTGTGAACGCTAATATAGTCATCGTTCTTGGTGTGGACGCTAATATAGTCATCGTTCTTGGTGTGGACGCTAATATAGTCATCGTTCTTGGTGTGGACGCTAATATAGTCAACGTTCTTTGTAGTTCTTTGTAGTTCTTGGTGTGGACGCTAATATAGTCATCGTTCTTGGTGTGAACGCTAATATAGTCATCGTTCTTGGTGTGAACGCTAATATAGTCATCGTTCTTGGTGTGGACGCTAATATAGTCATCGTTCTTGGTGTGGACGCTAATATAGTCATAGTTCTTGGTGTGGACGCTAATATAGTCAACGTTCTTTGTAGTTCTTGGTGTGGACGCTAATATAGTCATCGTTCTTGGTGTGATTGCTAATATAGTCATCGTTCTTGGTGTGAACGCTAATATAGTCATCGTTCTTGGTGTGGACGCTAATATAGTCATCGTTCTTATTGTGAACGCTAATATAGTCAACGTTCTTTGTAGTTCTTTGTAGTTCTTGGTGTGGACGCTAATATAGTCATCGTTCTTGGTGTGAACGGACCTTTATTCTAAATAATTTATTTACTTTGCTGTATCAGGCTGAATGTGTGTTATATATCCCCTGTACTCTCTTTAAGTTAATAAAAGCATTTAAAAGAAGAGCTGATCTCACCCGCTGGGAGTCCATGACGGTGTCCAGGAAGCTGTCTGAGGTCACTTCCTGTATGAGGGACTGAGTGTGCTGATGTTGTTTGTGTCCCACCAGATGTCTGTGTAAAGGACTGAAGGAGACGCTGAAGTTCTGGATGAAATCTTCTGCTCCACAGACACAGAGAGAACAGCAGTTATTACTGGTGCAGTGTGACGTGTGTGTGAGTGTGTTTGTGTGTGTGTGTGTGTTCAGTGTTTTTACCCAGCGAGTCGGTGTGCTTGAGCACGTAGTGCGTCTCGTCTCTGAGGTTGATGATGGTGATGAAGGGCCGGCCGCTGTGATTGGTCGCCCCGAGTCTCTGTGCCAGCGTCCAGTGCAGTGCGGCGTCCAGCATGTAGAAGCGCAGCGTGTTGTTGGTTCGGCACTGAAGGCCAGTGATGGAGCCAGGGATGGAGTCAGGGATGGAGTCAGGGATGGAGTCAGGGATGGAGCCAGGGATGGGCCTCGGGACGCTCCTGCAACACACACTGATCTGACTGAACGGACTGTATGAGCCCTGGACGCTCCTGCAGGGGGCGCTGGAGAGCTGGACGTGCTCCACACACACACCCAGAGCCCAGCAGTGAGAGACACACAGCTCACACACACTCGCTTCAGCGCCGGACGCCAGCAGGGACTGACAGCAGCGCGGGACAGAAGACACACCATCCTCAGAGCCACAGGAGTGATAACGCAACGCCACATCAGTCACCTGACACACACAGAACACACCGCTCAAGTGATCCTCACACACTAACACTTCTCTGACAAACATCTGCTAGAACAACAACATAAACACTGCAAGCGAAGTTCATGAAGGACAAATCAGTGCTTATGAGGCAGCCGATGAAGTTCGAGTTGAGTTCATGTTTTAGTCTTCTTTAGGTTTTAGTTCTATAGGCAGGGTTTGGCTTCATCTGACGCATTTATGCATCAGTAGTTCCCCTCCAGGGAACTAGGGGCGGGTGATATACCGGGATAAATCTGTCCACCGGTGGAGATTTTGGACTATCGTCTTTATCGCAGTTAAGTTCACAGACAGGACACGAGCAATGAAGCCGCTGGAAGGGCGGATGGAAAGCCAGTAGATCCACGTTTGCAGGCGAGAGCTGACTGGCTCACTTTAGACAATCTTGAGTATTCCAAAGTGAATAGTATACAGGAGTTATTAACCGTCAAAGCATGAAGTTCACTAAGAGCCAATAATAAAGAAGTCTTCAGTGAAAGGAGCCTTAAAGTTCCCCTGTGGTGAAAATCCAGCTTTATATGTCTATGTGGTGTTTTTAATATGAATTTACATATGGTTTGTCTTAAAGCTTAAGTCGACAACATTGCTGAGTATTTTCTCCTTAAAACTGCAGTGAACCAAAGACAGTCTCAAAAACACGCTTTGAAATCGCTTTGACGTCACAAACTACCTTGTAACCAATCAGATCAACGTGTGATCATCAACCAGTGGATCTCTGAGCTGAGTGAGTGAGCGGAGGCGGGGCTTATCTGCATATTCATAGAGCCGCGCATACTAAATGAGGCAAGGGTGTCGAGTTACATTCAAGATATTTTAAGGCAATTTTATTTAAAGGAAAAAAATGTCATGTTATTGTCATGTCTTGTCATGTTATGTCTTGTTCTTGATCTTTCTCTCTACTCTGTCTCCCTCTGCTGGGGTTTTGGAGTTGCTGTTTCTTTTCCTTCTCCCTTCCTCCAGCTGTTCCTCATCTTCTCTAACTACCTCGTTTACTCTCTTCCCACCTGTTCCCTCTCCCCTCTGATTAGATCCCTATTTCTCTGTCTGTTTCTGCTTCTTTCCTTGTCGGATTCTCACTTGATTTTCTCATGCAAGAAACGAACAACAGTCCTGTTTGTCTTGTCCGAGTCCTGTCCTGTTGGCATCTGCCTGGTGAGCGCTATCTATACCATAATAATCATCTTGATCTTTGTATTCTGTCCAGTTCATCTGATGCTGAAAGAGATCTGGACAGTAGTGATCTGAGCCTTGTCAACACTGAGAGACCCGCAGCCTGTCACCGTTATCACAGTCATCTCTGTCTGCCGTCAAAAGAGACTCTTTTTGATCTTTTCTGATTTTTCTTTTACAAAAGTATTTTTGTTTTGTTTTATATCGCCCTCTCTGCGAGTTGCCTGTTTTGCCATTATCTCTCAAGAAGAGGATTTGTGTTCTACATTATTGCCACCCAATGTTGCTACCCTGTGTTCTCATTAAAGACTCTATTTTTGTTAATTCGCTATTGGGTCCTCTCTTACCTGCATAACAAAAAAGCCTAAATATGTCATTTTGGTGATCAAAGATGAGTTTTAAGGGATGCAATGATTGACTACAGGGGGACTTTAAATCAGTACAATATACAGGAGTGCATTAAGGACCAAGGACAGATCCCACGGTGGAATCAGTGGCTTTGAAACCCTGTTCAAACGCCCTGCACACGAGCGAGTGTTGACCTATGGTATTCCTGTCAATCTCCACAGGGCACGCAGAAACTGCAGCAAGATCAGCCTTGATGATAGAAAAGGCTCTGCACTCATCTAAAAGTTCTTGCAAAAAGCAACATATCAGCAACAGGACAGAAAAAAGGAAGAAAATGTCTGTGTGTGCACCATTGCTCAAATATACTCCATGTCTGGTCATATGCAGATCATGCTGAAGCCGCTCTCTCGTTCTGAAGAGTCTCACTGACCCTTGAAGGCTTGTGAGAGGAGATCTCTTCGCAGCGGGAGAGGCCAGGGCTGGATTATCCCCGTCAGCCACAATTTACCAGCCCACTTCAGGGCTATCAGTGTGACTGTGATCTCCTTACTCTTTCTAGAGTTGGTGGAAGTTGGGACTGTCTGTCCCGGCAGTAAAGGAGGATAGGGCTGTCCCGTGATTGTGGAGGAGGCGACATGTCACCGACAATTCAACCATGGGGTTGGACATTCCCAACTCCATCCATATTGTGAACGTCCAGCTTGGAGAAACCTTTAACATGCACCTTATGTGAGAAGGGTTCGTCCCAGAATCACAGGGCAAGTGTGCGATTGCACCCTCTTCCCGTCATACAGTCCCTCTCTCCACCCTGGTCTTCTTGCTGAGATGGCCAGTTGATAAGAGTTTAGCACATCTCAATGAGGCCCTGGATTGGGGAAGGGAGACTGCCAGGTCTAGAAGACAGATTAGGAGTTAGGATAGCATCCTCTTCATCTTCCTCTAAATTTCCTCCAAGAGACGAGTAATGGATAAGAGTTTAGCAGCTGCTCTCCTACACGTCTCAGTGAGGTCCTGGAGTGGGGAAGGGGAAATAACCCATGGCACTGCCATCCTCCTCCAAAGGACGAGATATCGCCTCATCATCTTTGGCCCTTGCCAAGGGATCTGATTCAAAGAGGGAAGTAGTTCAGGAGAGATCTCATCCATCAACTCTCCGCATCTCCCCACCCGGATCTCTGCAACCCTTAACGGGATCTGAGAGCGGTGCGGGCAGCACTCGGGGTTAGGGAGCACAGCCTTGTGCGTGTCTGAAGGTCCTTGCACACCAAGTATGAAATTTTCATATGCGCTTTTTTATGAAAAACGTTGTATTCGTCATCCTAAAAAACTTCACTCACAGAAAACTTGCACACTGTGTCCGATGCGTATTAATTAATCAGTTGCAAAAAAAGTTAATCATCAAAGTAAAAATAACATTTTAAAATATTCTGGAGGATTATTAAAAAAAATAATAATAATAGGGTTTTAAAAGTCATCAGTTCCCTGATTTAATACTTCATAGAGACACCTTTTGCTTTAATTACAGACATCCATTTTTTCTGAGGGATACAGTCAAACCACACATTATTCAGACACCAGATATACATTTGATATTTTTCACTAGTGTGATCAGGACACTATAGTTCATTTATGTAAGTGAGGAGAGCAAAATACAGCAAACTGTGACATATTACACCCAAATATTCTTCATACAGAGACTACCAGTCAAATTTGGGACCAAAAATGATTCGGACACTTTGAGCTGATCATGTTTTGCTGAAGTGTGTTTTCTTTAATTGCTAATGCTCTTTTTACACACAGACTGAACACAATGAAGCATTGCTTGGTGATTGGTTGAGCTAAACTGGTATTATCTAATTGTGTAGTTAAATTTAACAGCTGACAGATATTCTACATAATTCATGTGTGAGACAGTCTAACAGAAGGACGGACAAAACCAGTCAAATATCAACTGAGTTCTGCTCATATTTTATTACCATTTTCTAAACTATAGCGAATAAACTGTGATAATGTGAGGAATGCTGAAGGTGTGTGAATAAATCTTGGTTTGACTGCACTAGCTTTGCAGACCTAGATTGGGGAATATTTGCCCATTCTTCCTTCAGAATTGCTCTAGTTCAGTCAGATTCGGTGGT
>NC_139964.1:1900952-1950952 GCF_963993115.1 Abramis brama | reverse complement strand
GGGTTGTATATGTTTGCTCTGCACGAGTTAAACACGTGTAAAGCTGGTTTCTGAATAGACCTGATTCACGCTGGACTGGGACTGAGTCTTCAAGATGCTTTCCTAGACTGTTATGCTCTCTGCCATTTATTCATAATATACAAAATATTGAATCTCTGACTGATATTTTCACTGTGACTGATACTCTTTGTATAATTATGTAATTTTGGGATTGTGTTAATTAAAGGTTACTGGAAGAAGATCCACAAAATTATTCAAGAGATTCCTGGAAAGAGTTTTGCACTGTCTCCAAACGTATATCTTCTGAACTGTAAAGCTGGTCTTTCATTTTTTTTCTCTATAAAATGTCTGTTTTTTTATTTACTCAGATATGCACTGTTGTATAATAACTATTATTTCTCTTTTTGTTATTTTAAATGCATATGTATGAACATGTATATCCATCGGTTGTAAGATAAGGTTTGGATGTACTGTTGTGAGATACCAGTACCACTGTTGTGTTATTGTTAATAAAAAAATAATCCATTGTTGCTTTTACAGCTACAAAGCTGGAGCACTAAATGCTCAGAGTCACATGACACGCTTTTAACATTAAATAAAGCACATAAACAGCACCTGAGATTATCATCGCCACACTTTGTGTTTGTTGTTCCTGCGCAACATCCCTACACTAGAGTCGTGTCGCCGTCGCGGCTGGTTAGGACACGACACACACACACACACACACACACACACACTGATCAACATGGAGAAGAGGCTTTTATCGCGTGTAGTTGGCACACGGTTTGAGTTTAATCTGTTTTTTGGCTTATTTTATCTGTAAAAGAAAACGTGTCTAACAATAATGCACACCTGAATATAAGGCGTTTCCCATTTCCAGCCTTCATCAACAATTATATATATCACTTATAAATGATTAAATACAAAATTAATAGTAGTTATTAAGAGTAATGTGGTTTGGAATTGGTAAAATGTGCTTGAAAAAAAAAAAATGATCAAAAAAATCAACGTGCCTAATAATTCTGCACACACTGTATAGTGAACATTATATACACGTCTATATGGTACATACTACAGTATATATGTTGTGTTTTACAGTATATTTACAGGTGAGCGTTATAGGCAGGATAAGAGCACAGATGAGCAGTGTATGATATTATAGTCATATTCTACAGTATATTTACCCGCAGGTGAGAGTTATAGGCAGGATAAGAGCACAGGTGAGCAGTGTATGATATTATAGTCATATTCTACAGTATATTTACCCGCAGGTGAGCGTTATAGGCAGGATAAGAGCACAGATGAGCAGTGTATGATATTATAGTCATATTCTACAGTATATTTACCCGCAGGTGAGCGTTATAGGCAGGATAAGAGCACAGATGAGCAGTGTATGATATTATAGTCATATTCTACAGTATATTCACCCGCAGGTGAGCGTTATAGGCAGGATAAGAGCACAGGTGAGCAGTGTATGATATTATAGTCATATTCTACAGTATATTTACCCGCAGGTGAGCGTTATAGGCAGGATAAGAGCACAGGTGAGCAGTGTATGATATTATAGTCATATTCTACAGTATATTTACCCGCAGGTGAGCGTTATAGGCAGGATAAGAGCACAGATGAGCAGTGTATGATATTATAGTCATATTCTACAGTATATTCACCCGCAGGTGAGCGTTATAGGCAGGATAAGAGCACAGGTGAGCAGTGTATGATATTATAGTCATATTCTACAGTATATTTACCCGCAGGTGAGCGTTATAGGCAGGATAAGAGCACAGGTGAGCAGTGTATGATATTATAGTCATATTCTACAGTATATTTACCCGCAGGTGAGCGTTATAGGCAGGATAAGAGCACAGATGAGCAGTATATGATATTATAGTCATATTCTACAGTATATTTACCCTCAGGTGAGCGTTATAGGCAGGATAAGAGCACAGGTGAGCAGTGTATGATATTATAGTCATATTCTACAGTATATTTACCCGCAGGTGAGCGTTATAGGCAGGATAAGAGCACAGGTGAGCAGTGTATGATATTATAGTCATATTCTACAGTATATTCACCCGCAGGTGAGCGTTATAGGCAGGATAAGAGCACAGGTGAGCAGTGTATGATATTATAGTCATATTCTACAGTATATTTACCCGCAGGTGAGCGTTATAGGCAGGATAAGAGCACAGGTGAGCAGTGTATGATATTATAGTCATATTCTACAGTATATTTACCCGCAGGTGAGCGTTATAGGCAGGATAAGAGCACAGGTGAGCAGTGTATGATATTATAGTCATATTCTACAGTATATTTACCCGCAGGTGAGAGTTATAGGCAGGATAAGAGCACAGATGAGCAGTGTATGATATTATAGTCATATTCTACAGTATATTCACCCGCAGGTGAGCGTTATAGGCAGGATAAGAGCACAGGTGAGCAGTATATGATATTATAGTCATATTCTACAGTATATTCACCCGCAGGTGAGGGTTATAGGCAGGATAAGAGCACAGGTGAGCAGTGTATGATATTATAGTCATATTCTACAGTATATTTACCCGCAGGTGAGCGTTATAGGCAGGATAAGAGCACAGGTGAGCAGTGTATGATATTATAGTCATATTCTACAGTATATTCACCCGCAGGTGAGCGTTATAGGCAGGATAAGAGCACAGGTGAGCAGTATATGATATTATAGTCATATTCTACAGTATATTTACCCGCAGGTGAGCGTTATAGGCAGGATAAGAGCACAGATGAGCAGTGTATGATATTATAGTCATATTCTACAGTATATTTACCCGCAGGTGAGCGTTATAGGCAGGATAAGAGCACAGATGAGCAGTGTATGATATTATAGTCATATTCTACAGTATATTTACCCGCAGGTGAGCGTTATAGGCAGGATAAGAGCACAGGTGAGCAGTGTATGATATTATAGTCATATTCTACAGTATATTCACCCGCAGGTGAGCGTTATAGGCAGGATAAGAGCACAGATGAGCAGTATATGATATTATAGTCATATTCTACAGTATATTCACCCGCAGGTGAGCGTTATAGGCAGGATAAGAGCACAGGTGAGCAGTATATGATATTATAGTCATATTCTACAGTATATTCACCCGCAGGTGAGCGTTATAGGCAGGATAAGAGCACAGATGAGCAGTGTATGATATTATAGTCATATTCTACAGTATATTCACCCGCAGGTGAGCGTTATAGGCAGGATAAGAGCACAGATGAGCAGTATATGATATTATAGTCATATTCTACAGTATATTTACCCGCAGGTGAGGGTTATAGGCAGGATAAGAGCACAGGTGAGCAGTATATGATATTATAGTCATATTCTACAGTATATTCACCCGCAGGTGAGCGTTATAGGCAGGATAAGAGCACAGATGAGCAGTATATGATATTATAGTCATATTCTACAGTATATTCACCCGCAGGTGAGCGTTATAGGCAGGATAAGAGCACAGGTGAGCAGTATATGATATTATAGTCATATTCTACAGTATATTCACCCGCAGGTGAGGGTTATAGGCAGGATAAGAGCACAGGTGAGCAGTATATGATATTATAGTCATATTCTACAGTATATTCACCCGCAGGTGAGCGTTATAGGCAGGATAAGAGCACAGATGAGCAGTATATGATATTATAGTCATATTCTACAGTATATTCACCCGCAGGTGAGCGTTATAGGCAGGATAAGAGCACAGATGAGCAGTATATGATATTATAGTCATATTCTACAGTATATTCACCCGCAGGTGAGCGTTATAGGCAGGATAAGAGCACAGATGAGCAGTGTATGATATTATAGTCATATTCTACAGTATATTTACCCGCAGGTGAGGGTTATAGGCAGGATAAGAGCACAGATGAGCAGTGTATGATATTATAGTCATATTCTACAGTATATTTACCCGCAGGTGAGCGTTATAGGCAGGATAAGAGCACAGATGAGCAGTGTATGATATTATAGTCATATTCTACAGTATATTTACCCGCAGGTGAGCGTTATAGGCAGGATAAGAGCACAGATGAGCAGTGTATGATATTATAGTCATATTCTACAGTATATTTACCCGCAGGTGAGCGTTATAGGCAGGATAAGAGCACAGATGAGCAGTGTATGATATTATAGTCATATTCTACAGTATATTTACCCGCAGGTGAGCGTTATAGGCAGGATAAGAGCACAGATGAGCAGTATGGCACCGCAGCACAACACGGGTCTTCTCGCCATCTGGGCCGACACCTGCCGGAGCTGAGCCCGAACCCGCTGCAGCATCACCGAGCCCTGCCCGCTACAGAGACCAGCTCATCCCGGGACAACCGAAGCAAAGCGCAAAACACACCCGCACCAACCGCTCAAACACACGTCAACGCTTCCGGCTTCCCGGAGGGGCGTGGTCACTAGTGATGTGTCATGCGCAAAAGATGCGGCTCTGAGAGCCGATGCTTTGTAGTGAATCAGAAGAGCCGGCTCGCATCGAGTGAGAGCCGGCTCCCAGTTTTTTTCCTTTCTCTGCTTTCCTCAAGGCAGAACTTTGTTTTGATTGGTCAGCAATCGCATCGCGGCCAATCAGATGTGAGGATATGGGATCATACCATTATGTAAAAACAGAGAGGTGGGTGAAGCGAAGCAGCACTCCACTGCAAGTTAACGAGTCGTAACAACGTTAAAGGGTTAGTTCACCCCAAAATGAAAATTCTGTCAGTAATTACTCACCCTCATGTTGTTTCAACCCCGTAAGACCTACGTTCATCTTCGGAACACAAATGACGATATTTTTGATTAAATTTGAGAGCTGGATCACTTCTCCATAGGCTTATAAGGGATTGAAACTTGCTGGCCCAGAAAAGTTATTAAAGAGATCGTTAATATAGTCTAAGTGACTACAGTGGCTCAATGTTAAGTATATCAAGCGACGAGAATACTTTTTGTGCGCAAAAACTAACAAAAATAACGACTTTATTCCACTATTCATTTCCTTCTCTCTGGGCCTCGAGTTAGTTCACGTAGTGTTTTTGCGCAGCGTGTCTGTGTTACACGTCACCACGTAGGCTCACTATTGGCCGACGCTGGTCATGTGTGTGATGCGTGTGTCGTACAACACTGACGCGCTGCGCAAAAACACTACGTGAAAAGACTCGAGGCCCAGAGAGAAGGAAATTAATAGTGGAATAAAGTCGTTATTTTTGTTTGTTTTTGCGCACAAAAAGTATTCTCGTCGCTTTATTTAGGATCCCTAGGTTTAAAAAACTTGCATTCAATGACAACAGAGCTGTTTATTTGCTGTTTTGTTGTTAATTTGTGCAATAAATGCATAAAAACACTGCACATGAAAGGGTTTTCAACACACAAACCATTCATTTTTGCAAAGTTATGGTAAAATAAAGGCCTACAAAAAAATCCTAAATTAAGAGCCTTTCGGGAGTCGAAAGAGCCGGCTCTTCTTTGGGAGCTGAGCCAAAAGAGCCGGCTCTCTGAAAAGAGCCGAACTTCCCATCACTAGTGGTCACAGCGAGAGAGGGGCGGGGCCAAGCGAGGGAGCGTCTCTAAACTACACACACAAACGCGCCATTTTATTTGCATTTCGTTTAATTTAGTTGTGAATCCAAACGAGAAATCCAAACGAATCTTAAATATATAAACAGGTGAACGCGAATACGAGAGCGTCTTGATTTTAAAACGAAACACACCCCAGGCTCTCAGTGTTTTTCTTAAAACTAGCGATGCTCGCTTTCAAAACACGGCTTTGTGAAGCTTCGAAACCGCTGCGAATCATTAGATCCGATTCTGATCCGGATTCAATATCGATTCGTTTGGCTATAAATCGGGTACAGTAGGGCCTACATGTTAATGTGTTAACATGCTTTTCTCAAGGAAACAAATCTCTCTTATTATTAGAGGTAAAAATGAACAACTCTTTGCACTGTGATACCAGTTTAGTGGACTCTGTCAATATAATTAAAATTCTCACACTCTTTGGGAAATATCATAAACTTAAACTGGACTTAAAGATTTGTAAAGATTTCAATTCATAACAAACATATATCGAGATGATAACATCCTTTTCCCGATCATGGCCTGATATCTCTCCACACTGACACCTTTATTAATGCTGTAAACTGAGATTCATGTGATATGAAAAAAAGAGACACGACAAACCCACAACTTTCTGTTTTTACTAATAGTAAAATATTTTAATTTAATATATATATTATAGTATAAAAATATATTATATTTTCTTCCCCCAGATTATTAAATTAATAAAATCATAGGTTTTTAAGATGAATATAAAAATAAAGATGTATTATTGAACTGAATTGCACTAAACTGTCTGAATTACTGATTACGAAACTGAATATAACATGAAAGCAGAAAGATGATTGTAACAGTAGATTATCATTTGGGTTTAATGTCCAGTGAAAGCATGAACTGAAGAGGCTTTGTGTAAAAGTGTCAGTAGAATGCATGAGTGTGTGTGTGTGTGTGTGTGTGTGTGTGTGTGTGTCAGGGCCTCTGCTGTGCATATGTACGCTGGAGTGTGTTCTTCACCAGCGCTGCAGTGATGAAGGGGTAGATGTACAGCTGTGTGTGTGTGTGTGTGTGTGTCAGGGCCTCTGCTGTGCATATGTACGCTGGAGTGTGTTCTTCACCAGCGCTGCAGTGATGAAGGGGTAGATGTACAGCTGTGTGTGTGTGTGTGTGTGTGTGTGTGTCAGGGCCTCTGCTGTGCATATGTACGCTGGAGTGTGTTCTTCACCAGCGCTGCAGTGATGAAGGGGTAGATGTACAGCTGTGTGTGTGTGTGTGTGTGTGTGTGTGCGTGTGTGTCAGGGCCTCTGCTGTGCATCTGTACGCTGGAGTGTGTTCTTCACCAGCGCTGCAGTGATGAAGGGGTAGATGTACAGCTGTGTGTAGATCTCGATGTTAATGATGAACAGAGGGGTCAGAGGCCACAGCAGCACCAGAAGAGAAGAGCTTAACATCACTGACAACACATGAAGCCAGAGCCTCTTAGGGAGCGTCCTGCAGTCACACACACACACACACACACACACAAACAGTCTTCAGAAATCATATGGGACAGAATCAAATTGGTCTAATGTCAGACTCCATAAATATGTTAAAACCACTGTGTTTCAGTGTGTGTGTTCACACCTCATCTCTCCTCTCGTCCACAGCGTCCAGTGGAAGCTGACGTCCAGCACTGACAGTAGCGCGGCGTGGACGATGACGACGCCTGCCGTCCAGTAATGAGCGCTCATCCAGTGCCAGGCGAACGCAGCCAGCAGCTGATGCGGCAACAGGAAGTACATCAGCAGAAACTCCGCCCACTGACACCAGCCCGGCCAATCCTGCTGCGGCACAGAGAGAGAGTCACGACCAGTCTGTGAGAGTCTCACACACACACACACTCTCACACACACACACACACACACTCTCACACACACACACACACAGTGTCGCACCAGTGGCGTGTGTGCCGGCGGGTCCTGTGTGGCGGGGCAGGCGGTGTGGATGAAGGGCAGGAAGGTGTGCTGGTAGTCGAACAGGAAGAGGTAGAGCAGCGTCAGACGAGGACAGCTCCTCAGACCCACCAGCAGAAACACAGTCTTGCCCAGATACAGCTCCTGCACACACACACACACACAGAGAGAGATGGTGCTGAACGATCTTACTGCGAAACACAGACACACAGAAGCTTTACACTCATGGGTTATTTCTTCTACCCAAATCCTGGGTTGAGCCTTTTGGGGTTATCTTTCCAGTGTTTGTGTTACACAGATCCTGGGTCAGGCGTAGGGATGGGACGATTACCGGTTTCACAATAAACCACGATAAAATGGCCTGACGTTTAGTATAATTGTTTAAAATTTAATTATCATAAAAACCATGTTTTTTAGCGCACAAAAAGTATTTTCGTCGCTTGATAAGCTTAAGGTTGAGCCACTGCAGTCGCTGGACTATTTTAGCGACGTCTTTACTCGCTTCTCTGGGATGGCAGATCTAGATTACCCAGAAGCCTAGGCTCCAGTCTCCGCTCTGGGGGTCGGCTGTGGGCCAACTGACCAATCGGTAAGCCCCTCCCCTCGGACACAGATCAGCCAATGGCAGTTGAGTATAAGCATGGGGACATCTTTAGGTTTCAGCGCCATAGAGAAACACTGGAAGATCCGAAGCTCTCGTGGGTTTATGGTGTTCATGCTACAGAAATGTTAAAGCGATGTGCCTGGGGTTCCTGTAACGCTGATCCAGGATCCTGAGAGGACGGGCACAGGTGTTCATGTGTTGAATCACCGCACTGTGCGCGCGTTCACCAGCTCGTTTCAGAAGTGTGATCAGATCTGCGTGAACGGAGCAATTATCTGCGCTATACGACTGAAGCCCGGGTCATTTATAATATCACTGATGTTGATATCACCAAATTAATCTTGTTACCCACCATATTTATGTCAAAATCTTTTATATATCCCTCCATAAGTCCCACTTGAATGCACTGTTTGCTGAGAAACACACACACACACACACCTTGTACTCCCAGAGGGTGAGTGTGACTCTCAGCTGTGTGAGTTTGTGCAGCTCCTCCAGGATGATCCGTCTGTGAGCCTGATGCTGGATCATGAACGGAGCCGTGGACAGATCTTCATCGCTGAGAGCAGACAGTGCTCTGACACACACACACACACACACACACAGCAAAGGTCACATTTAAAGCCTCACTGATGATCTGCTGATGAATGTTCAGTACTGTAGGTCTCTTACATTCATGACTTCACATGACTGTAGAAATGTTAAATTGTGTGTGTGTGTGTGTGTAAGAGTGTGTTACCTGCCGTTGATCTGCTCCCTGTGGAATGTTTCTTTATACTGATTGGTCCAGACCCCCAGATGCTCCACCCACAGCATGACATCATCAGCGCTCCACGTGCTGAGTGGTTTACTGAGCAGCGTCTCATGACTGGAGTCGGCACTGAACGCGCGGTACACTAACAACACCATCTACACACACACACACACACACACACATTTTAAGCCAAAAATGGGGGTCAACCTTGAACAAATTGCAACAGAAGCAAACTTGCAATCTTGTTGACATATAACAGTAAAATACTTAATGTTAAGGTCTGAATGAACCCATTACGGCTACCCATGAGCATTAATACACAGAGGCAGGAAGATGTACTTTAGAAACCAGCCTTATTAATATCTTAATATTTTAAGATCGTTACGAAAATTATTGTTGACAAATAAAAGTATGACATCAAAACATGTCTATGAAAACATGAACGTATGAATAGAAAAAAATAACTGCTAGATTATGATGCATCAAAAAGAAAAGCTGTGAATGACCTCCAGTGAACTGAAGCCCGTTCCAGGACACATCCTCTGAGATTAATAATCAGATATCCTGGATAAACAATATAAACGTAACATTACAACTTGCATCTGCACAAAGGGACGCGCATGCGCATGTGAACTAGTTGTTGAACCAGTCGATGGCTGAAAGGGAAACTCTTGAGTCAGCCTCAGAGAATGCACAACTCTCTGTCACAATCCTGTCCTCATTATGAAGGTATGCATGTGATGGACTGAGAGATTGGCGCTGCACTTCATGATCCAGTGATTCCAGGCGTCACTGCAGTGCGCGCTCTCACATCCAGTTTCACTTCATTTAGCCGTCTGGAAGACGTGCTGTCTAACGCTAACCAATCAGACCTCAGGCCCCAAAAACTGTGTGTGTGTGTGTGTGTGTGTGTGTGTGTGTGTGTGTGTGTGTGAGACTCACAGCTACACAGCTCAGTGCTGTCAGGACTCCAGAGAAAAACTCTCTGATGTTGATCTGCGGCGGGTTCACTGGAGCAGCTGTGTGTGTGTGACTATTCCTGAACGCCAGGAGAACATGCCGGAGCCGCGGATCACTGAGGACGGCCTGCTTCCGTCGGCTCACGTCAGCGGGAAACAGCTTCTCCACCGCATCCCTGTCTCACACACACACACACACACACACCCTGTGTATAAAGTGTTTTCACTCCTGTAATAACTAGGGCGTGTGTGAACAGAAGCAGACCGACATCTCTCACCGGAGGAGGATGTTGACTCTGGGAAAGCCCTGCCACACCGCTCGGCATTCTGGGCAATCGGTGCGGAGGCCGGAGGCCCACCAGGAGGCCAGGCAGTGGCGGCAGAAGCTGTGTCCACAGGGGAGCGTCGTGGGCTCGACCAGCACCTCGTAGCAGCAGTGACAGGTGAACTCAGCCGCCAGCAGACCCGCCAGTGGCTCCGGGTCTATGGGGATACACACGTCCATCACAGCCTGAACACACACACACACACACACACAGGTGAACTCAGCCGCCAGCAGACCCGCCAGTGGCTCCGGGGCCATGGGGATACACACGTCCATCACAGCCTGAACACACACACACACACACACACAGGTGAACTTAGCCATCAGCAGACCCGCCAGCGGCTCCGGGGCCATGGGGATACACACGTCCATCACAGCCTGAACACACACACACACACACACACAGGTGAACTTAGCCGTCAGCAGACCCGCCAGCGGCTCCGGGGCCATGGAGATACACACGTCCATCACAGCCTGAACACACACACACACACACACACAGGTGAACTCAGCCGCCAGCAGACCCGCCAGTGGCTCCGGGGCCATGGGGATACACACGTCCATCACAGCCTGAACACACACACACACACACACACAGGTGAACTTAGCCATCAGCAGACCCGCCAGCGGCTCCGGGTCTATGGGGATACACACGTCCATCACAGCCTGAACACACACACACACACACACACAGGTGAACTTAGCTGTCAGCAGACCCGCCAGCGGCTCCGGGGCCATGGAGATACACACGTCCATCACAGCCTGAACACACACACACACACACACACACACAGGTGAACTTAGCCGTCAGCAGACCCGCCAGCGGCTCCGGGGCCATGCACACGCGCCACACACACACACACACACACACACCAGCTAAACAGAGATTCGATGAAGCAGCAGAGATGGCGAGTCAGGAGCAATCCGATAAAAAGTTCTCCGAACATGGCTCTGGAGCACACGCAGGCTGCGATGTAAAGATTGGAATGCTGGAATGTGTTGTGTGTGTGTGTGTGCGTGAGAGAGAGAGAGAGAGAGAGAGAGAGAGAGAGGCGCGGGCGCGATCGAAAAGTCGCAAAGTGTTTACATTTGTGTGCGTGCGTGTGTGTGTGTGTGAGGCGCGGACGCGATCGAACAGTGGAAACATAAAAACATTCCGTAATTTTGTTTATACAGGACATTCAAACTGTGTTTCCAAATTCTTTGACATATAGCAACTTTTTTTTTTAACAGTAATGCAAATAGTTACTTTCCCTGGTAACGAGTTACTTTTATTATAGAGTAATTCAGTTACTAACTCAGTTACTTTTTGGAACAAGTAGTGAGTAACTATAACTAATTACTTTTTTAAAGTAACGTTCCCAACACTGCTGAACACACACACACACACACACACACACACACCACACAGGTGAACCCAGGCACCAGCAGACCCGCCAGCGGCTCCGGGGCCATGGAGATACACACGTCCATCACACCCTGAACACACACACACACACACACACACACACAGATAACACAGCACAGACCACACACACAGATAACACGGCACAGTCAACACACACACACAGATTACTCACACACACACACACAGATTACTCTCACACACACACACACACACAGATTACTCACACACACAGTCCAGTGTTGTCAGGTTCAGTCAGGTCCTCGTCTCTCCTCAGGATCACATCAGCTCTTTCGGTTTATTCATTATAAACACTCATCATCAACAGAAGAGAAAGAGAAACCGCTTCACTTCAGCACACACTCCCACTACAAACACACACACGTGATTTAGTAGATCTCAAGGGGCTTTCCAATCACTTCTGTTGATTTTCTACTGAGATTACGCTTTTTCTATCACCCTTACATGTTTTGAATGGTATTTTATTTTTTAAACAATAAATTAAAACAGTAGGCCTATTGTTTTATATATTTATACATTATATGTGTTTATTAAGTTTTTTTAATTATTATTATTGGAAGCAATGGTTCAATTGAGTTCTGAAAAGCTCATTAGCTTATTATTGTAAATGAGGAACCACATATCACTGGCATTTTCCGCGAAATCCGAACCCGACTGCTCAAATTATAAATCATGATTGATTACCATTTTGTGACACGGTGAGATTAACCATGTTGTCACAAATGTATAATGGCCCTTTTAATTAAAATAAATTAAAGAATAAAGGAATTTAAAAGAATAAAAATAGTAAACAACTGCAATAAAAAATAAAATAAGCACATTCACTCTTAATCTTACGCCTAATAATATGCCGAAAAGTGTTGATGTTTAAATTTTCTTGTCTCGTAAATCAGTAGAATTTCATTAGCCTACATGGATCGGGTTATTTTCAGTTCACAACTTTGACAAAGGGGTAGTTTGTATCATGTACTGTCGGTTATTGAACATTTCAGTGGACAAACAGTCAGATATTATGTTTATCTAACGCACCTTAAATCTTACCTCACACTCCTCGAACGCTACAGCGGGAGCGCGCTGGAGTAATGCGAACAGTGAAGCGCGCCTTCTTTAGTTTGATTATAAAACATATTAAATCACAAGACTCCTGCTCGATTAGATCATCATGGGGTTACTGAGTAAGATGGGTTTAAATAATAATTAGTCTATTGAAATAATCACTGTGTATTTTAAATGTAAATAAGAGTTGCGGTAACTCTGCGCTGAGCAGGATGAACCAATCACAGTCGCTCATGATTACTAATACTGGATAATTTCTATTAAACATTTTTTAAATCAAAAATCACTGGAACGGATTTTAATTTATAGCTTAAATGTGAATTAGTTGGATGAATGTATGAAAATAATTACAGTAGTCAGGCTCAGTGGGCCTCACAGCGCCCCCTGCAGGCACTGACAGGAACCGGAAGTGTAAGTGAGTGTTTCCGGCGGCCGGGGTTAAAGCGTCCAGTGTGTGTGTGTTTGTGTGTATTTCTATTTCGCTGCTTTAGAGGATGGAGGTCACGAGACAGAGTAAGACGATCAAATTATCAAAATGCATCAGTGTAAAACCTTACGCAGATCCACGGATAGACACGCACTCGCGAGCGCGCTAATGTGACGATGTGTGCGTGCGCGCGAGTGTATACTAGCGATGTGTTTATGAGTGTGTGTGTGTTGATGTGTGTTAATCTTGTATGGTGCAGATTTTAAGGAGGTTCTTCCAGAGGTGTGTAACGCGATTCAGGAGGCGGACTTCATCTCTATAGACGGAGAGTTCACAGGTCAGTGCTTCATAAGCGCGCGCGCGTGTGTGTCAATACTGTGTGTGTGTGTGTGTGTGTGTGTGTGTGTGTGTGTGTGTGTGTGTGTGTGTGTGTTAATGCTGTGTGTGTTATTGTAGGAATCAGTGATGGGCCGTCAGTCAGTGCTCTGACCAATGGACTAGACACACCGGAGGAGAGATACACCAAACTGAGGAAGGTATAGATCTCACACACACACACACACACACACTTGTTTCTGGTTTTTATATTCGTCCAATCTCATTTCGTACAGTCAAACCTGGTGCCATTTACTTCATTTATAAATGCCTTTAGTTTCTTTCCCTTTGTCTGGAGTTTGATTGACAGGCGATCTGACCAATCGCAGGGTTCGTACAAGGTGCTTAAAGTACTTGAATTTGACTTTTTTAAATTTGAGTCCTTGAAAACGGCCATATTTTTGAAGGAAATATGAATAAGATACAATCTTTTCACGTGAAATTAACGCTGCAGCCCGTCTGAGATATAGAGCTATTACACATGGCTCTCTGCATGATGTTAAAGGGTAACTAAACCCCTGGCCAGAGCCTGACTCCTCCCACTGGCAGTATTTGAGGAATGCTGGAGACGTCTCTATATTCATATTGTGCCGCTATGTGGAAAAATACAGCAAAATGCGCCGGCGCGACTCCAGTGACCCCAGAGGATTAACTTTAGCCTAGCCATAAATGTCTCTATAATAACACTCATCAAACTACAGAAGACAGAGAAAATCACTCGTTCTTCACTGAATAACTTCTGTAACTATATTTGTAATGTATATTTTATTTATAAACTGCAGTTATTTTACATTTGATTAGTTTTTGTTCCTGAAAACACTGTTTAGTTCACTCTTATTTCTTTAGTTGTGTCTATTTGTTGCGAATGCTAATTTGTTCTTTTTTAAAGGGGTCATATAATGTCATTTTTGTACAAGCTAATATGATTCTTTAGGGTCTAAATTAAAAGTTTGTAATATACTTTAATTAAAAATTCTCATTAGTATTGTAAGAAAACACTAATTTTACCTGGTCAAAAACAGCTCTGTTTTCAGCACGCCGTTTGAGTGCATGTGTCTTTAAATGATAATGAGCTTTGCTGACTCCGCCCCCCTGTTCTGTGCGTACACCGTTTGTAACACAATCACCATAACGCGTTGTTCATTATAAACATGGGATTATGAATTGTATTGAGAACGTCATAGAAAACATGCCGTAATGTACCCTGAGTGTAAAAATAGCCACATTCATCGTGAAGCGTGCAAGCTATTTGCAAAGATTAATATAAAGATTAATATAAAGGTCAATATAAAGGTCAATAAAACGTTACACTCACTTGTTCTTCTGGAGGTTCAGCAGGATTCATCAATATGATGCTGTGTTCGTTATTACACCCAAGAACAGAACACCACAATCGTTAGACGCCATTCTGCTCAGCACTCCAGCTATCAGCAATGAACGCGCCGGTCGGCACGTGCTATGATTGACAGCTCGCTCACGAGGGCGCGAGGGCGGGTCTGTGTTTGAAACGCTGCTGTCAATCAGCCATCGTGGGAGGGGCGTCGATATTTTGACGTCACAATATCGAACAGCTTGATTTGAGACAGGAGGAAACGTATAAGAAGATTTAAAAAAAATACTGGATGGATTTTTATCATTTTATGATGGTTGTGTACAGGCACTGCCAACACACATTTCAGTACAATCAACATTATATGACCCCTTTAATTACTGATATGTCTTTACTAATGCTCTACACATATATCAGTTCGGCTAGCTGTTCTTCTGTGGTGTTTATAAACCACAGGCCTCGTGTAAGTGTTCTTTAGCGTGTTCATTTCTGTTCGTGATATTCAGATACAATTACATGTTGTGCAATAACAATAAATGTGAATGATATCCACTTAAACTTTATTGGAATCGGTAACTCAAACGATACTAGTGAACATGCGCTGTGGTGTGTGATGATGCGTTTCCTCCTCCTGATGTTCATTGGCTGCTGTGACTAGACTCGAGACTCGCTGCTGTCGCTCCTGGTGTTTCACTCCGTGTGTCTCCTCTCTCCTCCAGCACTCCATGAACTTCCTGCTCTTCCAGTTCGGCATCTGCACCTTCAGATACGAGCAGAACCAGTCCACGTGAGCCGGCTCTTCCTCCTCAGCGTTATCGCTCTGTGAGTGTGTGTGTGTGTGTGACTGTGTGTGTGTCGTCCCGCAGGTACATCACGAAAGCCTTCAACTTCTACATCTTCCCCAAGCCCTTCAGCCGCACGTCTCCAGACATCAAGTTCATCTGTCAGGTGAGAGAGCCGTGCTGTCGCTCGCCCTCCTCAGGCCACGCCCTCCTCAGGCCACGCCCTCCTCAGGCCACGCCCTCCCCACTCCTGATACGCCTGGAAGCGCAGGGTTTGGTACTAGCGTTTACGTGTGGATGAGAAACTTACTGTGCGCGTGTAACCCCTCACTAAAGCTGGTACAGACGGAACAATAATAACGTTATCGTGCAGTTCTTCTGACAGGATCACTTTATTTAGTGCAGCATCTCTGCACTCACTGATGCGTCTCAGTCACCGTCATGTGTTTGCTCTTAAAGGAGCACGCCGACTCTCTGGGGCTTTACCTTATTCCCCGTATCCCCAGAGTTAGATGAGTCCACACACACCCTTCTCATCTCCGTGCGTGCCGTAACCCTGTCTGACGCACCCACCGCTAGCCTAGCTTAGCACAAAGACTGGAGGTAAACGGCTCCAGCTAGCATACTGCGCCCAATAAGTGACAAAATGATGCCAACATTTTCCTATTTACATGTTGAACAGCCTACCGAAGTTAATAAAGTTGTACCGGCAAGTGTGTGTGTTCAGTGCTGTTCAGGAGTGTCACGAGTCACCACAGCGATCCACTAACCGCTTGCGCTTCTGTGGTAAACCGTAACCTACAGCTCCTGCACTGGAGTCAAGCGGCGGCAGCTTGTTTAAGGCAAAGGCGAAAATCATTCTAACTAATATATCCTTTTATTGAAACTATGGCTTTGACTTTTGCCCAAAAATCATATTCGAAGTTTTATTAATATTAGAATATATTCTACTATTTATTAATATTTTGACCATTAAATGCCTTCAGTAAGACCTATATTGTTATCAAATTTAAGTTGTATCATGTTCTGTCCACCAGAGGGCGGTGTATCACTCAATGTCAACAGGCAAGCAATGATGTTTTCAGAAGAAAAAACAGTGTCACGACTTTTTTTATTTTTTTATTTTATATTATTTATCATCAGACCCTAGAAACATAAACCGTATGCACAGCAATATGTGATCGTAACAGATTGTTTCGTTTGCATATGCTGCCAGCCAGCCATTACTGACACATTGTTTAGCGATCTGACAGCAACTACCAAGAGAACAAGGCACTTGAGAATCGCATTTGTAAATCGGCGTCGAGATGCATTCCCCTCCCCAATCCCGATCAGTGATGTAGATTAAACGCTTCGAGCTGCAGCGCTATATCCCCAACAGCCACACATGTAGCCTAGGCTAGATTACACCTCGCCATTAAGGGCTTAGTCTACTGGCCGGCCGTGAGAAGACGCCTGTGGGAGAGACAAAACCAAAACCAAAACCAGTCCGTGGCGGTGGTTTCGCTATCCGGCCGCTCAGTCTATAAACCACACTCACGAATTCTCAAACTGTTCCCAGGGTTTAATAAACCGTGCCCACGAGTTTCTAATCCGTGCTCTCAGACCTGTAAACCGTGCCTTCAGTTTCTGCAATCTGCACCCACAAACTCATAACCCGTGCCCACGCTTTCACAGTCCGTTCCCACGTTTTAGAAGAACACGTTGTTAACGAATCTTATTGTATATTGCTTTATTGTGTATTAAAGTGGAATACATCAAATTGTCTTAACCTCGTCTGCATGCTTAAAGTGATTCTCAAGTGTAGCGGGTATGGGGTGGAATATACGACTGAATATGAATGACGTGCATCAAGTTTTGGACAAAAGCGTCTTCTAAATATGTAGCCTAAAATGTTAATAATAATAATAATAATAATAATAATAATAATAAAATAAATATTAAAAGCGTGATAAGTCACGAAAGGGAACTGAATTATACACATTTTCTCTCTCTGCCAGTTTAGGGTACCTCGCCCAACCCTCTTCAGATGTGTCCACTTTGGGGAGCATTTTCAAAAAGCTTTGTTTTCATTAATAAAAACGGCGTCAGTGTCGACTGAAGGTCTAAACGGAGAGAAAAAGATGCGCTTTTAAACGAAAACGTATTAGTGTGGACAAGGCCTGATTTATTCATTTTTATTTTTTCATTAACAAAAACACCCACTCGTGATCTGACTCCTCCCCTTCCGGTTCCGCACACTCGTGATCTGACTCCTCCCCTTCCGGTTCCGCCCACTCGTGATCTGACTCCTCCCCTTCCTGTTCTCCTGCTCGTGATCGGACTCCTTCCTGTTATGTCCGTTCGTGATCTGACTCCTCCCCTTCCTGTTCCTCTAGAGCTCCAGCATTGACTTCCTGGCCAGCCAGGGCTTCGACTTCAACAAGGTCTTCCGCAGTGGTACGTGATCTCACTTCCTGTCATGTGACTGCTGTGTGTGTGAGTGACTGACAGGTGTGTTGCCGTAGGGATCGCGTACCTGACGCGGGAGGAGGAGTCTCAGCTGAGGGAGCAATATGAGGAGAGGCGGGGCCAGATGAATGGGGCGGGGCCTGTGTCGTACACACCCCCCTCTGGAGGAGGAGCCTGCAGCGTGCCTGAGGACCAGAGAGACTTCATCAGGAGCGTGGAGTGAGTACACACACACACACACACACACACACACTCTTACCAGCTCACACTTTCACACACTCGCACTCACATAGACGAGTGCACACACAATCACTCACACACTTGCTCTCACACACTCTTGCTCTCACACACTCACTCACTCACTCACTCACATTCATGTGTGTGTGTTCAGGCAGAAGGTGGACTCTCTCCTGAGCAGCTCTGATCAGACGCTGGATCTGGAGCCCTGCACCGGGTCAGACTCTCTCATTATAATCCTGTACAACAGATCTCCTCTAAATATGAGTGTTCACACCCTCTCTCTCTCTGTGTGTGTGTGTCAGGTTTCAGAGGAAGCTCATCTATCAGACGCTCAATTCAAAGTAAGTGTGTGTGTGTGTTTGTGTGTGTGTGTGTGCGTGATGATCTGCTCAGTGTCTCCGCTCATCTGGTGCTGCTGGTGTTTCAGGTTTCCTAAACTTCATGTGGAGACGCTGGAGACGGAGAAGGTACAAACACACTCATACAAACACACAACATTATAGCAATAAACAAACTCTCATACACTGTGTGTGTGTGTGTTTTCAGAAGGAGCGTTTCATCCAGATCAGTAAAGTGGATGATGAGGAGAGGAGGAGGAGAGAGCAGCAGAAACAGCAGAGGGAGCAGGTGTGTGTGTGTAAACACTCTTACGCTATCACACACACTTACTCTCTCACACACACAATCTCTCTCTCACATGTGCACACTCTCACACACACACACGTGCACACTCTCACACACACAATCTCTCACACACACACGTGCACACTCTCACACACACAATCTCTCACACACACAATCTCTCACATACACATGTGGACACGCTCACACACACTCTTACTCTCACACACTTTTACTCTCTCTCACACACTCTTACTCTCTCTCACACACACATTATCTCACACACGTGCACACTCAGACTCTCACACACACACACATCATGTACTGATGGACTGCCTGTGTCACATGACCTCTGACTTGACCTTCATGACATCATCAGCTGGTTCTCCTCATTGATCTGTTGCAGGAAGAGCTGAACGACGCCGTGGGTTTCTCCAGGGTTATCAGAGCCATCTCCAAATCTGTGAGTCCTGCAAACACACAACTCATAATAATAATAATAATAATAATAATAATAATAATAATAATAATAATTGCAATGTTCTTGGCCACTTCTGATCTGTGTCCTGCCAATAGATTTTCTTTATAGGATACAAACAAAAATCTACTTTTCTTCAATGCTAAATTTTCTTTTCATAAAAACAAGTAAAAAATCAGTAATAATCAAATTGCAAACAGCACAAATAACTGCGGTAGAGCAGAGATGTGGAATAAACACACGTGTTTGAGGTGTGTGTGTGTGCAGTATATTCAGCTGAGAGACACTACAGACACAATCACATGTGGAATAACACTGGACAGGCTTCATTAAAATTAAATGCAGATTAATGCTCACTAGGGCTGCAACAAACCATTATTTTGAGAATCGATTAATCTAACGATCATTAGAACGATTAATCGACGATTATTTCGCTGACTAATCAGTAAGTTTGGAACGATTATTCAGCTTTTTCAATTATATTATAAGCATAACTTTATTCAATAATAATATAAAAAAAGGAAATCACTTCAGCTTTTGAAATGGTTGTTTTAATGAACTTTGAGCAGCTAAACAGGTCATTCTCTTTAAGTTTTCAGATTTCTGTCCAGCTCAAATCACACACACATGCTCTCGAAGCATTGGTTAAATATTCTCTTCTCTTTCAATAGAAAAAAAATTATCAGCTGCATTACAGACAAACTTAAACTGCAAACAATTATAAGAATACATTTTTTTTTTTTTAAATTGACATGACAATTGAGCAGAGCTGACAGAGACACTCATTCACCTTTTAATTTAAATTTACAGTATAAAAAATTAACTGACATGATATTCTTCATAACATCTTTTGTAAGTCTTCATGAATATGGAACAGAATACAGGCGAGTGATGAGACTGTAATGCCTAATAGTGTTACAGTAATAAAAACAGCCCTGACTCCTAAGCTCGATCAAGCTTTATTCTATGCAAAAATAAATCATCACATTACTGTAATTATATTATTATTGCTATTATTAGTAGTATTGCATTGTCTAATAAAGAGATTTACTGCTAGTTATTTAGCTCCAGCTGGAGAACACTCACCTCTCACCGGCTCGTCTTGTTTCCTCTTTAAGGAAAAGGTGTGTTTTCTTCTACCGCAATAGCGTTTGTAACGGCTGCATTACTCTCTAGCGCTACAGCGCCGTAGTGGTCAAATCGCGATATTGCAGACCCTTACATTCGGTCACGTGAGATCAAACGAATACTCAACAACAAGATATTTTATCGACAATTTTTTATTGTCGACAATGTCGACTAATCGTTTCAGCCCTAATGCTCACAATTAAAGTTACAGAAGTTATTCAGTAAAGAGCAGAGCGATGAACATGACAGACGCAGCAGAATATTATATATAGATATGGATATTAGTGCTGTCTGTTAAACGCGTTATTAACTGCGTTAACGCAAACCAATTTTAACAGCGTCAAATCGGCGTAATCTTTTTTTTATCGCAAGATTAATGTTGTTTTTGGCCTAGCAAACTTTGTAGTTTTTTTTTTCACGTGCTGTTAAATATTAGGCTACTGTCCCTTTAAGAGTGTATGATCACAGATAAACACACTGACACGCATGCGTCATCTTCCTCAGCCACTCGTTTAACTGAAGACTCGGTGCATCTCTGTTCATTATTATTAAATGATTAAGTATTATTTCTAATAATTCAGTAATTAATCTGGAATCTTGTTTTGAATGAGGCTCATTAATATTCATAGCATTCTGATCTTCCTTAAAGCTGTGCCAGAGGAGCTGAACCTCATAACGTGTGTGTGTGTGTGTGTGTGTGTGTGTGTGTGTGTGTGTGTGTCAGGGTAAGCTGGTGGTGGGCCACAACATGCTGCTGGACGTCATGCACACCATCCATCAGTTCTGCGCGCCGCTGCCCGAGGTAACGTGACCCGGCACTGGAGGATTGTGGGATTGAGTGACGGATGGCCGTCTGATGAGGTGTGTGTGTGTGTGTGTTTGTTTGCAGGAGCTGGAGGACTTTAAGGAGGTGGCCATGTCTGTGTTTCCCAGGTAAACTGATCACATGATCATCACTGGTGTGTCTGCTAGTGTGTGTGTGTGTGTTTGCTCACGGTCTGTGTGTTTCAGGCTGTTGGACACCAAGCTGATGGCATCCACGCAGCCCTTCAAGGTGCGTTGTGTGTGTGTGTGTGTGTGTGTTGGGTCATGATCCGGAGCCGCTGTGTGTGTGTGTTTAATAAGTGTTTGTGTGGCAGGAGATCATCGGCAACACGTCACTGGCTGAACTGCACAAACAGCTGAGAGAGAAACCCTTCAGATCGCCCGTCACTGGTACACACACACTTACACGCATACACACTCACTCACTCACTCACTCACTCACACACACACTCACTCTTCTCCGTGTGTGTTCAGAGTGTCCTGAAGGCCTCAGGAGTTACGACACCTCCACAGAGCAGCTTCATGAAGCCGGTTACGACGCCTTCATCACTGGACTGTGCTTCATCTCCATGGCAAACTACCTGGGTGAGTGTGTGTGTGTGTGTGTGTCAGAAGCTTCAGATCACCTCATCCAATCAGAACTGTCAGTAATCAGTAATGCTGGTCTGTTCTCAGGGACTTTCCTCACTCCTCCAAAGAGTCACATCTCCGCTCGCTCCAAACTCATAGAGCCCTTCTACAACAAGTGAGACACACACTCACTCACTCACTCACTCACTCACTCACTCACTCACTCACACACACACACACACACACACACACACACACACACACACACTCACACACACTCTTATCTAATCTTGGTCTGATTTAGTTCATGTGTTTTCCAGATTATTCCTGATGAGGGTGATTGACATTCCCTACCTGAACATGAGTGGCCCAGACTGTAAGAACACATGCACACACACACACACACACACACACACACACACACACACACACACACACACACACACACACACACACACACACATATCTACCTGTGTGTCTCTTTACCTGTGTATCTGTCCATCTAGTGCAGCCCAAGAGAGATCACGTGCTGTACGTCACGTTCCCTAAAGAGTGGAAGACCAGTGACCTGTACCAGCTCTTCAGCGCCTTCGGTAACACACTCACACACTAACGCACACAAACACACACTTACTGTGACAGGTGTGTGCTGATCTGTGTCTATCGTGTCTCAGGTAACATCCAGGTGTCGTGGATCGACGACACGTCAGCGTTCGTGTCCCTCAGTCAGACGGAGCAGGTTCAGATCGGTAAGAGGCTCGGAGACGCTTGTGTGTGTGTGTGTGTGTGGCGCTCATGTCCTGACGTGTGTGTATGCAGCCATGAACACCAGCCGGTACGCGGAGAGCTACCGCATCCAGACGTACGCGGAGTACCTGCAGGGCCGGCAGAAGAACACCTCCAGCAGGAGATGGGCCGCAGACGGGTGGGCCGACACGCCCTACACTGGAGATGCCAGCCGGTGAGTGTGTGTGTGACCCTACACTGCAGACACCAGCTTGTGTGTGTGTGACACTGAGCACTGGGACAGCAGTCATGTGACCCTGTGTGTGTGTGTTCAGGCTGCACGCGGTCAAGAGGAGCATCAGTCCGTCTCTAGAGGAGCAGAATCATTATTCTGACAGCAGCTGGACACACTACAGCAGCGGCAAGAAGATGAAGACTGACGGTGTGTGTGTGTCATTCACAACGACATCACTATAACACCACCACAAACTATAACAACAATGATCAACGATAGCTAACAATAATCACTATTAGCATCCACAACAACAAACGATAATAACAATGATCACTGTATTGGTGTCCACAACGATGATTACTATAATGGTAACGATCACTTTATTATCATCCACGACAACTTACGATAATTGTAATTATCACTGTATTATAGTCCACAACAACAAACAATAATACAGCTGTAAGCAGCAATTATCGGGCCAAGCGCAAACAAGACGATAGGACATGCCAACCTGGCTGGGAGTGTCAGAATTAAAGACATTTTAAGAAGACTTAAGGCAAAATGGCTGAATAATCATATATACAGTCACTAATAATATGATTTAACGGTTTATCACGTTCGACCAATAGGTGCCGCAGTTACGAAATTGATGTGATGTGGTCAGAGTGAGGTGACGATACATACAAAGTTTGTTTTCAATGTCAAGGCATTGCAGAGATGCAGCGTAAGATTCAGTTTGGCATCATGCCTCAACTTTGTCGCTGCAGTTTCCAAAAATGGTTGCGTCAATCAACAAGATCCATAACTTTATGTCCCCACAATAAAATCCCATTTTGGTGAAAATCGGGCAAACCGTCTACGAGTAGATTGAAAAAGTAGGTATTTGAATGAAAATCAAGATGGCGGACAGGAAGTTTTGCAAAATATGGCAAACTTGGTATCCATGTTCTCGACATGACCCAAGAGATCTAGTAATACCAGTTTCATTGCAATAGGCTAATTTAAAACTTATTAGCATTTTCATTATAATTTTTGACCCAAAGGTGGCGCTGCCCCGAAACATTTTGAATACTTTCAGGGCATCGTGCTCATGACCCATACCAAGTTTCATAACAATGCGTTCTTAAAATACAGCATTTTAGCACAAAATTCAAAATGGCCGACAGCCAAAATGGCCGATATGGTAAAATTGGATAGCAGTCGACTCAGCATGTTGCCCTGAATCTAACGAGACCACTTTTATGATTTTTGGACAAACCGTTCAGAAGTAATAAGCATAAATACCCATTTTTCGTATATCCGGACCAGTAGATGGCGCTGCGCCGAAACGCAGCATGTAGCCGCAGGTCATGCTTGTGATGACATGTACCAAGTTTGGTCTGAATATGATAAAGCGTTGCAGAGATACAGGCTTACGTCTTTTCACAAGCGCTACGTAAAATTAGTTTGCGCGGTATTCGAGAACGGTTTGACGAATCATGAATTCCATGGTCTGAAGATGATCTGGTTAAATTTTCGTGAAAATCGGAGCAATGGCCTAGGAGTTTGAAAAAGTTGATTTTACGGAGAACTCAAAATGGCGGTCATTTTCATGACAGGAAATGACATCATAGGGTGCAATCGAATCGGCTTGAGCTCAGGAACCAGGGTCAATTTTGTTTCTAGCCCTTATGGTTCAAAATATAAGGCGTTTATGCTAATACATTCAAATCAAATCAAGTATATTTGTATAGCGCTTTTCACAATACAGATTGTATCAAAGCAGCTTCACAGTATTAAAATAAAATAATACAACAAAGTTATATTAGCTTAAATGCCTTCGGTGCTTGGCCCCTAATTAGTGTCCACAAGCGCACAATATCACTCTTATTAGCGCTGCAGTTTTGTCATCTGCTGCTCCAACTGTTCGAGCTCTTTGACAGCCAATCAGAATCCATCCTGCTTTAACGTTTTTATCGCTCATTAGCTGGAGAACTTCCTTCTGAACGCGTTTCCGCTGATATCGTTCCTCTTCTCGTTATAGCTCTGCGGTGGACCTTGGTATTCTCTTGAGTTAGAGTGATTATTAAACCTTTTCAAACATGTTTATTTGGTTAACCTGAGACGTCTCGTTTCTCTGCCGGTGTCACAGGAGGCTCCTCACAGACGTATGTTAATGTCGCTGACTCCGAGGCGTCCTGTGATTGGCCCAGACTGCAGTAAGTGCCCCGCCCCTTTAACTCACTCAGATGATGTCATGACCCATGTTCTGATTGGCTGCTGTTTGTTCAGGCCTGAAGGCGGAGCCTCTGTGAGCCCAGTGCATGAGGAGGCGGAGCCTGAGAAGGCCTCGGCCAATCAGAGTCAAGGTAAACGGAGCCGCAAGCACAAGAAGAGGAACTCAGACGGTGAGCGTTGTTCTCGAGGTTTGCTCTGGTCCGCTGAGCACGAGCGTTGACGTGTTTTCTCTCCCGCAGCTTCTGAAACGACACCGCCAACGCTCTTCGACGTCCCTAAGGTCTGGTAGCGAGAGCTCAGCGGCCAATCGGGAGCCTCGCTCAGCCCAGGCGTGTCCGACAGCCAATCAGAAGACTGCACTTTGTGACTGTGACCTCCCGTGACCTCTCCTTACGTGGCCGAAGTTCAGAGCGTTTTAAAGGTGCTGGAGTTACTGAGCCATTTACTGTCAGAGAGAGAGTGTGTGTGTGTGTGTGTGTGAGTATTTTACCGCGGTTTCCCAGAGCGTTCCCTCATTTTAAATGTTGACATGTCCTGCAATGTTTATTTATTCCTCGAGAGGGTTCCTTCGTCTTTAGTTCCTTCAGATTATCAGTGAGAAGAAAAAAAAAAGAAGAAATGAAACGTGTCAAAGATTGCTAATGATGTCATCACGAATGTCCTGTTCATATCCTTGTATTTTTTGTATGAAATGTTCAAATGGTCCCTTTTCCAGGGAAGATGAAATTAAAGTCTTTCTTAGTACGTCTGTGTCGGGCTGTTCATTCAAACATGTGATCCAGATCATTCTGATGATGTTCAATCATTCTCAGTGTTCACAGTCTGACATGAACATGATTCTTCATCTCAGAGTCATGATGACACAGGGGTCCAAAACTAATGCACTCCATGTGAACACAAGACCAGCGCAAGATTGATCATCTGATTCGGATCAGACACTCTGACCATCAGAAGCTGATCTTGCTTGTGTATTCATCTCATTTATTCTTTAAATCTGTCATTTTGTATTATAAATATTATGTTTTGTTTTTTAAAGAGTCTCTGCCTAAAGAATAAATTGTTTTCCTGTGTCAGTGGCTCCAAGTATAATAAGCTTTAGCATTAGGCTAGATGCTAGTCATCAAGCAAGTGTGATCTGTTCCTCAAATGATGCTGATCTTCTGTGGGAATAAACTTCTTGTAGTGGATGTAAGAAGTCTGTTTCAAGTATACTTGGTGTAAAGAATCACATTATGAGCATGATGTTACACAACTAAAAGTGGCCTAGACATTATTTTAACTACTTAAAGGTACACTGTACCCTTTTTTTGTGAAGAATTTACAAAATATAAAGTCAATCCTGCCTAGATGTCACATCTAAGATGTGTGTTTGCCTTACCCTGTGTGAGTCCTACTGCCAGTCTTGTCCTCTAGATGTCACCACCTTCATTACTTTGCTCATGTTGAGCGCTGTAGATCTCCGTTAAATATTCACGCAAATAAACGTCGTTTTAACGGCTCGCTCAGTTTAACGGCAGCGCGAGTGAACCGATAATCATCCTCTTTACTCGGTTACAGCACGAATGATCGAAGGTATGTAGTAGGATGCAGAATATAGTTTAATAAATGTCTCGCGAAATCGCCTAATCAGTGTTTCAATCGACGAAACGCGTCACTTTTACCTCAGGAAAGTTAAAGGCATTAATGCTAAATCTACAGGAGTCTTTCCTTTATCTCCGCTTTGTTACCCGTTCATGATGTCTTAAATGTGTGATGTAACGTTAGGCTTAATATGTTGATAGCCAGCCAACATTTAATGCTGTTATATTTACAAAAGGGTTAGCCTATTTAGACGAAAACTGAGACTTCCTTTTTTCATTAACACTCTAAAATTAAAATTGTGCTTCTGTGTCAAAGTGACTTTATCAAGTCTACTATTGTGAATTATTTTCAGTATTTTGCTAGCTATATTCAGAGTCTCCGTTTACTCGTTTAGGGAGTTATGATGGCTCTTTAACTGGCCTCATGTGCAATTTAAATGATTTGTAAGAAACAATCTAAAAAAGTAATGGAATTTGATAGTTTGGGCTGCTGTTAATTTTAACTTTTAATATTATGAGTAGCCTATCAACTTGAGAGGGATGTATAGTTTACAGCATTGGGTGAGTGAGTTTTTACCTCAAGAAGAACTGAAATGTACAGCTTTACAAATGAATCAATACTGAATCAGTTCAATTTAAGAATTGAATTGAAATCTCATCATATGATGGAAATTACATACACTTTGTAGCTAGTTACACACATAAAATATATTGTATAAAATAACAGAAAAAAGCATATTGCTGCTTATCATATCTGATTATTTCTCTTTTTGCCTTAGTGATTGTAACTAAACGGTAAAAGTCTGAGCATGGTGGAAATGCAAATATTAATGCAAACTCATGAAAAAAACAAAAACAAGACATGTTTCCTGCTTTGAATAATTTTTTTAAAAAAATCATCACGCATGTTTCTTCTGAATGTGAACATGATTTATTCATTTTTGGACATAGACATATATTTTTTTATTTCTGCATTATGTCTTTTGGACTTCTTTACAGCATGATAAAATGTCAGAATGCTGACAAACTTTCTCCAAAGATAGTATAGCACACATATAAGCTATTTACAGTCAAACCAAGATTTATTCAGACACCTTCAACATTCCTCACATTATCACAGTTTATTCGATATAGTTTAGAAAATGGTAATAAAATATGAGCAGAACTCAGTTGATATTTGACTGGTTTTGTCCGTCCTTCTGTTAGACTGTCTCACACATGAATTATGTTGAATATCTGTCAGCTGTTAAATTTAACTACACAATTAGATAACACCAGTTTAGCTCAACCAATCACCAAGCAATGCTTCATTGTGTTCAGTCTGTGTGTAAAAAGAGCATTAGCAATTAAAGAAAACACACTTCAGCAAAACATAATCAGCTCAAAGTGTCCGAATCATTTTTGGTCCCAAATTATTAGTCACTTTATGAAGAATTTGGGGTATAATATGTCACAGTTTGCTTTATTTTGCTGTCCTCACTTACATAAATGAACTATAGTGTCCTGATCACACTAGTGGAAAAATATCAAAAATAACATCTGGTATCTGATTCATTTTTGGTTTGACTGTATATATTCAGTAGGGTGTCTCACTGTAGAATCAGTGCAGCAGGAAGTAGGAGAGCAGAGAACAGGAAGCTGTGGGTGACGCTCTTAGCACCGTTATACGGGGACCTCTGGGTGTCACTCTTAGCACCCTCATTCATGGCCCTATAGGAGTCACTCTTCTTAGCACCCTCATTCATGGCCCTATAGGAGTCACTCTTCTTAGCACCCTCATTCATGGCCCTATAGGTGTCACTCTTCTTAGCACCCTCATACGGGATCTGGGGGACGCTCTTCACACTGTCATACGTGAAGCCCTGGATGACACTTAGGTTGAGACTCTTATCAGCGTTATACATGGCGCCCGGAGTGAGGCCCTTGTCACCGTTACACAGGTTCCCCTCACAACACGAGAGGTCCTGAATAAATGAACATTTTAGGAGACCACAAAAAGATTTAGTGATACAGCCTTTTACAAGCGTTGGCGTGCCACTGTTGGTCACTGGTGAAAAGAAAGAAAGCAAAGGTTAGTCAGTCTGAGTTGGTATATGTATCAAAAAAGTTTCATACGTTTAAAAATATTTGGGATGCACTGATATGAACATTTTGGCCGATACCGAAAACCGATAATTCTTTAAATTTGAAAGGCGATAACCGATATATTGGCCGATACCGAAAACCGATAATTCTTTAAATTTGAAAGCCGATAACCGATATATTGGCCGATACCGAAAACCGATAATTCTTTAAATTTGAAAGCCGATAACCGATATATTGGCCGATACCGAAAACCGATAATTATTTATATTTGAAAGCCGATAACCGATATATTGGCCGATACCGAAAACCGATAATTATTTATATTGGAAAGCCGATAACCGATATATATTGGCCGATAAATCTAAATCCAAATCCAAAATTTTTATATATCTTTTTGAGAGCCTGATTACAAAAACAAAGTCTCACCATCAAAAGCACACAATCATAATTAGGGCTGGGCAAAAAAATCGATTTTTCTGTTAATCGTTTTTTAAAATGTGGTCGATTCAAAATCGATTCTCAAACGCCAAGAATCGATTTTTTTCCATCTTTATTTATCTATTACCCAAGTATTAGTTTTCCTCCACTGTTCATAGGCTTGCAAACTCCATTTTATAGCTAATGCTGTGAGATTTTATGTTAGTTTTATCTAAATCATAAAATAACCTCATCTAGTGCTGAACGTTTAATCATATCGCAATCGCAATGTCAAGATACGCAATTAGGCTATCTGACGCAAAATGCTGCAATTTGATATGAAATAAACAAATTTGGGCTTTTAACGCAATTAATGCAGCATCTGTTAATTTTTTGTCATACTTTGGCTAGTGTTACATGTATTCATGTAACACTAGCTCTTATTCATGGAAATGCTTTTAAACTATTCATGCGCGACAAGACAAAAAAGTGCTCGCTGCCTGTGAATGTCGTGACTGTGACAGAAAAACTTGCGATGATATCGTGCGTGCGCACAAGACAGCCCAGAATAGAGTTATCTTTCGCGCTTAAACGAACAATAAGACACACAATTATGCCAAAATGTCTTTTTGTTGAGTATCTTCATAACATAAGAGCAGTCTTATGATGAACGTGAAGAGTGGTGACTCGCGAGTCAGAGAATGAGGTGCGTGTGAGATCCGCGTCTCTGTCAACAGCGGCTGGTCTTAAAGGGACAGTACACAGTAGCTACTAATTATCTCTGTCGTTAAAGTTAATCAAAGAACAAAGGGAACAGACAAAAACACTCACTGCTCTTGACTAAAGAACTTTTGTAACTTTGATTAGTCTATATATAATTTATAATTAATGCAGCACAGACTGTTTGATAACTTTATTCAATTTCTGTATATGGCCTAGCTGTTAGACAGAAAGGGCACACTTTTCAGCATCAATTTTTCATCTTGCATCAAAATCCTGTCTATTCATTGTATGCATTTGAAATATAGAGTTGGGTTCTGTTTTAATTGTACCCAATTGTACCTAAAATAAAAAGAGTTTAATATACAGGTTTGTAGCTCTTAATTTATTTTTTATTAATTAAACACTTGAAAACTTATGTTCACTTTTCTTTTCTTTTACTTTTTTAATAAATATAGGATTTGTATTAAATATTCATTGAGTCGAATCGAAATCTAATTTAGAATCAAAAAATAGAATCGAGAATCGAAATCGAAATCGAATCGAATTGTAACATCTGAATCGATACCCAGCGCTAATCATAATGTTCTCATTATAATTATATGTAGCCGATCGATAGGACAGACTGTTGCACTGAACTGTGTTTTCCTTTTATGAAGTGATTTCAATCATATTTGAAGCTCAAAGCCATCAAGTTGAACAGTGAGCATCTGAAGCGTCTCAGCTGGAGGAAATCATACATTATTTATCGACTTTAATATATCAGACATATTTTCTTATCTGGCTGATAACGATAACATTAAAAATGAACAAATATCGTCCGCTACTGATCTGGTGGCCGATATATGGTGCATCCCTGACTGAGTTTACTGTCTCACGAGTGGCTGTGATGCAGCTGTCTTCAGTCCCGGCACAGCTCACGATGTTCGAGCAACTCTGGCCATCACAGTAATAACACTTCCTTCCGTTGGGAGCGGTAAATCTGGGATCTACCGGAGGAAAACTTTCATTATCTCAAACAATATAACATCTAATCAAAATAACACTGCTTTAGTTGCTCTGATTCCTGATCGATTCTGTCCCATCCTATGTTTTCTTCTGGACAGTGAGATGAGTGTTGGCTGTAAGGGTTCTTGCACACCGAGTACCACATTTTCATGTGTTTTTTCGTATTCGTCATTCGTAATGAATCCGTTGCGGAGGGGAAATAAAAAAATCGCTAAACAATACAAAATGGAGTCTTGAAAAAGATTTTGTCGTAGGCTACTTTCTCTTCTTAAAAAGAGATGTGTCCATCCAATCCTGAGATAGAGAGGAATAAGGGGAGTTCACTGCGGGATTATCCCGAGAGATTCATTGTTTACTTCAGGGTGTCAGAGGCTCAGTTTGATGCTCTGCTAGCAATACTGGAGACACGTATTAAAAACAAGACCACCAATTTCATTGAACCAATTGATCTTGAACAGTTCTGGATTTAGGCGTTCGCTTGTACGGTGGCTCTGAATGGTCAAAACACCTCTCAAATTGCTTGCCTCGGATGCGAAAAACGCAGAAAATTTAACCCGGTCTGAATTTATTTATGACAGACGAAAGTTTCATAGGCAGTGTGTGTAAACGAGATCGA
Source organism: Abramis brama (assembly GCF_963993115.1). Lineage (NCBI taxonomy): Eukaryota > Metazoa > Chordata > Actinopteri > Cypriniformes > Leuciscidae > Abramis > Abramis brama. The sequence continues at coordinate 1,919,482 of NC_139964.1, read as the reverse complement.
CTCGGTGTGCAAGGACCTTAATGAAGACTGGGCAGGAAAGCACAATACCTGGAGCGTCTCTGACGTTACAGAAGTCGGTGTCGCAGCAGGAGAAAGCCGTCTTCGTTATGCCAAAGTTCATGGAACCATTTTGACAGTCATCAATACACTCCTCTTTCGGCATTTTCAAACTAGATCCACCTAAAAACATGAATGATTCGGGAGAGAGTAGTTAAACTGCACAGTGTTTGGATGGGGAATGTGTTTATGAATATGTGTCACATTAGAAAGGAGCAGTGAGAGTTAAAAAAGAACCATAACAGCAACAGCAACAATTTTTTTTAACTTAACTATCTGAGAGAAAGTTAATTAATAGCTGAATATTCTGTGATTGAATTGAATTTCTGCCAGAAAATAAGCAGCAGTTCTGTGTAAGTTACATATATCGCTGTTTCAGCACCACTACATTATATCAGAAGAGAAAAGACCAAATGTTGCATTTTTCTAATTTCAAACATTTTTTAATACTAAATTGTATCATTACTTTAACTATCTGAGAGAAAGCTAATTAAATAGCAGAATGAATTTGTTAATTTCCACCAGAAAATAAGTAGCATTCAAATATAATACATTTCAGTCCATCTCGTTGAACTTACCGATTTCCAGTACGGTAGCCGAACTCATGCACTTGGAGAATCCACTGGGACACATCACTGGTTTTCTCGGACAGTAATTCCCCACGCCTTTGCACTCGTAGCACAAGTGAGAGTGCTGAAATGAGCTGTATTTGTGCTCAGGTTTACCACAAGCTTGACTGGTCTTCAAACCCGCAGTGAGTAGAGTAAAGAGAAGGAGAAGTGAGGCGTTCATCTCTGATCAGGAGCGCAGTGAAGCTACTGAAGGACTGTGAGATCTCCGCCTGTTTTATGGCTGATCAGAAGGGGTGGGTCTTCATGAGAACACGACTGTTCAACAGGAGGATGGGCAATAACAAAACAAGCCTTTATGAAAAATGAACTTTAGTTTGTATTATTTACTTGCCAGTATATGTCAAAGTGAAGCTTAATAAGAAAGTCAATCTTTCTATCTGTAAGGAATATAGGTGTGCTGACGCCAACATGTGAACTGTCGGCAACAAACGATAGAATTTGTCACAAGAAAATTATCATTTTCAATTAACCTTTTAACTACGAACTGTCAACGTTCTTAACCAGTAACGTCAAATTAATTTATGCTTTAGGATTGAAGACATTAAGCGTTCAGCTGCTCAGCTACAGCATCAAACTCGCACCAACCCTTCAGAACCAGGAAACTGATGAAGGTCCAGGCTGGTTTATCTCCACCATAGTCTAGAGATATTCACCTGTACATTCAGCCTACAGGACACATATATAGGGCTGTAGTCAAGACCACCTTTGTCAAGTCCAAGACCAGGACTAGTCGAGCCCAAGTCAAGACCGAATCCAAAGAGGTCTGAGTCAAGACCGAGTCCAAAGAGGTTCGAGTCCAAGTCCAAAGAGGTTCGAGTCCAAGACAAGTCCAAAGAGGTTCGAGTCCGAGTCAAGACCGAGTCCAAAGAGGTTCGAGTCCAAGACAAGTCCAAGTCCAAAGAGATTTGAGTCCAAGTCAAGACCAAGTCCAAAGAGGTTTGAGTCCAAGACAAGTCCAAAGAGGTTCGAGTCCGAGTCAAGACCGAGTCCAAAGAGGTTCGAGTCCAAGACAAGTCCAAGTCCAAAGAGATTCAAGTCCAAGTCAAGACCGAGTCCAAAGAGGTTCGAATCCAAGACAAGTCCAAAGAGGTTCGAGTCCGAGTCAAGACCAATTCCAAAGAGGTTTGAGTCCAAGACAAGTCCAAAGAGGTTCGAGTACGAGTCAAGACCGAGTCCAAAGAGGTTTGAGTCCAAGACAAGTCCAAGTCCAAAGAGATTCAAGTCCAAGTCAAGACCGAGTCCAAAGAGGTTCGAATCCAAGACAAGTCCAAAGAGATTTGAGTCCAAGTCAAGACCAAGTCCAAAGAGGTTTGAGTCCAAGACAAGTCCAAAGAGGTTCGAGTACGAGTCAAGACCGAGTCCAAAGAGGTTCGAGTCCAAGACAAGTCCAAGTCCAAAGAGATTCAAGTCCAAGTCAAGACCGAGTCCAAAGAGGTTCGAATCCAAGACAAGTCCAAAGAGGTTCGAGTCCGAGTCAAGACCGAGTCCAAAGAGGTTAGAGTCCAAGACAAGTCCAATTCCAAAGAGATTTGAGTCCAAGTCAAGACCGAGTCCAAAGAGGTTCGAGTCCAAGACAAGTCCAAAGAGATTCGAGTCCGAGTGAAGACCGAGTCCAAAGAGGTTAGAGACCAAGACAAGTCCAAGTCCAAAGAGATTCAAGTCCAAGTCAAGACCATGTCCAAAGAGGTTCGAGTCCAAGACAAGTCCAAGTCCAAAGAGATTTGAGTCCGAGTCAAGACCGAGTCCAAAGAGGTTAGAGTCCAAGACAAGTCCAAGTCCAAAGAGATTCGAGTCCAAGTCAAGACCGAGTCCAAAGAGGTTCGAGTCCAAGACAAGTCCAAGTCCAAAGAGATTCAAGTCCAAGTCAAGGCCGAGTCCAAAGAGGTTCGAGTCCAAGACAAGTCCAAAGAGGTTCGAGTCCGAGTCAAGACCGAGTCCAAAGAGGTTCGAGTCCAAGACAAGTCCAAGTCCAAAGAGATTCGAGTCCAAGTCAAGACCGAGTCCAAAGAGGTTTGAGTCCGAGTCAAGACCGAGTCCAAAGAGGTTTGAGTCCGAGTCAAGACCAAGTCCAAAGAGGTTCGAGTCCAAGACAAGACCGAGTCCAAAGAGGTTTGAGTCCGAGTCAAGACCGAGTCCAAAGAGATTCGAGTCCATGTCAAGACCGAGTCCAAAGAGGTTCGAGTCCAAGTCAAGACCGAGTCCAAAGAGGTTCGAGTCCAAGACAAGTCCAAGTCCAAAGAGATTCGAGTCCAAGTCAAGACCGAGTCCAAAGAGGTTTGAGTCCGAGTCAAGACCGAGTCCAAAGAGGTTCGAGTCCAAGACAAGACCGAGTCCAAAGAGATTCGAGTCCAAGTCAAGACCCAGTCCAAAGAGGTTTGAGTCCGAGTCAAGACCGAGTCCAAAGAGATTCGAGTCCAAGTCAAGACCGAGTCCAAAGAGGTTCGAGTCCAAGACAAGTCCAAGTCCAAAGAGATTCGAGTCCAAGTCAAGACCGAGTCCAAAGAGGTTTGAGTCCGAGTCAAGACCGAGTCCAAAGAGGTTCGAGTCCAAGACAAGACCGAGTCCAAAGAGATTCGAGTCCAAGTCAAGACCCAGTCCAAAGAGGTTTGAGTCCGAGTCAAGACCGAGTCCAAAGAGATTCGAGTCCAAGACAAGACCGAGTCCAAAGAGATTCGAGTCCAAGTCAAGACCCAGTCCAAAGAGGTTTGAGTCCGAGTCAAGACCGAGTCCAAAGAGATTCGAGTCCAAGTCAAGACCCAGTCCAAAGAGATTCTAAACTAGAAACTTCGTAGTTAAAACTTTTGCTGAATCCCGCAGGAAGGACGGCAAAAACATCTCTATGATCGACAAGTTCCTCATTTAAAATGAATGCGCTGTCGATATCTTCTATAACAGACGCAATGGCGGCATAATGCGGCATGGATGGTGTTTTAAATGAATTCAACCCAAGCGCTCTTTGGTGACGTGGATTACATTACTGTTGATCATCTGTCCATCCCTGCCCTGACAATTTGATTGGTCCGAACAGCTCTGGTTCGAGCACAGTTGCTCCACAACGGATCAAGTCCAGACCGAACTTCCCGACCTCAAATGTTGTGGGCAGGGCTAAGTTCGGCTGGCATCCAGGCTAAAAATGTTCAGGAAATCAGGACAATTATATATGTACAAACCCCTCTGTAAAAGCCTTCAGAATATGGATGGAAATAAACTGTAAAGTGTGGTGTGTGTCAGTGTTACTGAAGTGGAGATTTCTGACTCAATGTTGGAGGAAAAACTCATTTTGAGAAAACGGCCTTTAAAGATATATATACTGTACCTGAAATCTACAGACGCAAACAGATAGAAGAGCCTTAAGCCATCGCTTTACGCTCAAAACAACGTGCAAAAGACAGCTGAACACGCATCTCTTCCGTGAGCACTTAACCGCATAAAAGAAAAAAGAAAAATTTCCCTTTTCACTAAATCTTCGCTTGTCTTAGCTCATGAGCAGTGCCTGACCTTGGTGTTTTTGCCTCTTCACGATGACTCGCTTAATGAAGTCCTAATTTGCAAGTCGCTTTGGATAAAAGCATCTGCTAATGACTAAATGTAAATGTTTCTTACAACATTTTTATCAGCTGATGAATGATTTGTTAATCATAAGCCCTTAATTATTTTATAAGATCTCCAGTATTTTGCTTTTAAATACAGTACAAGGTATATATATATAACATATTTTCATGCAAGGAAATGTTTTTGTCTCTATTAAGTATTTTATGTGTGATAATACAAGTTTGAAACATGTTAAACATACAGTGCATCTTGGATCAAAAAACCTACATCATCTACATCGTTGCTCTCGGTTGAGCAATACATCATGACAAAGGGTTTCAGGGAAGTGTCATTTCTAAAAACAGACATAGCACAACCATCTGAACGATGTTTTCTGTTATAACTCTTATCTGTTTTAGATGAGAGCTTTGGTACTGAACGAGCGTTTGCAGAGTGGTGTGGATGTGCGGTGTGTGTGTGTGTGTGAATGTTGGTGTGTGGGCTCGAGTGAGTCGGAAAACAAACACAACGCTTCTCGTAAGTGTCCTGAGCTAACCTTAAAACCCTTTCAACATTTACGCTCATCTTGTTAGCCAGTCTTTTGTTGGATGAGCTGGTTTGTAATGTTTCTAAAGCAATGCACATTAGATAAATCACACGGAATCTGTTTGTACATTACATCACAGATGCGTAAATAACCTGTGTGTGTGTGCAAGGGCTGTGTTCAGTTTCACTGTTAGTCTGGTGTTCCCTGTTCCTGTTCGCTGAGTTCTGCTTCATCATTTGAGGTGCACGCCTGTTCCCTGTTCGGTTGATTATTGCTCACGGTGTAAAGAAGCCGTTAGTGTCTCAGTTCTGTGTTCACGGTCTGTGCTGAAGTGTAGTTGCCTTATTTCTCCTCATCTATTAAAATGACTGCTTTGTGTGTGTTGAACTACTACGTGCCAGTGTTGTAATGTATAAGCTTACGAAACAGCTTGAACAGGTCTTGATTTGATGTGTGTGTGGCCTGATGTGTGTGAGAGAGGATGCTCATGAGTGGTGTTGAGGAGCGAAGTCCCATCTGTGGGTTTGGGGTTTAATGCACTGAACACATTTTCCATCTGATGTGTGCAGTTTCTGTGTTAACGGCACATATGGAACAACAACAGGTTCACCCACAGTTTCCCATGGCCAGCGAGCCGTGACCCACTTATGTAGGAGTTTTACCTAATTAGAAAAAACAACAACAAATTTTTAGGAATTAAAAAATGTGAATAATTAAAAATATAATTTTAGTACATAGAAAAGGTATAAAAACACGCTACTCCCCGCTGGACCTTTCTCTGTGCGAGGTCAGTGTATGTCTCACACACACACACACACACACACACACACGTGTGTGATTTCTCATGACATATTTCCGCCGTATCTGTCAGATATGGTGTGTGGTGTGTGTGTGTGTGGGTGTTAAAGGAGAGAAAGGTCAGTGTTACGCGGGTCGGCACCACACACACCTGCATCCGCGGGTCAGCACCACACACACACACACACACCTGCATCAGACCCTCTTGGGAACCAATTCTCTGCTTATGTTATAAGCTCTGGTCATTTACAGGATCTCCTTTAATTTGCTTTTAGTGCAAAACAATCAAGAATCTGTGATCTGATTTGTTAATTCTCTTGAACCTAAACTTAACTTACAGAAGTACACTGCAAAACATGCTCTTCTTACTTAGTATTCTTGTTTCCAGTCCAAATATCAAACATTTCTTAAATCAAGATGCATTTACTGAAGTAGTAAAGTGTTCTCTGGGAAATAAATCAAAATCAAGTGAGTTGATGCTTAACAAAAGCAAAATGATCTGTCCATGGGGTCAGAAAAATAATCTCGTTTCTGTCTGAATTAACATTATTTTTCTCACTCCATTGGCAAATCATTTTGCTTTTTTTAAGCATCAACTCACTTGATTTTGATTTATTTCCCCCGGAAAACAGGACTTAATAAGGACTTATGTCACTTTACTCATCTGGTAAATGCATCTTGCTTTAAGAATTTCTATATTTGGACTGGAAACAAGACAAAAATACTAAGAAAAGCATGTTTTGCAGAGTACAAAGAAAATATCTCCACATGTTTTCACTGACCAGCTAAAGTGTGTTTGGTAAATATTAGCAGATTTTGATTCTGATGGACTGAAGCATGTTTACATCCCCGTCCCCTTCCCTTTAGTCATGTGGAAACTGAGGACACCGGTCTCTGGATCTGTCCACAAGATTATGTGGGGATAAAAGGGTTAAAAGTGTAAGATGGAGAAAAAATAAAACCGTGCAATAAATTCTTAATTAATTAACGGCAACAAACTGTAATAAAAAAATTATAATAATAATAATAATAATTTACTGGAAAACAAAGACAACAGCTGATCTACACTGGAGTAATATTTCACAGTTTTTCTGTATCTCTGGTCAGATAACTGAGCAGAAGAGGCTCTCAGACACATCACCGACCCCTAACTCTCGACAGGTACTGCAGATCACATGTGGAGCTGTGTAAAGACTGGGAGACACAGCAAAACTCAGTATTTCCCAGTGTTTCCTGAAGTATAAAGCCCTCTGTGCCCTGTGAGCGTTCTCTGCTGTGAGGGTCATCATGGCTGCTGTGCTGGAGGTTATAAGAAGCGAGTCTGTTCATGGGTAAAACTCTTTATTCTCAACACTATTTAAACACAGTAAAAACACTGAATCCCTTCAGCCAATCACAGGCGGGCTGGGAATCCCTTCAGCCAATCACAGGCGGGCTGGGAATCCCTTCAGCCAATCACAGGCGGGCTGGGAATCCCTTCAGCCAATCACAGGGGGGCTGGGAATCCCTTCAGCCAATCACAGGCGGGCTGGGAATCCCTTCAGCCAATCACAGGCGGGCTGGGAATCCCTTCAGCCAATCACAGGCGGGCTGGGCGGAGTCACGTCTGTTTGATGTGAACGAAGCAGAGGCCAAGATGATCCACGCCACCACTGCACACACACACACACACAACATGAGTCACACTGATACACTAACTCACACACGACTCTCTCTGTGTGTGTGTGTGTGTGTGTGTGTGTGTAACTGTGAGTGAGAGTGTAACGGTGACTATGTGTGTGTGTGTAACTGTGTGTGTGTGTGTGTGTAACTGTGTGTGTGTACCTCCTGGCTCCAGGCAGGATCACGATGCTCAGGCAGTTTCTCTCCAGCGCTCGAAACACTTTTCCCACTTTCCCATCCAGCTTCTTCATCCGGCGCTCCAGCGCTGGCTCCTGGAGGTCACATGACACCTGGAGGTCACATGACACTTTCATTTCATCTCATCACTAGCAGAAACCAGAGCCATATAGACAGTGGTGGAAAGAGTACTAAATAATTGTACTTAAGTAAAAGTATTGCTACTTAAGTAATAATTTACTTGAGTACAAGTAGAAGTACTGAAAAATAATATGACTCAAGTAAGAGTAAATAAGTAGTTTGCTTAAAAACTACTCGAGTAACTACGTTACAAAGTACTTTAGTATTATGTTTCTATTTTTACCCAAACTGGGGAGATGATAGCGATACGGAGCGCTACACACTCTCATGTCATCTGCTTCATTCATACTGAAGCCCAGCACACACTGATTCATACCTCACGCAGAAAGTCCACAAGTGAGATTCATAGAAGAGATTCACTTATGACGTTTCAGGAAATGCCAATATGGATATAATAACATGCAAATAGAGACATTTGACTGAAGAAACATGAAGACAAACACATGATAGCGATATCTTAGGTATTTTCATAATAATGATGTATGTCTTTAAAGGGATAGTTCACCAAAAAAGGAAAATTAGCCCCTGATTTATTCACACTCAAGTCCTCCTGGGTGTATATGACATTCTTCTTTCAGACGAACACAATCAGAGTTATATTAAAACATGTCCTGGCTCTTCCAAGCTTTATAATGGCAGTGAATGGCTAGAGAAAATCTGAAGCCCAAAAAAGTGCGTCCATCCATGATAAAAGTGCTCCACTTTTACTCCAGGGGGTTAATAAAGGCCTTCTGAAGTGAAGCCATGTGTTTGTGTAAGGAAAATACCCATATTTATAACTTTATAATCTAAAATAACTAGCTTCAGACAGACGACCGACCATACGCATCGATTTACGGTGGAAGACTAACCCCTGACCCGACACACAACATATATATATTATAGAAGAGCAGCTTCAGTTTGTTGCCCTATTTGTTTAAACCACGAGAGGCGTCTAAGCTTACGATACTCTACATTCTACATCATACACGTGTCACAGGTTACTCTTGTGGCGCAAGTCAATTTGCTTAGTATGTGTACAGTCATCTGGTGGAAGCTAGTTATTTTAGATTATAAAGTTATAAATATGGGAATTTTTCAAAAACCCATGGCTTCGCTTCCGAAGGCCTTTATTAACCCACTGGAGCAATGTGGAGTATTTATTTTTTTTATCATGAATGGATGCACTTTTTGGTTTTTATATTTTTTCCAGCCATTCACTGCCATCATAAAACTTGGAGGAGCCAGGACATTTAATTATGTGTGAGTAAATCATGGGCTAATTTTCATTTTCGGGTGAACTAACCCATTAATGCAATGCTAATCAACATAGCCTGTATTATAGAATTTAATAAAATAATATATTCTCACACATGAAACCACAGAAGTAATTTCAAGTAATTCTGATTTTTGAAGCAAACGTGATATTAAACTCAGAAATTGTAGTTTTTGACGGTATGCTAAGCAAACATACTAGCTTTCCCTGTTGTCAAGAGCAAATGTTTTATTACTAATCTTTAAAAGTAAGTCCAGGTAAGATCATTTGAATGTTTTTATTTGAATAATTTCATATTTCAAAGCAAAGGTTAAGTGAAAGGTCTGATAAAAAAGAGAGATGTAGTATGAATAAAAAAGTGCCAGTAAAAAAAATAAATTAAATAAATAAATAAAATAAGTGGGGTATGGTTAACATTAAATTTAAATGCTCTTTTATTTCGTTCTACCGAAAATGTGCTGGGAGCCTACTATTGCTTTCACATGCATCTGATTGACAGATAAATCATGCGATCTTATTTCACTGTTGTTGAGGGTTTTTCAGCTTTGTACAAAGTTTGCTTTGTACATTTAGTTTAACTGTATTGTTAAAGAGGGCGAGCTTTACCATTCAACTGAACTGTGTTAATGTTTTCAAGACACTTACATTGTTCTTGCTCCGTCCAAGCAATAACAGGTGTCCATGTTATGAGCCGAGTTTTTTTATTTACTTCAACTGCTCAGTGCTCTGGTCAATGGGATGACCCATTTCAGGATTTGCCACAAATACATTTTAAAATCAGAATATGAGCATAGCTCACTGATATTCAATAAAATATTGAAACGTTAGCGATACGGATTCTAAACACGAGCGCCAGTGATTGACTGTCAAAGTGCGGTTTGAACGCCCCGCCCCCCAGCTGAACTGGAAGTTTTGATTGGTTTTGCACCCAAGTCAGACCTGTCTGTTATTGGCTGAAGCGCTTCAGAACTGTCTGTTATTGGCTGAAGCGCTTCAGAACTGTCTGTGATTGGCTGAAGCGCTTCAGAACTGTCTGTGATTGGCTGAAGCGCTTCAGAACTGTCTGTTATTGGCTGAAGCGCTTCAGAACTGTCTGTGATTGGCTGAAGCGCTTCAGAACTGTCAGTGATTGGCTGAAGCGCTTCAGATCTGTCAGTGATTGGCTGAAGCGCTTCAGATCTGTCTGTTATTGGCTGAAGCGCTTCAGATCTGTCTGTTATTGGCTGAAGCGCTTCAGAACTGTCTGTTATTGGCTGAAGCGCTTCAGAACTGTCAGTGATTGGCTGAAGCGCTTCAGATCTGTCAGTGATTGGCTGAAGCGCTTCAGATCTGTCTGTTATTGGCTGAAGCGCTTCAGATCTGTCTGTTATTGGCTGAAGCGCTTCAGAACTGTCTGTTATTGGCTGAAGCGCTTCAGAGCTGTCTGTGATTGGCTGAAGCGCTTCAGAACTGTCTGTTATTGGCTGAAGCGCTTCAGAGCTGTCTGTTATTGACTGAAGCGCTTCAGAACTGTCTGTTATTGGCTGAAGCGCTTCAGAACTGTCTGTTATTGACTGAAACGCTTCAGAACTGTCTGTTATTGGCTGAAGCGCTTCAGAACTGTCTGTGATTGGCTGAAGCGCTTCAGATCTGTCTGTTATTGGCTGAAGCGCTTCAGATCTGTCTGTTATTGGCTGAAGCGCTTCAGATCTGTCTGTTATTGGCTGAAGCGCTTCAGAACTGTCTGTGATTGGCTGAAGCGCTTCAGATCTGTCAGTGATTGGCTGAAGCGCTTCAGATCTGTCTGTTATTGGCTGAAGCGCTTCAGATCTGTCTGTTATTGGCTGAAGCGCTTCAGAACTGTCTGTTATTGGCTGAAGCGCTTCAGAACTGTCTGTTATTGGCTGAAGCGCTTCAGATCTGTCTGTTATTGGCTGAAGCGCTTCAGAACTGTCTGTTATTGGCTGAAGCGCTTCAGAACTGTCTGTTATTGGCTGAAGCGCTTCAGAACTGTCTGTTATTGACTGAAGCGCTTCAGAACTGTCTGTTATTGGCTGAAGCGCTTCAGAACTGTCTGTTATTGGCTGAAGCGCTTCAGAACTGTCTGTTATTGGCTGAAGCGCTTCAGAACTGTCTGTTATTGACTGAAGCGCTTCAGAACTGTCTGTGATTGGCTGAAGCGCTTCAGAACTGTCTGTGATTGGCTGAAGCGCTTCAGATCTGTCTGTTATTGACTGAAGCGCTTCAGATCTGTCTGTTATTGACTGAAGCGCTTCAGAACTGTCTGTTATTGGCTGAAGCGCTTCAGAACTGTCTGTGATTGGCTGAAGCGCTTCAGATCTGTCTGTGATTGGCTGAAGCGCTTCAGATCTGTCTGTGATTGGCTGAAGCGCTTCAGATCTGTCTGTGATTGGCTGAAGCGCATCAGATCTGTCTGTTATTGGCTGAAGCGCTTCAGATCTGTCTGTTATTGACTGAAGCGCTTCAGATCTGTCTGTTATTGACTGAAGCGCTTCAGAACTGTCTGTTATTGGCTGAAGCGCTTCAGAACTGTCTGTGATTGGCTGAAGCGCTTCAGATCTGTCTGTTATTGGCTGAAGCGCTTCAGAACTGTCTGTGATTGGCTGAAGCGCTTCAGATCTGTCTGTTATTGGCTGAAGCGCTTCAGATCTGTCTGTTATTGACTGAAGCGCTTCAGAACTGTCTGTTATTGGCTGAAGCGCTTCAGAACTGTGTGTTATTGGCTGAAGCGCTTCAGATCTGTCTGTTATTGGCTGAAGCGCTTCAGATCTGTCTGTTATTGGCTGAAGCGCTTCAGAACTGTCTGTTATTGGCTGAAGCGCTTCAGAACTGTCTGTGATTGGCTGAAGCGCTTCAGAACTGTCTGTGATTGGCTGAAGCGCTTCAGAACTGTCTGTGATTGGCTGAAGCGCTTCAGAACTGTCTGTGATTGGCTGAAGCGCTTCAGATCTGTCAGTGATTGGCTGAAGCGCTTCAGATCTGTCTGTTATTGGCTGAAGCGCTTCAGATCTGTCTGTTATTGGCTGAAGCGCTTCAGATCTGTCTGTTATTGGCTGAAGCGCTTCAGAACTGTCTGTGATTGGCTGAAGCGCTTCAGATCTGTCTGTTATTGGCTGAAGCGCTTCAGAACTGTCTGTTATTGGCTGAAGCGCTTCAGAACTGTCTGTTATTGGCTGAAGCGCTTCAGATCTGTCTGTTATTGGCTGAAGCGCTTCAGAACTGTCTGTTATTGGCTGAAGCGCTTCAGAACTGTCTGTTATTGACTGAAGCGCTTCAGAACTGTCTGTTATTGGCTGAAGCGCTTCAGAACTGTCTGTGATTGGCTGAAGCGCTTCAGATCTGTCTGTTATTGGCTGAAGCGCTTCAGATCTGTCTGTTATTGGCTGAAGCGTTTCAGAACTGTCTGTGATTGGCTGAAGCGCTTCAGAACTGTCTGTGATTGGCTGAAGCGCTTCAGAACTGTCTGTGATTGGCTGAAGCGCTTCAGAACTGTCTGTGAATGGCTGAAGCGCTTCAGAACTGTCTGTGATTGGCTGAAGCGCTTCAGAACTGTCTGTGATTGGCTGAAGCGCTTCAGAACTGTCTGTTATTGACTGAAGCGCTTCAGAACTGTCTGTGATTGGCTGAAGCGCTTCAGAACTGTCTGTGATTGGCTGAAGCGCTTCAGAACTGTCTGTGATTGGCTGAAGCGCTTCAGAACTGTCTGTGATTGGCTGAAGCGCTTCAGAACTGTCTGTTATTGACTGAAGCGCTTCAGAACTGTCTGTTATTGGCTGAAGCGCTTCAGAACTGTCTGTTATTGACTGAAGCGCTTCAGAACTGTCTGTTATTGGCTGAAGCGCTTCAGAACTGTCTGTGATTGGCTGAAGCGCTTCAGAACTGTCTGTTATTGACTGAAGCGCTTCAGATCTGTCTGTTATTGACTGAAGCGCTTCAGAACTGTCTGTTATTGGCTGAAGCGCTTCAGATCTGTCTGTTATTGGCTGAAGCGCTTCAGAACTGTCTGTGATTGGCTGAAGCGCTTCAGAACTGTCTGTGATTGGCTGAAGCGCTTCAGAACTGTCTGTGATTGGCTGAAGCGCTTCAGAACTGTCTGTGATTGGCTGAAGCGCTTCAGAACTGTCTGTGATTGGCTGAAGCGCTTCAGAACTGTCTGTGATTGGCTGAAGCGCTTCAGAACTGTCTGTGATTGGCTGAAGCGCTTCAGAACTGAAATATAGTAAGTATAGTAAATATAGCGTGTGACAGCAGCGGTGGGTGGAGGTGGTAAAATGAGGATATCAAGTTTGTTCCTTATTACACGTGTTAAATAGACAATTCCTTAACAATAAAATGCACTCTACTGATATACACTTAGAGTGAACTGAGTTTGCAAACACACATGGGTGGAGTGCTTTTAGCCATTTTGATTCAATTGACGATTACCTGTGTATACTTCAGCTCAAAAAAATTGTTGTTGTAATTTTTATCTATATTTAGATTGCTCCCGCTGCCTTGAGCCAGCCATTACTCTCCACACCAGCGGGGGGAGCCATACATTCACACAGCTCTCACTCAGAGCATCCCCGTGGTGGAGGAGACTATATATATATTAACTGCTTTCTATTTTAGTGTATTTTAACATGTAGTTACTCCTGTGACGCCAAGCTGACCGTTCAGCATCATTACCTGTGAACGGCAGTGCACATGTTTATATAAGCTATTAACCCTGAATATATTGTGTATATGAATGAGTATTGTAAGAATTATACATTAGATACTGTATATAACATTTATAATATATAAATAATTATATTACTATATATAATTATAAGAATTGTAAACAATAAGCTTAATTTCACTAAATTTGACACTGCCATCATGCTACTGCTGCTGATAGTCCATCGGCCCACTGTGCGGAGCTGATCATCACCTGTACTCTCTGAACGTCATAAAGTCATGAACATGAGACTAGTGAAGACACACACTGAACACAAGAGGCCACAGCAGCGCGTGTTCATACCAGCTAACGTCAGCCTGAAAGCAGTTAAGGCAATAACGCTAATCGAACACTGTTCCTCAGATATCAGCTGATCTTTTAAAAACAACAGCGCTGTAACTTCATACTCAAGCTGTGTCCGTGTGTTTTATAAATATATAAAATAAGTGCATTTATTGATGACTGATTCCCAGAAATCGCAGTTCTGTCACTCTGACGTGAATCACGTGCCGATCGAGCACTTCCACTGTCGCTACTCTCTCTCTGTACGGCTCTGGCGGAAACAACACAGGCGTGACTGACAGCTGTCACTCACCTCACACTCCTCCCCCTGCTCTGGGCTGGTTTCCGTAGTAACGGGGTGTGTGTGTGTCCATGAGGTCATGTGGGGCGGAGTCAGAGCGCGACAGACTGACAGCTTCCTGTTGCCGATCTGGAGGGCGACGCCCACTGAGGCCTGAACGCTGTCAGCGCACGCGAACTCTACACACACACACACACACACACACACACACACACACATAATGAGGACTCTCTCGCTGTAATCAGCAACTTCTTCCATGATATGATATGAGTGAAGCTCTGTGGGCTTCATACGCACTGATGAGGGCGTGTCTGGGGCGTTTCCCAGCATGCTCTGCGGCGCTGCTGATCTGCTGAACGGGGCCGAACTGCGTGAAGGTCTGGAGCTGGTCGTCATGGCGACGGGGTTTCGTGGACAGGTTACACACGTAGATCATGTGACCGTTGAGGGGGTCGTCCTGCCGCTCAGACACACGCTGGTCCAGATCCAGACAGAGCTCGTGTACGGGACGCCGAACCTGATCAGTACAGCAGAACCTCAGAGCGGTGTGTGTGTGTGTGTGTGTGTGTCCACACTGATCTGTGTGATTCCTAATGGAGTCTGACTTAGAGTTCTCAACGGGTCGGGTCGGCCCGACGGGACCCGCGGGTTCGGGTCGAAAATATAATCAAATGACTCGGGTCGGGTCGGACCTCGGGCTTAATCTTTTCCGCTCAGTGAAACACACATGTATTAATCATCGCTGCGGTTCACCGTAAAGACAGTCTGGCTGTCATGGAGAGGGGCGGGCGGACCTGACGCACGCCTCTAGCCTGGAGACGAAGAAGATGGAGTTGGTGAAAAGTAAACTTGCCGCAGTGAATTCACCGTCGCTACTACAGCCTATTTAGATATTTTAAAGTTTATTGTTTCAGTTGTTTGTATTGTTTGTATTATTAAAAGGCGTGAACATTAAAGGTTGGTCTGAATTCCCGTCTGCTGGTCATGATAATACGTGTATGAGAAAAAAAAAATCCGCCGCGGCGTCGGGCCGTGGGCCGGGTTCGGGCCGGGTTCGGGCAGATAATTATGTTGATGTGTCGGGTTACATCGGGTCCGGGCTTTAAAAGCCACAGGCCGGGTCGGGTTGTAATTTTCAGGCCCGTTGAGAACTCTAGTCTGACTTGTGATGTGGAATCTGATGAAGTGTGTGTGTGTGTGTGTGTGTGTGTGTGTGTGTGTGTGTGTGTGAGACCTTGATGGTGCAGTCGTTGATCTGGTGTCCATTCAGAAGATCCAGTGCGAGCTGAGCTCCTTCAAGATGCTCAAACACCACCTCAGCGTGAACCTACACACACACACACACACACACACACACACACACACACACACAGAGAGAGAGAGAGAGAGAGAGAGACATTCAGTGTGTGTGTGTGTGTGTGTATGTATGTATGTTACCCCGTGTGTGTGTGTGTGTGTTACCCCGTGTGTGTGTATGTTACCCCGTGTGTGTGTGTGTGTGTCTTACCCCGTGTGTGTGTGTCTTACCCCGTGTGTGTGTGTGTGTTACCCCCGTGTGTGTGTGTGTGTTACCCCGGTGTGTGTGTGTTACCCCGTGTGTGTGTTACCCTGTGTGTGTGTGTTACCCCCGTGTGTGTGTGTGTGTGTGTGTGTGTTACCCCGTGTGTGTGTGTATGTTACCCCGTATGTGTGTGTCTGTGTGTGTGTGTGTGTCTTACCCCGTGTGTGTGTGTGTGTCTTACCCCGTGTGTGTGTGTGTTACCCCCGTGTGTGTGTGTGTATGTTACCCCGTATGTGTGTGTCTGTGTGTGTGTGTCTTACCCCGTGTGTGTGTGTGTTTTACCCCGTGTGTGTGTGTGTGTGTCTTACCCCGTGTGTGTGTGTGTGTGTTACCCCCGTGTGTGTTACCCTCGTGTGTGTTACCCCCGTGTGTGTGTGTGTTACCCCCGTGTGTGTGTGTGTTACCCCGTGTGTGTGTGTTACCCTGTGTGTGTGTGTGTGTATGTTACCCCGTGTGTGTGCTGCAGCAGGCGTATGGTCCGCAGGCGTCCGCAGTGCTTCAGGAGTGTGTGTACGTCTCTCTCTGTGCTGTCGGCGGGCAGCGGGCCGATATACAACACACACATCTGCCTCAGACCCTCACACACCTGGAACACACTCACGTCAACGTCATACAGTCGTGTGTGTGTGTGTGTGTGTGTGTGTGTACCTGCTGCAGGTGCTGCTGTCGTCCCGTCGCTGTCATGTGATTCAGTGTGTTGCTGAATGATGAGAACCGAAGGACACTGAGCGAGTACAACTGAACCAGCCGTCTGAACACACACACCACCTACACACACACACACACAGTGAGATACAGATGAACACACACACACACACACACAGAGACATTGAGATACAGATGAACACACACCACCTATACACACACACACACTCTCACACACAGACAGTGAGATACAGATGAACACACACCACCTACACACACACACACTCACTCTCTAACACACACACACAGTGAGATACAGATGAACACACACCATCTACACACACTCACACACACACACACTCTCTCTCACACTCTCTCTCTCTCACACACACACAGAGACAGTGAGATACAGATGAACACACACCACCTACACACACTCTCTCACACACACACACACACACACACACACACCTCTTTGTCACTGGAGCACTGCTGTCTCCTGCACTGATTGGCCACTGAACCGTTGGTCTCCACAGCTCCGCCCAGGAACACTGCTGATTGGCCGGACCCGTAGAGGGCGTGGCCGAAGCGGAGAGAGCTGATTGGACAGAGAGACCGTCAGAAAGGAACGTCCTCAGAGTGTCACGCGTCAGATAAAGAGTCGAGTACCTGAAGCGCTGATCAGACAAGATCTGGTGATCAGAGTCATCGACCTCAGGAGCATCCCACAGGTCATCCAGATGATCCTCTACCACCTGAGAGAGAGAGAGCAGGGTCAGAGGTCAACGGCAGGGTCAGAGGGGACACTAGGGAGATACACCTACAGCTCATCTCATGGTTGCTCAACAGTGGACTACATGATCACAGACTGAGATATATTCTCTTCAGAGCATTCACGGTCAGACCACTAACACCCCTATCGCATCACAGCCACATTACTCTGCATCTAACACACACCCACAGCCCAGTAAGCTGAACAACACCCAAAACACTTACAGATGGGCTCAAAACAGCACTGACCGCACTCGACCACCCCCAAGTGTGCTTACTCACGGATAACTTCACAGATTATGATTATCCTCATAATGAAGATGTTATAATTTACGTCTTCATTACTGTGAGGAGCTTAAACAATAGGGACAGAAATCCGATTGAAGCCCTGCATGCCGAGTTCTGTAAGAGTATCCCGAGAGTAGAGGAACACGCCGGACAACGCATGCAGGGCAGAATTAGGCCAATACCCTCTACTGATACATGTGGAGGAACGAGCATCACTCTGGAAACACCTAAAGATGAGTGACCCCAACTCTCATCATTATACAGCCCTTAAGAGCCATGAGATGAACCCTGAGGAGCTCATTCAGAAGCTCGACTGATTCACTGAGAAGAACCGATTCAACAGAACTGATTCACTGAGAAGAACCGATTCAACAGAACTGATTCACTGAGAAGAACCGATTCAACAGAATGATTCACTGAGAAGAACCGATTCAACAGAATGATTCACTGAGAAGAACCGATTCAACAGAACTGATTCACTGAGAAGAACCGATTCAACAGAATGATTCACTGAGGAATCAGTGATTCAGATTCACAAATGAATCATCCAGATTAAAATGTTAACCAGTTTGATTGAATACGTCACTCTTGAGTTCTGCATGTAATTGCAGTTCCCCTTCAGTCGGTTCACCCGGTGCAACACATGACTATGACCCGCCACTGGTCTCTGCGCGCGTCAGTCCACCCATGTGACCAGAGGAGTTACTGTGAACGGCTCACGCGCTGCACACTGTACACCCGGCCCTTTAGTGCACGCTTATCATAGATATAGAAAGTGTCTTAAAGGGACAGTTGAACCATGACTGGCTCCTCTCTGCTGTCTCAGACGACGACATCACTTCCTGTCAGCTGTAGTTCACAGCCTCACCACTAGATGCTGCTAAACTTACACACTGCACCTTTAAGTGCTCGTTCTGCCACACACCTCAGACAGGCCGGAGCCTTCCCTCTGCAGGAGTCATGTGTGTGTGTGTGTGTGTGTGTGTGTGTGTGTGTGTGTGTGTGTGTGTGTGTTCTCCTCACCTCTCTGGGTCCCTTCCTGATGAAGTGCTGAGCCAGATGAAGAGCGGCCAGAGCGTCCTCACAGGGGTCGTGACCTCTGCGGTCCTCTGACTGGATCTGCCGGCTGCACACACACACACACACACACTGAATCTGAGCCGTGTAAGCGTGACAAGCTTGT
>NC_139964.1:1858452-1895952 GCF_963993115.1 Abramis brama | reverse complement strand
TGATTAACATGCAGTCATATCCACGGATACCTAAAACACACAGTGTTTAAATTAAAACGCCATGACGTCAGTCTGTAGTAAAAACAACGATATAACAATGTAAATACACGAAGGAGAACAGCACGTGTGTTGACTGATCTATAGCTCTGACATCGATTAAGATCCACTGATCTTTGTGCGACTACTTCCGCTTTCGACCAATCACAGGCTCCGCTGAGAAACACGTGACAACAGCAACAAGCGCACGAAACCGGAAGCGCAGAATAACAACGGAAACGGCCTGAATGTGCGGGTAATTCAAAAGTGCGCGAGTGTTTTCTGTGACGATTAATCCTAATCATGTTTTAGATGTGTATCGTTTATTAAGTAATTCAGCAGAAGTGTGTGTGTGTGTGTGTGTGTGTGGAGAACAGCAACAACATGTCAACAAAGAGTCTGGCGAAGTAAGAAACACATCTGATGCTGCAAACACTAGTACACACACACACACACATTATTATATTATCCATAAACTCTATACACTATTGTTAAATGTTATGTAAGGGATAATCCACGGCTAGCCATGCATTAAAGGACGCGAAGCGGAGGGTGGTTGCCTCTACGAAGTGCATTAAAATTGGATTATCCCTTACATATGTTTGTGTATAATGTATTGTGTGTGTGTGTGTGTGTGTGTGTGTATAATGTATAGTGTGTGTGTATAATGTTTTGTGTGTCCTCAGAGAGCTGGGTCTGATCCGGAGGCGCAGTCAGTCATCAGGAGCTCATCAGTCTCGCCGTAGTAAGTGTGTGTGTGAGAGTGTGTGTGTAAGAGTGTGTGTGTAAGAGAGTGTGTGTGTGTGTGTGTGTTATCAGTGTAATGATAATAACTGTGTTCCTCAGAGCAGCGCTTCTCCTTCCTCATCATCATTGACTTTGAGTCGACGTGCTGGAGAGAGAAGAACAGCTTCAGGCCGGAGATCAGTGAGTTCACACACACACTCACACTCACACACACACACACTCACACTCACACTCACATTACACATGAGCCTTCTACACACACACACACACTCACACACACATGAGCCTTCTACACACACACACTCACACTCACACACTCACACTCACACACGCATTACACATGAGCCTTCTACACACACACACACTCACACACACGAGCCTTCTACACACACACACTCACACTCACACATGAGCCTTCTACACACACACACTCACACACACACTCACACTCACACATGAGCCTTCTACACACACACACTCACACACACACTCACACACACATTACACATGAGCCTTCTACACACACACTCACATTACACATGAGCCTTCTACACACACACACACACATATACACACACGCTCTCTCACTCACACACATATACACACACGCATATACACACACGCTCTCTCTCTCTCTCTCTCTCTCACACACACACACACGCTCTCTCTCTCTCTCACTCACACACATATACACACACGCATATACACACACGCTCACTCACTCACACACACACACATATACACACACGCTCTCTCACTCACACACACACACATATACACACACGCTCTCTCTCTCTCTCTCTCTCTCACACACATATACACACACGCTCTCTCACTCACACACACACACACATATACACACACGCTCTCTCTCTCTCTCTCTCTCACACACATATACACACACGCTCTCTCACTCACACACACACACATATACACACACGCTCTCTCACTCACACACACACACATATACACACACGCTCTCTCACTCACACACACACACACACTCACACTCACACATGAGCCTTCTACACACACACACACTCACACACACACACACACACTCACACACACATTACACATGAGCCTTCTACACACACACACACACACACACACACTCACACACACATTACACATGAGCCTTCTACACACACACACACTCACATTACACATGAGCCTTCTACACACACACACACATATACACACACGCTCTCTCACTCACACACACACACATACACACACGCTCTCTCACTCACACACACACATATACACACACGCTCTCTCTCTCTCTCTCACACACATATACACACACGCTCTCTCACTCACACACACACATATACACACACGCTCTCTCACTCACACACATATACACACACTCTCTCTCTCTCTCTCTCTCTCTCTCTCTCTCTCACACACACACACACACACACACACACACACACACACACACACACACTCTCTCTCACAAACACACAACTGCTGGAGAGAGAAGAAAAGCCTCAGCCCAGAGATCAATAAGTTCACTCACACACACACACACACACACACACACGCTCTCTCTCTCTCTCTCACACACACACACACACACGCTCTCTCTTACTCACACACACACACACACACACTCTGAGCTGTGTGTTGTTTTCTCCAGTTGAGTTTCCAGCGGTTCTGCTGAATCTGAGCACCGGAGCCGTCGAGTCTGAGTTCCACTCGTTCGTCCAACCGCAGGAGCAGCCGCTGTTATCAGACTTCTGCACGCAGCTCACGGGCATCACACAGGTGTGTGTGTGTGTGTGTGTGTGTGACCGCTGTTATCAGACTTCTGCACGCAGCTCACGGGCATCACACAGGTGTGTGTGTGTGTGTGTGACCGCTGTTATCAGACTTCTGCACGCAGCTCACGGGCATCACACAGGTGTGTGTGTGTGTGTGTGTGTGACCGTGTGATTGGCTGACAGGATCATTGATGTGTGTGTGTGTGTCTGACCGTGTGATTGGCTGACAGGATCAGGTGGACTCCGCCCCCCCGCTCCACATCTGCCTGTCCAGGTTCGTGCGCTGGCTGGAGGGCCTCCAGCAGGAGAGGGGCGTGGCCTATGAGACGGACAGCTCTGGCCCCGCCCCCTCCGGACACGCCTGCGCATTCGTCACATGGTCAGGTGAGAATCACTCACTCACGGCTCGTGTGTGTCTCGTGTAGGTTCATGTGTAACGTGTGTGTGTATAGAAGGCTCATGTGTTGTGTGTGTGTGTGTGTGTTGATGTAGAAGGTTCATGTGTGTAGCAAGGTTCGTTTGTGGGTAGAAGGAAGGAGACGGGGTCGGCTTGCTGTGTATCGTGTGTTTTATTAGTTAAGTCTTTTCAGAACAATTATCACGCTCAGTGCGCTTCAATAACTTTCTGCTCAAACAAAACAGCGCTTCTTCTAGGCTTCTCCTCATGGGACGACAGGCAGACACACACACACACACACACACACACGGATCCACAACCACTCTCTCTCTCTCCATGGTGCTCGCTTCCAGGTGGCTCTCATGCTTCCTCACGGCCATCACTGCACACGAGATCAGGTGTACGCCATTTTGCACTTGACCTACTCACGCGCCGCTCGTCTCCCAACTCTCTCTCCCGTCACAGCGATCGCTGAACCACCCGAACCACCCCCCCCCCACAATGTGTAATGCGCGTGTGTGTGTGTGTTGATGTAGAAGGTTCATGTGTAATGTGTGTGTGTGTGTGTGTGTGTGTGTGTATTGATGTATAAGGTTCATGTGTTATGTGTGTGTGTGTGTGTGTGTGTGTTGATGTAGACTGGGATTTGGGTGTGTGTTTGCTGTACGAGTGCAAGCGGAAGCAGCTGAGAGTTCCTGGAGCTCTGAAGAGCTGGATCGACCTGCGAGCCACATACAAGGTAACACACACACACACACACACACACACACACACACACACACACAGACACAGCTCTCCAGCACAGGCTGCACAGCACACTCTGGTGTGTGTGTGACTCTGGTGTGTGTGACTCTGGTGTGTGTGTGTCAGCTGTTCTATAACAGGAAGCCCAAGGGTCTGAGAGGAGCTCTGCTGGACCTCGGCATCCAGTTCACCGGCCGAGAGCACTCAGGTACACACACACTACACAATACACACACTGAACACACACACACACTTCACAACACACACACTAAACACACACACACACTACACAACACACACACTAAATACTGAACACACACTAAACACTGAACTAGTGTTGTCACGATACCGATACCAAGTCAAGTATTGCGATTTCGATACTTTTCCCGAAAAGGGAGAAACACTCTCAAATATCATTGCTGTGCTTTATTTTAAAACCGGGACAACATTCTAATCATATAACACACTACTAAATGAACATATGAACAGCAGATATATTAAACATTTGAACAAAATATAAAATATAAAAATATAAAAAATAAATTAGAGCAATGACATTCAAGGTAAAAAAATAAAAAATTTAGCAGCATTATTTCATTTATCATAACCAGTAATAACTTTATCTTGATTCTGAACTTTGAATAAAAATATGAACAGCGATTATATTAAACAATGTTTAATATTGGTAACATATGATAAGCCTCATTGGTGATATATTTGACATATGGGGAGAGGGTTGTGGAAGGCACTTCATGTTAAACATAAATATATAGCAGCAAAGACAACGTCGGCAGTGTTGACGGCAAAATAGGCTACAGAATAATTCGTTCTGTATTGAGAGGTGCAATATTTGAAAATCGATCATATTTTTTTAAATTACATTTATATCTGCATTTATGTCAAAACCTAGAGACTTTCAAACATCAAAATGTCATTTATTAATATGTATTCGTGTCAAAATGACAGAAACATCTTTTCCTATTCTATTTTGCCTGGAAACGCTTCCAACACGCTTGCGTGATCCAGTGTGTCGCCGGCCTTACACATCTGGAACGCGGTCATTCTTAGAAGTATCGATACTAATAAATTTAGGAATCGTGACGTTTTTAATTTCCGAGAATCGCGATACTTTTGAAGTATCGGTGCACCGTGCAACACTACACTGAACACACACACACACTCTCTCACTCACACACTCTCTGATGTATCAGGTCTGGTGGACGCTAGGAACACGGCTCTGCTGGCGTGGAGGATGGTGTGTGACGGCTGTTGTCTGACCATCACCAAGACACTGCAGCGGGTGAGTGACTCCGTCCCCTGCATGACATCACAGACAGGTGACTCCACCCCCTGCATGACATCACAGACAGGTGACTCCGCCCCCTGCATGACATTACAGCCAATCAGGAGCCAGTGCTGACGTTTATTACAGCAGCATCTCTCTCTCTCTCTCTCTCTCTCTCTCTCTCTCTCTCTCTCAGGCGCTGGTGAAGGCCAGACCTCAACGGGGAAACATCTGTGCAGCGCCGAGTGTGTGTCGCTCTGCTCCGAGTGTGTGTGACGATCCGAAGACGAGTGTGTGTGACGCTCCACAGACGAGTGTGTGTTGCTCTGCTCCGAGTGTGTGTGACGATCCGCAGACAAGTGTGTGTCGCTCTGCTCCGAGTGTGTGTGAGGATCCGAAGACGAG
The DNA here is from genome assembly GCF_963993115.1 of Abramis brama. NCBI lineage: Eukaryota > Metazoa > Chordata > Actinopteri > Cypriniformes > Leuciscidae > Abramis > Abramis brama. The sequence goes on along the minus strand of NC_139964.1, from coordinate 1,890,569 downwards.
TGTGTGTGACGCTCCGCAGACAAGTGTGTGTCGCTCTGCTCTGAGTGTGTGTGACGCTCCGCAGACGAGTGTGTGTCGCTCTGCTCCGAGTGTGTGTGACGCTCCTCAGACAAGTGTGTGTCGCTCTGCTCTGAGTGTGTGTGACGCTCCGCAGACGAGTGTGTGTCGAGCGCTTGTGTCGCTGGTCACCGTCCTCTCCAGCACAAACACAGCGCTGGGGAAGACCAGCAACACTGCGCTGGCCGGGCTCTCCGACACGACCTACGACCCCGAGAGCCCCGGCGCCTGCTGGAGCGACGGAGTCCTGCTGACTGAGGAGGGGGAGGAGCCTGTTGCTCTGGGGGCGGAGCCTGATGAGAACCAACCCATCAAAACCACATCAGAGCGGCTCAAACCCAGCATCTCCGGTGTCTCCACCAGTCTCTTTAAAACACCCAGACCAGTCCCGCACAAACACACACACTCACACACTCTCACACACACTGACCCGTACGGCCCACTCTCTCGCTTCTTAGGCCACGCCCCGTTCCGCGTCCACAGAGACACGCCCCCCAGTGCCCCCAGAGCCCCGCCCCCCAGCAGGCTCCACCCCCCTGGCCCCGCTGCTGCCAGTCTCCCTGGGAAGCGCACGGCTCCTCTGTGTGAGTGTGGCCGCAGGGCCCGCCGCCTGACGGTGGGGAACGGGGGCCCGAACCACGGGCGTGTGTTCTTCTGCTGCCCCGTCACACGCCACCGCTGCGGCTTCTTCCAGTGGGAGAGCGGGCTGACCACGGCCAGGACACCGCACGCCTGCAGGACCACCGCCCTCAGATGAGCACCCCACCTCTTCATCACCCCATCTCTTCATCACCCCGTCATGAGCGGCCAGAACACACACGCCTGCGGGTCCACCGCCCTCAGATGAGCACCCCATCTCTTCATCACCCCGTCATGAGCGGCCAGAACACACGCCTGCGGGTCCACCGCCCTCAGATGATTGTAAATTGTGTATTGTAAATAAACATTTCTTTTAAAGGTGACTTGAAATAAATATTGTTAACACTTTACATGATGGTGTCTATATAATAATGCATTAAAAACGTATTAATCATGCCTTGCATTGCACATGCGTTGGATGATAAAACTGATAACCATAGTTATAATACATTATAATCTTATCTATTCATTGTTACAACTCTAGAAAGAATAATGGGAAACACTTTACAATAAGATTCATTGGTTAACATTAGTTAATGCACTGTGAGCTAACATTAACACACAATGAACCGCTGGATTTGTATTAACTAACATTAATAAATGCTGTAACAAATGTATTGCTTATTGTTAGTTTAATACATAAATTAATGTTAACAAATGAACATTATTGAACATTATTAAAGCATGATAAACCTATTTTATATATAACAAGGAATCTGCACATTCTAAAGCATTTTCATTTTTTGATTACAAACTGCCTAATGCATTACAACATATACATTACAAATGCCTTGTTAACACATAGAGGCTTCAAGTGTTGAGCAAAACTTTTTATTTATACAAATTTCATTATTTTGTTTATGAAAGAGGGTTCGTGTGATGCATATTTATGCAACTTCTAATTTGAAACCGCGTCAAACGCGTTTCGTAATCAAATGTCCCTTTCGAGGCCCTGTATGACGCGTGCTCTGGAACGCTTGAAGCGCGACTGACACAAACACACGCGTGCCCGGAGAGCGTTTACATCCTCAGAGTTTCTTCATCACTTTTTTAATCTCGGGGAGATTTGTTTGATAAAGCTAGTCATGTCTGACACGCGCAAGAGGACGAGGAAGCGCTTCGGCGGGCATGCGCACAAGAGACAGAGGGGCTCCCGTGAGCTGGAGGTGGGCGCGCAGGGGGTGCTCATCACCTGCAACATGAACGAGCGCAAGTGCACGAGCGAAGCCTTCAGCCTCCTCAACGAGTACGCGGACGCGCTCTACGGCCCTGAGCAGGTGAGCAGCATGATGTGTTACTGTAGTATAGTGCACTATAGAGATGAGTTACTGTAGTGTAGTGCACTATAGAGATGTGTTACTGTAGTGTAGTGCACTATAGAGATGTGTTACTGTAGTGTAGTGCACTATAGAGATGTGTTACTGTAGTGTAGTGCACTATAGAGATGTGTTACTGTAGTGTAGTGCACTATAGAGATGTGTTACTGTAGTGTAGTGCACTATAGAGATGTGTTACTGTAGTGTAGTGCACTATAGAGATGTGTTACTGTAGTGTAGTGCACTATAGAGATGTGTTACTGTAGTGTAGTGCACTATAGAGATGCGTTACTGTAGTGTAGTGCACTATAGAGATGCGTTACTGTAGTGTAGTGCACTATAGAGATGCGTTACTGTAGTGTAGTGCACTATAGAGATGCGTTACTGTAGTGTAGTGCACTATAGAGATGCGTTACTGTAGTGTAGTGCACTATAGAGATGCGTTACTGTAGTGTAGTGCACTATAGAGATGCGTTACTGTAGTGTAGTGCACTATAGAGATGCGTTACTGTAGTATAGTGCACTATAGAGATGAGTTACTGTAGTGTAGTGCACTATAGAGATGTGTTACTGTAGTGTAGTGCTCTATAGAGATGTGTTACTGTAGTGTAGTGCACTATAGAGATGTGTTACTGTAGTATAGTGCACTATAGAGATGAGTTACTGTAGTGTAGTGCACTATAGAGATGCGTTACTGTAGTGTAGTGCACTATAGAGATGTGTTACTGTAGTGTAGTGCACTATAGAGATGCGTCACTGTAGTGTAGTGCACTATAGAGATGTGTTACTGTAGTGTAGTGCACTATAGAGATGTGTTACTGTAGTATAGTGCTCTATAGAGATGTGTTACTGTAGTGTAGTGCACTATAGAGATGTGTTACTGTAGTCTAGTGCACTATAGAGATGAGTTACTGTAGTCTAGTGCACTATAGAGATGCGTTACTGTAGTGTAGTGCACTATAGAGATGCGTTACTGTAGTATAGATGTGTTACTGTTGTATAGTGCTCTATAGAGATGTGTTACTGTAGTATAGTGCTCTATAGAGATGCGTTACTGTAGTCTAGTGCACTATAGAGATGCGTTACTGTAGTGTAGTGCACTATAGAGATGCGTTACTGTAGTGTAGTGCACTATAGAGATGAGTTACTGTAGTGTAGTGCACTATAGAGATGTGTTACTGTAGTGTAGTGCACTATAGAGATGTGTTACTGTAGTATAGTGCTCTATAGAGATGTGTTACTGTAGTGTAGTGCACTATAGAGATGTGTTACTGTAGTATAGTGCACTATAGAGATGAGTTACTGTAGTGTAGTGCACTATAGAGATGCGTTACTGTAGTGTAGTGCACTATAGAGATGTGTTACTGTAGTGTAGTGCACTATAGAGATGCGTCACTGTAGTGTAGTGCACTATAGAGATGTGTTACTGTAGTGTAGTGCACTATAGAGATGTGTTACTGTAGTATAGTGCTCTATAGAGATGTGTTACTGTAGTGTAGTGCACTATAGAGATGTGTTACTGTAGTCTAGTGCACTATAGAGATGAGTTACTGTAGTCTAGTGCACTATAGAGATGCGTTACTGTAGTGTAGTGCACTATAGAGATGCGTTACTGTAGTATAGATGTGTTACTGTAGTATAGTGCTCTATAGAGATGTGTTACTGTAGTATAGTGCTCTATAGAGATGCGTTACTGTAGTCTAGTGCACTATAGAGATGCGTTACTGTAGTATAGATGTGTTACTGTAGTGTAGTGCTCTATAGAGATGTGTTACTGTAGTGTAGTGCACTATAGAGATGAGTTACTGTAGTGCAGTGCACTGAAGAGATGAGTTACTGTAGTGTAGTGCTCTATAGAGATGTGTTACTGTAGTGTAGTGCTCTATAGAGATGTGTTACTGTAGTGTAGTGCACTATAGAGATGAGTTACTGTAGTGTAGTGCACTATAGAGATGAGTTACTGTAGTGCAGTGCTCTATAGAGATGTGTTACTGTAGTGTAGTGCACTATAGAGATGTGTTACTGTAGTGTAGTGCTCTATAGAGATGTGTTACTGTAGTGTAGTGCACTATAGAGATGTGTTACTGTAGTGCACTATAGAGATGAGTTACTGTAGTGTAGTGCACTATAGAGATGTGTTGCTGTAGTGTAGTGCACTATAGAGATGAGTTACTGTAGTATAGTGCACTATAGAGATGAGTTACTGTAGTGTAGTGCACTATAGAGATGCGTTACTGTAGTGTAGTGCACTATAGAGATGCGTCACTGTAGTGTAGTGCACTATAGAGATGTGTTACTGTAGTGTAGTGCACTATAGAGATGTGTTACTGTAGTATAGTGCTCTATAGAGATGTGTTACTGTAGTGTAGTGCACTATAGAGATGTGTTACTGTAGTCTAGTGCACTATAGAGATGAGTTACTGTAGTCTAGTGCACTATAGAGATGCGTTACTGTAGTGTAGTGCACTATAGAGATGCGTTACTGTAGTATAGATGTGTTACTGTAGTATAGTGCTCTATAGAGATGTGTTACTGTAGTATAGTGCTCTATAGAGATGCGTTACTGTAGTCTAGTGCACTATAGAGATGCGTTACTGTAGTGTAGTGCACTATAGAGATGCGTTACTGTAGTGTAGTGCACTATAGAGATGAGTTACTGTAGTGTAGTGCACTATAGAGATGTGTTACTGTAGTGTAGTGCACTATAGAGATGTGTTACTGTAGTATAGTGCTCTATAGAGATGTGTTACTGTAGTGTAGTGCACTATAGAGATGTGTTACTGTAGTATAGTGCACTATAGAGATGAGTTACTGTAGTGTAGTGCACTATAGAGATGCGTTACTGTAGTGTAGTGCACTATAGAGATGTGTTACTGTAGTGTAGTGCACTATAGAGATGCGTCACTGTAGTGTAGTGCACTATAGAGATGTGTTACTGTAGTGTAGTGCACTATAGAGATGTGTTACTGTAGTATAGTGCTCTATAGAGATGTGTTACTGTAGTGTAGTGCACTATAGAGATGTGTTACTGTAGTCTAGTGCACTATAGAGATGAGTTACTGTAGTCTAGTGCACTATAGAGATGCGTTACTGTAGTGTAGTGCACTATAGAGATGCGTTACTGTAGTATAGATGTGTTACTGTAGTATAGTGCTCTATAGAGATGTGTTACTGTAGTATAGTGCTCTATAGAGATGCGTTACTGTAGTCTAGTGCACTATAGAGATGCGTTACTGTAGTATAGATGTGTTACTGTAGTGTAGTGCTCTATAGAGATGTGTTACTGTAGTGTAGTGCTCTATAGAGATGTGTTACTGTAGTGTAGTGCACTATAGAGATGAGTTACTGTAGTGCAGTGCACTGAAGAGATGAGTTACTGTAGTGTAGTGCTCTATAGAGATGTGTTACTGTAGTGTAGTGCTCTATAGAGATGTGTTACTGTAGTGTAGTGCACTATAGAGATGAGTTACTGTAGTGTAGTGCACTATAGAGATGAGTTACTGTAGTGCAGTGCTCTATAGAGATGTGTTACTGTAGTGTAGTGCACTATAGAGATGTGTTACTGTAGTGTAGTGCTCTATAGAGATGTGTTACTGTAGTGTAGTGCACTATAGAGATGTGTTACTGTAGTGCACTATAGAGATGAGTTACTGTAGTGTAGTGCACTATAGAGATGTGTTACTGTAGTGTAGTGCACTATAGAGATGAGTTACTGTAGTATAGTGCACTATAGAGATGTCTTACTGTAGTGCAGTGCTCTATAGAGATGTGTTACTGTAGTATAGTGCACTATAGAGATGTGTTACTGTAGTATAGAGATGTGATACTGTAGTGCACTATAGAGATGTGTTACTGTAGTATAGAGATGTGATACTGTAGTGCACTATAGAGATGTCTTACTGTAGTGCAGTGCTCTATAGAGATGTGTTACTGTAGTATAGTGCTCTATAGAGATGTGTTACTGTAACTCTATAGAGATGTGTTACTGTAGTGTAGTGCACTATAGAGATGTGTTACTGTAGTGCACTATAGAGATGAGTTACTGTAGTGTAGTGCACTATAGAGATGTGTTACTGTAGTATAGTGCTCTATAGAGATGTGTTACTGTAGTATAGTGCACTATAGAGATGTCTTACTGTAGTATAGTGCTCTATAGAGATGTGTTAAGTGCAGTGCTCTATAGAGATGTGTTACTGTAGTATAGTGCACTATAGAGATGTGTTACTGTAGTATAGTGCACTATAGAGATGTGTTACTGTAGTGTAGTGCACTATAGAGATGTGTTACTGTAGTATAGTGCACTATAGAGATGTGTTACTGTAGTGTAGTGCTCTATAGAGATGTGTTACTGTAGTGTAGTGCTCTATAGAGATGTGTTACTGTAGTGTAGTGCACTATAGAGATGAGTTACTGTAGTGTAGTGCACTATAGAGATGTGTTACTGTAGTGCAGTGCTCTATAGAGATGTGTTACTGTAGTATAGTGCTCTATAGAGATGTGTTACTGTAGTATAGTGCACTATAGAGATGTGTTACTGTAGTGTAGTGCACTATAGAGATGTGTTACTGTAGTATAGTGCTCTATAGAGATGTGTTACTGTAGTGTAGTGCACTATAGAGATGTGTTACTGTAGTGCACTATAGAGATGAGTTACTGTAGTGTAGTGCACTATAGAGATGTGTTACTGTAGTATAGTGCTCTATAGAGATGTGTTACTGTAGTATAGTGCACTATAGAGATGTCTTACTGTAGTATAGTGCTCTATAGAGATGTGTTAAGTGCAATGCTCTATAGAGATGTGTTACTGTAGTATAGTGCACTATAGAGATGTGTTACTGTAGTATAGAGATGTGATACTGTAGTGCACTATAGAGATGTGTTACTGTAGTATAGAGATGTGATACTGTAGTGCACTATAGAGATGTCTTACTGTAGTGCAGTGCTCTATAGAGATGTGTTACTGTAGTATAGTGCTCTATAGAGATGTGTTACTGTAGTATAGATGTGTTACTGTAGTGTAGTGCTCTATAGAGATGTGTTACTGTAGTGTAGTGCACTATAGAGATGTGTTACTGTAGTGCACTATAGAGATGAGTTACTGTAGTGTAGTGCTCTATAGAGATGTGTTACTGTAGTGTAGTGCACTATAGAGATGTGTTACTGTAGTGCACTATAGAGATGAGTTACTGTAGTGTAGTGCTCTATAGAGATGAGTTACTGTAGTGTAGTGCACTATAGAGATGTGTTACTGTAGTATAGATGTGTTACTGTAGTATAGTGCTCTATAGAGATGTGTTACTGTAGTATAGATGTGTTACTGTAGTGTAGTGCTCTATAGAGATGTGTTACTGTAGTGTAGTGCACTATAGAGATGTGTTACTGTAGTGCACTATAGAGATGAGTTACTGTAGTGTAGTGCACTATAGAGATGTGTTACTGTAGTATAGTGCTCTATAGAGATGTGTTACTGTAGTATAGTGCACTATAGAGATGTCTTACTGTAGTATAGTGCTCTATAGAGATGTGTTAAGTGCAGTGCTCTATAGAGATGTGTTACTGTAGTATAGTGCACTATAGAGATGTGTTACTGTAGTATAGTGCACTATAGAGATGTGTTACTGTAGTGTAGTGCACTATAGAGATGCGTTACTGTAGTATAGTGCACTATAGAGATGTGTTACTGTAGTATAGTGCACTATAGAGATGTGTTACTGTAGTGTAGTGCTCTATAGAGATGTGTTACTGTAGTGTAGTGCTCTATAGAGATGTGTTACTGTAGTGTAGTGCACTATAGAGATGAGTTACTGTAGTGTAGTGCACTATAGAGATGTGTTACTGTAGTGCAGTGCTCTATAGAGATGTGTTACTGTAGTATAGTGCTCTATAGAGATGTAACTGTAGTGTAGTGCTCTATAGAGATGTTACTGTAGTGTAGTGCACTATAGAGATGTGTTACTGTAGTGCACTATAGAGATGAGTTACTGTAGTGTAGTGCACTATAGAGATGTGTTACTGTAGTATAGTGCTCTATAGAGATGTGTTACTGTAGTATAGTGCACTATAGAGATGTCTTACTGTAGTGTAGTGCACTATAGAGATGTGTTACTGTAGTGTAGTGCTCTATAGAGATGTGTTACTGTAGTGTAGTGCACTATAGAGATGTGTTACTGTAGTATAGTGCTCTATAGAGATGTGTTACTGTAGTGTAGTGCTCTATAGAGATGTGTTACTGTAGTGTAGTGCACTATAGAGATGTGTTACTGTAGTGCACTATAGAGATGAGTTACTGTAGTGTAGTGCACTATAGAGATGTGTTACTGTAGTATAGTGCTCTATAGAGATGTGTTACTGTAGTATAGTGCACTATAGAGATGTCTTACTGTAGTATAGTGCTCTATAGAGATGTGTTAAGTGCAGTGCTCTATAGAGATGTGTTACTGTAGTATAGTGCACTATAGAGATGTGTTACTGTAGTATAGTGCACTATAGAGATGTGTTACTGTAGTGTAGTGCACTATAGAGATGCGTTACTGTAGTATAGTGCACTATAGAGATGTGTTACTGTAGTATAGTGCACTATAGAGATGTGTTACTGTAGTGTAGTGCTCTATAGAGATGTGTTACTGTAGTGTAGTGCTCTATAGAGATGTGTTACTGTAGTGTAGTGCACTATAGAGATGAGTTACTGTAGTGTAGTGCACTATAGAGATGTGTTACTGTAGTGCAGTGCTCTATAGAGATGTGTTACTGTAGTATAGTGCTCTATAGAGATGTGTTACTGTAGTGTAGTGCTCTATAGAGATGTGTTACTGTAGTGTAGTGCACTATAGAGATGTGTTACTGTAGTGCACTATAGAGATGAGTTACTGTAGTGTAGTGCACTATAGAGATGTGTTACTGTAGTATAGTGCTCTATAGAGATGTGTTACTGTAGTATAGTGCACTATAGAGATGTCTTACTGTAGTGTAGTGCTCTATAGAGATGTGTTAAGTGCAGTGCTCTATAGAGATGTGTTACTGTAGTGTAGTGCACTATAGAGATGTGTTACTGTAGTGTAGTGCACTATAGAGATGTGTTACTGTAGTATAGTGCACTATAGAGATGTGTTACTGTAGTATAGTGCACTATAGAGATGTGTTACTGTAGTGTAGTGCACTATAGAGATGTGTTACTGTAGTATAGTGCACTATAGAGATGTGTTACTGTAGTGTAGTGCTCTATAGAGATGTGTTACTGTAGTGTAGTGCTCTATAGAGATGTGTTACTGTAGTGTAGTGCACTATAGAGATGTGTTACTGTAGTGTAGTGCACTATAGAGATGTCTTACTGTAGTATAGAGATGTGATACTGTAGTGCACTATAGAGATTATAGTGTGTGTGTTCCAGCCCACAGACTGCCTCAGTGAGGATGAGGAGGGTGATGAAGACGCTGAGGCTGCGCTGAAGAAGGAAGTGTCTCAGATTCAGTCGTCGATGAAGAAGCGTCAGCAGAGGTTCAGTGCGGTCGACAGCGGAGCCAATAACGTCGTGTTCATTCGCACGCATGGAGTCGGTGAGAGAGTCACAGGTCAGAGCGTCACATGAGCTGCAGCTGAACAGGTGATAACACTCTCTCTCTCTCTCTCTCTCTCTCTCTCTCTCTCTCTCTCTCTCTCTCTCTCCCCCCCCCAGACCCAGAGGAGCTGGTTCATCACATCCTGTCGGACCTGCACCAGACGAAGAAGAGGAAGTCTCGTGTGATCCTGCGCATGCTGCCGGTCAGCGGCACGTGTCGAGCGTTCCCGGAGGACATGGAGAAGTTTCTGAGCGAGTATCTGGAGCGCTGGTTCAAGGCGCCGCTGAGGGCCACGTACCAGATCTGCTTCAAAGCCCGAAACAGCAGCCACAGCAAGAGAGACGACGTCATCAAAGCCGTCGCTGGTACGTCATCTTCATCATCATGATGGTTCAGTGACTCACTCACAGATACTTCACTTCTTTCATTACTGGATGAAGCAGTGCTTTTGAAGAGTCTCTTGAATGAATGATTCAGTTGTCTTTGGTTTAAGAGCGCTGTTTGCTTCTGTCTCTTGTAAGATGAATGTGTGTGTTGCGATGGCTTTCAGGTTTGGTGGATAAGATGAACCCGCTGCATAAGGTGGACCTGAGCAACCCTGAGCTGAGCATCATCATAGAGATCATCAAGAGCGTCTGCTGCGTCAGCGTCGTCACCGACTACATGCTCTTCCGCAAGTACAACCTGCAGGAAGTGGCGAAGGAGCCCACCAATCAGAGCGCAGGCCCACAGGAAGCAGCGAAGGAGCCCACCAATCAGAGCGCAGGCCCGCAGGAAGCAGCGAAGGAGCCCACCAATCAGAGCACAGGCCCACAGGAAGCAGCCAATCAGACGCAGGAGCACAAGTGTAGAGAGAAAGCAGAGGGTGGTGACGTTTCCACCGGCAACGGGAGCAAGGAGGCGGAGCTTGAGTGAATTAGCTGCGTAGACGCGGCATTTTAAAACCATTTTTACATCGTTTGCGTTTGTGTCCTGGCTTTTGTTTTTTAAGCAGCGTTTCAGTGTCAGCAGGATTTCACACTAATACTTTGATTTTACTGTTTGTATGGTACTCTTGTGTTATTTCGAACACGTTTTCCTCTGGAAATACGAGGTGTGGAAATGAAATAAAGAACTTAAGTCACATGCGTTTTACCAGTAATAATGTCTGTTTTTAATTTTTGAGCCAATTTACATCTCAGGTGAGAGTGTCTGTGGAATATGAAATAATGTGTAATATTATAATGGATAACATTACTTCACAACGTTTCATTATATAAAAGTAAAATGTTTTTGAGAGGGCACTCAAAATCGTGACATTTTCTATGTATGGAAGCTTATTAACGCCAGGAAGTAAAATATAAAAAAGGGAACTGACTCTATCGCACAATTCAGGGGAAAAAGTCTGAATCACGAGATCCAGAATCAAAATTCTGAGGGAAAATAGTCTGCATTGCGAGATGTAGAATCGGGATTCTGAGGAAAAAAGTGAATTGTGAAATATAGAATCGGAATTCTGGGGGGAAAAGCCTGAATTGTGAAATATAGAATCGGAATTCTGGGGGAAAAAGTGAATTGTGAGGAAAAGTCTGAATCGTGAGATATAGAATCGGAATTCTGAGGAAAAAAGGGAATTGTGAGATATAGAATTGGGATTCTGATGAAAAAAGCCTGAATTGTGAAATATAGAATCGGAATTCTGAGGAAAAAAGTCTGAATTGTGAAATATAGAATCGGAATTCTGAGGAAAAAAGTCTGAATTGTGAAATATAGAATCGGAATTCTGGGGAAAAAATAGGGAATTCTGAGGAAAGTGAGATTCAAACAGATTTAAAACTGAGAAAAAAGCTAGCCTCCGTAGTTTCCCCCTCATTATTAATAACAGATCTTCAGAAATGCTCATGCATTGTTCCATATTTCATCATAACTCATGCTGTCATGAGTTATGATGCTCAGAACTCATGCTTTATTATTATTTATTATTAGCTTCTGACCAAGGCTGTATCTCAATACTAGTTTTACTTGATCTTAGTGCTGCGTTCGATACTATAGATCATACAATACTCTTTGATCGACTACAAAATTATACTGGTGTTCAAGGACAAGCATTAAGCTGGTTTAGATCATACTTATCTGACCGCTACCATTTTGTCTATTTAAATGGAGAAAAATCGATCATAACTCCAGTAAACTATGGAGTGCCGCAGGGATCTGTGTTAGGCCCTCTGTTATTCTCAATATATATGCTGCCACTTGGAAATATTATAAGGAAACATGGAATTAGTTTCCATTGTTATGCTGATGACACTCAAATCTATATTTCATCACGGCCGGATGAAAACGCTAAATTATCCAAATTGACAGAGTGTGTTAAAGATATCAAAGATTGGATGACGCGCAATTTTCTTTTATTAAATCCAGACAAGACAGAGGTAATACTTATCGGTTCAAAAAACCGCCCACAGAACCTCTCACAATACAACTTTGACATCGTAGGATGTCCTGTTACTTTATCCTCTACAGTAAAAGACCTGGGTGTTATACTCGATTGTAACCTGTCTTTTGAAAATCATATTTCATATGTTACAAAAACAGCCTTTTTCCACCTTAGAAACATTGCTAAGCTACGTAACATGCTATCAGTTTCTGATGCAGAAAAGTTAGTTCATGCATTCATGACCTCGAGACTAGATTACTGTAATGCTTTATTAGCCGGTTGTCCTGCATCCTCAATAAACAAGCTACAGTTAGTCCAAAATGCAGCCGCTAGAGTTCTTACTAGATCAAGAAAATATGATCATATAACACCGATTTTATCATCACTACATTGGCTACCTATAAAGTTCCGTATTAATTATAAGGTATTGCTACTGACTTATAAAGCCCTAAACGGCTTAGCTCCAGTCTATTTAACGGATCTTCTATCACCCTATAATCCATCGCGCTCTTTAAGATCAATAAATTCAAGGCTTTTGGTCATACCTAGGATATCCAGATCCACCAAAGGAGGGAGAGCATTTTCACATTTGGCTCCAAAACTCTGGAATAGCCTTCCTGATACTGTTCGTTGCTCGGACTCGCTCTCCCAGTTTAAAACTAGATTAAAGACGCATCTTTTCGGCCAGGCATTCATATAACATTTTAAATCTTACTGTTCAAACTACAATCCGGCCTCTAGTTCATAAATGCCAGAGGAGAACTGGCCCCCGACTGAGCCTGGGTTCTCCCAAGGTTTTTTTTTTCTCCATTAGGTCACCTGATGGAGTTTTAGGACACCATTAGGTCACCTGATGGAGTTTTAGGACACCATTAGGTCACCTGATGGAGTTTTTTCGGTTCCTTGCCACTGTTGCCTTTGGCTTGCTCAGTTGGGGATATTTTGGGGATATTTAATTTTATTCTATCAATCAATAAATTCCACTAGAAACAAACTTTGTTGTATTATTTTAGTTTAATACTGTGAAGCTGCTTTGATACAATCTGTATTGTGAAAAGCGCTATACAAATATACTTGACTTGACTTGACTGTCTTCGGAGTGAATCGGGACCGAATGGTTCAGTGTTGAGCCGCAGAACTGAAGTGGTTTGGCTCAGAATGCCAGTAATGTGTGTGTTATCCGTGTGGTGTGTGTGGAAGTCTTGAGGTGTCGTGTTAAAGGTCACGACGATGTGAAACAATAGTGATTAGCCGTGTCGCTCCCTGGAGACGAGGATTAGCATTCACTGCCTGACCTTTGCAGCTCGCAGGAGACAGAGGTCACAGCAGGTGAGACGCCGCAGACCAGTCTCACACACACACACACACACACACACACTAATATCAACTATGTTTCATCAGGGTAAAATAACACCTGCAGGAGCATTTATATGTATACGGATGGAAGTCATTTTGTTTAGCTGAATTAAGTTGTCTTCCTTGTTTCTTTATTTTAACCTGTGTGTGTGTGTGTGTGTGTGTGTGTGTGTGTGTGTGTGTGTGTGTGTCAGCTGAGGTCGGGCTCCTACAGTGTGTCAGATGGCGTGTGGCGTGACCTTTAACATCCTCCTCCTTCAGATGGACAGATTTCCAGAAGATCCATCTGTGATCCTGAAGTTTAACCAGAGGCTCAGACCAGATCTTGGTGCATTCTGGGAATGAACTACTGCAAGAGTCACTAGAAAACACCAAATTAACCACTGCAGAACATATATTCTTATTATTTGTGAACTGTAAATCCTATTTTTGAAAAGGTATGAACCCAGATAACAGGAAACGTTCTCTCAAAGTTATGAACACATTCTTTCAGTAACATTAAATAAAAGTTCAAGTTTATCTGGTCTTTAATAATGTTGTCAAAACGTTCACAAAAAAATAAATTAAAATGTTTTATACATTCCTCAAAATATTTATTTTATTTTATTATTAAATTAATTTAATAATCAAATTCATTAAATTCAAAAACGTTTTTTTAATTGTTTCAGAACGTTCAGAGAACATTCAAAAGTAGCGTTCCATAATGTTTGAAGAGTGATGGAATGGAATCTTTCCTTGACCAAGAAAAAAAAAAAAATGTTTTTAAACAAATTGATATTTTGAACGTTCAGAGAACATTCGCTAGAATGTTAAATAGCCTAACCTTAGTTTTCATAACGTTATTTTTGTTTGTTATCTGGGAACAGGCATGTCTTAATGATATTGTAATGTAATAAAAATGTAATAAAAGGAAATAAACGATGGAAGCATCATAATAATATTTAAAGAGTGAGAAATATGAAAGTGTGAGTGAGAGGCAGTGATGATGAAGTTGATTGACGTGCTCGTGCTCGTGCTGACAGCTCCAGACTCACAGCATCTGCGCGCGACTCGAACTCCTGTCAGGTAAAAACATCATCACTTTATCACTTTAAACTTAGTAAACATTTACTGTCAATATTTTAATCGGATATTTTCATTATTTAATGGGAGGAAGCGTTATTTGATTCTCTGTCTTCCGTCGAATAAACTTTAATTAACCGCGCGCGCGACTCGTCTGAGACGTTCATTCAGACCGACAACATGAAGGAAAACGATCAAATATTGCATTGAGAATATTACATCTGTAATGATTTTTAATAGTCGTGAATATTTCTGATATTTCTCATATGATCTTCAACTAAACAATTTTTTATGATAAAAAAAATGTTTAAAAAAAATGGATTTCTGACAGGAATAATGACACATTTTTATCTCTGTCAATGAAAAAAACGATATTGTGTATTTTGTGTATTACATTTAGATTTATACTGACAGTGCAAAATAAATATTATGAAGAACAATAACACAAATCCGAATTAACCAATATTATTAACAAAATAAAATGAAACAGGGCACTTAATCTAATAAAAAAAAATATGAATAATAACAAACAAAAATAAATAACAATAACACAAGTGCAAAAGGGGTTAAACAGTAATATAGACAAATAATATTAACTAAATAAAACAAAACAGTGGACAGTAATAAAATACAATCAAATTAAAAATAAATAACGGGAAGTAGCCTAACAAACAATGACAAAATTTATTCGTTCTGAAATCTGATTTTTGTATGTTCCTGTGGATACTGAGTGTTTTAGCAATGATAATTTAATCTATGATATGTAATACATTTTTATATTTTTTATTATATTTGCTGATCTTTTCTTGCTCCTCAGGAGTCTCTGATGACAGCAATATGGAAAACAGTTTTTTTGCACATTTTTCATAACAATACAAATTCTGTACCTCTGTACCTTCTGTACCTCTGTACCTTCTGTACCTCTGTACCTTCTGTATTCTGTAAACGTAAAATTCATTTTTTAAAACTTTTTTCACTTCAGCAATAATTTGCCAAGTGTCATCTTTAAAAAGAGATTCAAAAGAGACAGAAATTCAGTCTGTCGCTCTAAAGCGTTCAAGATTTATGACAGTTTAAGTTGGAAATTAAATGTTCAGGTCTATGCTCAAAAAGTGAATAAATGGATTATAAATACAGCGTAAATATAATTTAGTACCATAAAATCCTCTAAAAATGCAAAATATTAAATAAAAAACATTATCAAACTAAAACATAGTACATTAATTTCATTGAAATAAGAAAAAAAAAATTTGACCAACATGTGATGATCATATTAATGATAATACATAATATGAATACATTTTTATATTTTTTGATTATATTTGATATGATTTTCTCCCGCTCCTCAGGAGTCTCTGATGACATCATGAGTTACCGCAGTGACGCGCCTCGGCCTCCAGTGCCGGGAGAGGAGGGCCGTGAGGGCGGGTGCTTCTCCAGCAAGACTGCGTCTGATTGGTCGGAGTCTCCGGCTCTCACACCGCGCCGCTCTGATCTGGGTCTGGGGTTCGAGCCGGACGGCAGCGCTCCACCGGACGGCCCGTACGAGCCCTGGGCCGAGACGCTCCTCGCGCTGCTGGACGACCGCGACGGCACCGCGCTGTTCCTGCTCTTCCTGCGGACGCTGGGCTGCGCGGCGCTGCTCGAGTTCTGGTTCGCCTGCTGCGGGTTCCAGAAGGTTCCTGAGTGCGCGACGGGCCGGCGCCTCAAACTGGCCAGAGCCATGTACCGCTGCTACCTGTGCGAGCGCAGCGGTGGCGTCGTGTCCCGCAAGATCCCGGCCGAGACCAGAGGCGCCGTGCGAGACGCCATCCAGCGGCTGCAGCTCGACTCAAGCCTGTTTGCGCAGGCGCATGCGCAGGTGCAGGCCGTGCTGCAGGACAGCCTGTTCCCGCTGTTTCTTAGGTCAGACGTGTATCTGAAACACACTCAGACTGTCCAAACACCAGGAAACCTCAAGACAACACTGCAAGGATGGCAGGCCATGCCCTCGGAGGGGGTGGAGCCTGAGAAAGAGACACTCCCTCCCCACAATCCAGCCAATCAGAAGCATCTAGACGACCAGCAGTGCAGGTGAGATGCAGTGAGTGCAATGAGATGACGTGAGTGCAGGTGAGATGCAGGTGAGATGACGTGAGTGCAGGTGAGATGAAGTGAGTGCAGGTGAGATGCAGGTGAGATGAAGTGAGTGCAGGTGAGATGCAGGTGAGATGAAGTGAGTGCAGGTGAGATGCAGTGAGTGCAGGTGAGATGAAGTGAGTGCAGGTGAGTGCAGGTGAGATGCGGTGAGTGCAGGTGAGATGCAGTGAGTGCAATGAGATGCAGTGAGTGCAGGTGAGATGCAGTGAGTGCAGGTGAGATGCAGTGAGACACAGGTGAGATGCAGTGAGTGCAGGTGAGATGAAGTGAGATGCAGTGAGACACAGGTGAGATGCAGTGAGTGCAGGTGAGATGAAGTGAGTGCAGGTGAGATGCAGTGAGATGCAGTGAGTGCAGGTGAGATGAAGTGAGTGCAGGTGAGATGCAGGTGAGATGAAGTGAGTGCAGGTGAGATGCAGTGAGATACAGGTGAGATGCAGTGAGATGCAGGTGAGATGCAGTGAGTACGGGTGAGATGAAGTGAGTGCAGGTGAGATGCAGTGAGTGCAGGTGAGATGCAGTGAGTGCAGGTGAGATGCAGGTGAGATGCAGTGAGTGCAGGTGAGATGCAGGTGAGATGCAGTGAGTGCAGGTGAGATGCAGGTGAGATGCAGTGAGTGCAGGTGAGATGCAGTGAGTGCAGGTGAGATGAAGTGAGTGCAGGTGAGATGCAGTGAGACACAGGTGAGATGCAGTGAGTGCAGGTGAGATGAAGTGAGTGCAGGTGAGATGAAGTGAGTGCAGGTGAGATGCAGGTGAGATGAAGTGAGATGCAGTGAGACACAGGTGAGATGCAGTGAGTGCAGGTGAGATGAAGTGAGATGCAGTGAGACACAGGTGAGATGCAGTGAGTGCAGGTGAGATGAAGTGAGTGCAGGTGAGATGCAGTGAGTGCAGGTGAGATGAAGTGAGTGCAGGTGAGATGCAGGTGAGATGAAGTGAGTGCAGGTGAGATGCAGTGAGATACAGGTGAGATGCAGTGAGATGCAGGTGAGATGCAGTGAGTACGGGTGAGATGAAGTGAGTGCAGGTGAGATGCAGTGAGTGCAGGTGAGATGCAGGTGAGATGCAGTGAGTGCAGGTGAGATGCAGGTGAGATGCAGTGAGTGCAGGTGAGATGCAGTGAGTGCAGGTGAGATGCAGGTGAGATGCAGTGAGTGCAGGTGAGATGCAGTGAGTGCAGGTGAGATGAAGTGAGTGCAGGTGAGTGCAGGTGAGATGCAGTGAGTGCAGGTGAGATGCAGTGAGTGCAGGTGAGATGCAGTGAGTGCAGGTGAGATGAAGTGAGACACAGGTGAGATGCAGTGAGTGCAGGTGAGATGAAGTGAGTGCAGGTGAGATGAAGTGAGTGCAGGTGAGATGAAGTGAGTGCAGGTGAGATGCAGGTGAGATGAAGTGAGATGCAGTGAGTGCAGGTGAGATGCAGTGAGTGCAGGTGAGATGAAGTGAGTGCAGATGAGATGCAGTGAGACACAGGTGAGATGCAGTGAGTGCAGGTGAGATGAAGTGAGTGCAGGTGAGATGAAGTGAGTGCAGGTGAGATGAAGTGAGTGCAGGTGAGATGCAGTGAGACACAGGTGAGATGAAGTGAGATGCAGTGAGATGCAGGTGAGATGAAGTGAGACGCAGGTGAGATGCAGTGAGACACAGGTGAGATGCAGTGAGTGCAGGTGAGATGAAGTGAGACACAGGTGAGATGCAGTGAGTGCAGGTGAGATGAAGTGAGTGCAATGAGATGAAGTGAGTGCAGGTGAGATGCAGGTGAGTGCATGTGAGATGAAGTGAGTGCAGGTGAGATGCAGTGAGTGCAGGTGAGATGCAGTGAGTGCAGGTGAGATGCAGGTGAGATGCAGGTGAGTGCATGTGAGATGAAGTGAGTGCAGGTGAGATGCAGTGAGTGCAGGTGAGATGAAGTGACTGCAGGTGAGATGCAGGTGAGATGCAAGTGAGTGCAGGTGAGATGCAGTGAGTGCAGGTGAGATGCAGTGAGATGCAGTGAGTGCAATGAGATGAAGTGAGTGCAGGTGAGATGAAGTGAGTGCAGGTGAGATGAAGTGAGTGCAGGTGAGATGAAGTGAGTGCAGGTGAGATGCAGTGAGATGAAGTGAGTGCAATGAGATGAAGTGAGTGCAGGTGAGATGAAGTGAGTGCAGGTGAGATGAAGTGAGTGCAGGTGAGATGAAGTGAGTGCATGTGAGATGAAGTGAGTGCAGGTGAGATGCTGTGAGTGCAGGTGAGATGCAGGTGAGATGCAGTGAGTGCAATGAGATGAAGTGAGATGCAGGTGAGATGCAGTGAGTGCAGGTGAGATGCAGGTGAGATGCAGGTGAGATGCAGTGAGTGCAGGTGAGATGAAGTGAGATGCAGTGAGTGCAGGTGAGATGCAGTGAGTGCAGGTGAGATGCAGTGAGTGCAGGTGAGATGCAGGTGAGATGCAGGTGAGATGCAGTGAGTGCAGGTGAGATGAAGTGAGATGCAGTGAGTGCAGGTGAGATGCAGTGAGTGCAGGTGAGATGAAGTGAGATGCAGTGAGTGAAGGTGAGATGAAGTGAGATGCAGTGAGTGCAGGTGAGATGCAGTGAGACGAGCTCCATGCAGTCGTTATGTTCACTGATATGTGTTCCCTCTGCAGACAGGAGCATCACGTTTGTCATCGACACCACAGAACACGAGAAAGAGCCCAGAGACACACACACCTGCCACACACACCAGTGAGTCAAGTCAATGTGTCAATATAAACGATTCAGAAATAAACAACATGTTTGTATTTTAAGAATGGGATTGTGTTCATTATATTAACAGACTTGTGTGATATGTGCTTGTTGAACAGGTGAAGATGACGCCACACACTTTCGCAGCTGAACTGATGAGACGTTTGCAGGAGCTGCAGACACACACTCGAAACACTCGAGTGCCGAGACACGGAGTGAGTTACCGCCACACAGTGTGTTCACTGCATACTGTATTCTGGTTTACAGAACATGTTTCGTTCAGTCAGGAAAGTCCGGTTATCGTCACACTGGACATGGAAGGGCAGTTTGAGCACATTGCATTGTGAGATACAGTATCTATGTGACGAATACAGCCTGTGTGAGTAATCGCATCACTTCCTGTTCTGACAGGAAGAAGAAACAGATTCCAGTGGCTCCTCATTGATGGCAGACAGCGACGTTGAGCGGTCAGTGTTTCAGTGTTCACTGCAGAGTCTGTCATTACTCCCGATTCACGTTCACCTCTCATGACCTGCTGGTGTCTTACAGGTGTGTTACAGTGGTGTATTATTACAGTGGAGACGAGATCCCGTTCAGGACGTGTGTGCGGTGTGACGCTGCCGTGACCCTGGGACGCTTTAAGTCCCTGCTGACGCGCACAGGCCCGTTCAGGTGAGGCACGCTCAGTCACACCGGCATATCATTTACTGGCGCAACCATCACAAAACTCACGGTTCGGATCATTTACGGTTAAAAAAAATATATAATAGAATAAAAAATAGTAATAAATAACAAATTTACAAAGTCTAACAGTAGTATTTAGGTACAGAAATTTGTTCACTGTAGAAATTAAATATAGTTTCATCTTTGTTACAGCTGTATTTTGTTGTTTTATTAACATTATTGACACAGATAACAGTAGGAATATTAGGCTGCTCTCACTTTAAGATCGAATGCATGGACCAAGAAAATCAGATTTTCGCCTCCTCTTCTGCGTTTAAAATTGTTTAAATGTGTAAATTGGCAAGACAAAACATGTCCAAATGGTAAACTTTCACTCTATGATGGTTAAATGTAGCAGTGCATGCCGAACCGTGGGGTAAGCTGACCCGTACGATCACCTGCCATCCGTTCCAGTATCAGCCTGTGTTTCCTTCTTCACCTGTCTCTCATTCACACAGGTTTTTCTTCAAGAGAGCGAGCGCAGAGTTCGAGTGCGGTGCGGTTTACGAGGAGATCCTGCAGGATGAAGCCGTTCTGCCCACGTTTGAGAGGAAGATCATGGCCAGGGTGGAGAGAAGCACTGACTCAGGCCTTCACATCATCTGAACACAAGCATCCCTCTGTACAACACTACTCATGTTATATGAGGTTCAGTCAATAAACTGTAATTCACTGGAGACTCTGTTTGAATGGTTTTTAATCATAGTTTCTTCAGGCTACTATAGTATTATTCTGTTTAAAAAAAATAAAGGAAGAACCCACATGGTATTTTAGTCAACATCTTTTTGTTTGGTATTTTTACTAGAGTGGATATCCTTGTTTTTTGTGTCATAGTGTCTCTTAATGCTCTTAAAGGGATAGTTCACTTTGAAATTAAATTTTGGTATGTTTTAGCTTACCTCAAGGGAATCCAAGATGTAGGTGTCTTTTTTTCCGCAGTAGTTTCAATTTTGATATTTTTAGGTCAAACCGTTCTTGTCTGTCAGTCATATAATGCAGGTCTATGGTCATTGTCTCAAAGAGCATGCACAAGTCCAAATTAAAACAATTCCCCACCATCCAAATTAAACAATTCCCCATCGTAAGTACACTTTGATGGCCTAAGACACGAAACGAGCGGTTTGTGTGAGAAAACGAACCGTATTTATATAGTTTTTGCCTCTTGAACAAAGCCGCGTCCAACTGATCTGACGGCGCTGGCGGATATAGATATAGAAACACTAGATGTCGCCTTCGCTATTGCAGTTCATTAGCCAAGGCGACATCAGTGTATATATCTATACCCGCCCGCGCCGTCAGATCAGTTGGACGCGGCTTTGTTCAAGAGGCAAAAACTATATAAATACGGTTCGTTTTCTCACACAAACCGCTCGTTTCGTGTCTTAGGCCATCAAAGTGTACTTACGATGGGGAATTGTTTAATTTGGATGGTGGGGAATTGTTTTAATTTGGACTTGTGCATGCTGTTTTGAGACAGTGACCGCAGACCTGCATTATATGACTGACAGACAAGAACGGTTTGACCTAAAATATCAAAATTGAAACTACTGAGGAAAAAAAGACACCTACATCTTGGATGCCCTTCAGGTAAGCTAAAACATACCAAAATTTAATTTCAAAGTGAACTATCCCTTTAAACTATTGAAACATATTGCAGCTGATATTAAACACGCTCTGACATTTGCTATTTTTAAATCCTAATGGAGAAAATATGGTAACACTATATGTATTAACTAACATGAACTAACAATGGACAATACATTTGTTACAGTATTTATTAATCTTTGTTAATGTTAGTTAATAAAAATACAGCTGTTCATTGTTTGTTCATGTTAGTTCACAGTGCATTAACTAATGTTAACAAGATTTTAATAAAGTATTAGTAAATGTTGAAATTAATATATTACTAAGAGTAATAAACGCTGAAGAAGTATTGTTCATTCTTACTTTTATGTTAACTAAGGTTGTTAACCTGTACACTTGTGTTACTGAACATACTTTTGTTAGGTTAGCTTTTGTTTTACTTGACTTTTCTGTTGTATGTCTTGTTTTAATTATTATTATTTTTATTTAATGTACGGTAATATATATTTTAATTTAAGATTTTTTACTTTTTTTTTTTTTTTTTATTTCCCCCGTGAAGCGCGCTGTTGTGTTGTTGTAGTACTGGAGACGTCCGGCGGGTGTCAGTGTTCATGACAGGCACCGGAATCAGCAGCAGAAGTAGTAGAAGAAGTAGTGTTCTGCAGAGTTCGGCTGTGTTGTGTTTGTTTCCCACTGACTGACAGACAGACAGCGATGATGGACCCGCTGGACGCGGTTCTGGATGAGGTGGCTCTGGAGGGTTTGGACGGGATCAGCATTCAGACGCTCTGGATGAGGCTTCGCACCCGTCAGCCCGAGTTCGGCTTGAGTCTGGATCCTCTCACTCAGCAGTTCATCTGGAGCTGCTTGATCCGAAGCGAGGAGATCCGCTTCTACCTTTTGCCGGAGAGCCGGAGAACCGTCAACATACACGACCGGTACCAGCCTTTACCATCTTTACCACACTCTTACTGCAGTAACACTGTCTAACACGACCGGTACCAGCCTTTACCATCTTTACCACACTCTTACTGCAGTAACACTGTCTAACACGACCGGTACCAGCCTTTACCATCTTTACCACGCTCTTACTGCAGTAACACTGTCTAACACGACCGGTACCAGCCTTTACCATCTTTACCACACTCTTACTGCAGTAACACTGTCTCACACGAGCGGTACCAGCCTTTACCATCTTTACCACACTCTTACTGCAGTAACACTGTCTAACACGACCGGTACCAGCCTTTACCATCTTTACCACACTCTTACTGCAGTAACACTGTCTAACACGACCGGTACCAGCCTTTACCATCTTTACCACGCTCTTACTGCAGTAACACTGTCTAACACGACCGGTACCAGCCTTTACCATCTTTACCACACTCTTACTGCAGTAACACTGTCTCACACGAGCGGTACCAGTCTTTACCACACTCTTACTGCAGTAACACTTATCTTTGAACTTCTTATAATAGTGAGCCCAGTGTTGATTTGTAAGTCAGAGGTGTATTTATCCCTGATTAGATGTGTTATCACTTTAGACCTGTTAGAGCACAGAGATGTGCTTTCTGCAGGTGTAATAGTTTAGTTGAATAATCATAATCATAATCATAATCAGTGCAGTAACCCCACCACGATAGCAGTGTGTGTAAGCAAGCATGTGTGTGTGTCGCAGGTTTGTTGAGGTGGACCGGAACACAGGCATCCACGAGATGCGCCAGGC
Organism: Abramis brama; assembly: GCF_963993115.1. NCBI lineage: Eukaryota > Metazoa > Chordata > Actinopteri > Cypriniformes > Leuciscidae > Abramis > Abramis brama. The sequence goes on along the minus strand of NC_139964.1, from coordinate 1,867,284 downwards.
CGATGCGCAGGACGCGTACCCGGTGTGTGTGCTGACGGACGACCCGAGCGGCCTACAGGGCTCCTGTGTGTTCTTCAGTGAGCGGCTCGACGTGTGTGAGCAGATCCGCGCGCCGCTGACGCTGGAGGAGGTGCAGACGCGGTGAGGACACACACACACACACACACACTCCTGACCCGTCTCTTTGCTTCCTCAGGTGGGGCGAGCGACACACACACACACACACTCCTGACCCGTCTCTCTGCTTCCTCAGGTGGGGCGAGCGACACACACACACACACACTCCTGACCCGTCTCTCTGCTTCCTCAGGTGGGGCGAGCGACACACACACACACACACACACACACTCCTGACCCGTCTCTCTGCTTCCTCAGGTGGGGCGAGCGACACACACACACACACACACACACACACACACACACACTCACACTCCTGACCCGTCTCTCTGCTTCCTCAGGTGGGGCGAGCGACACACACACACACATTCCTGACCCGTCTCTCTGCTTCCTCAGGTGGGGCGAGCGACACACACACACACACACACTCCTGACCCGTCTCTCTGCTTCCTCAGGGGGGGTGAGCGACACACACACACACTCACACACACACACACTCCTGACCCATCTCTCTGCTTCCTCAGGTGGGGCGAGCGACACACACACACACACACACACTCCTGACCCGTCTCTCTGCTTCCTCAGGTGGGGCGAGTGACACACACACACACACACTCCTGACCCGTCTCTCTGCTTCCTCAGGTGGGGCGAGCGACACACACACACACACACACACACTCCTGACCCGTCTCTCTGCTTCCTCAGGTGGGGCGAGCGGCTGGTGATGGTGGCGTCTGCTGAGCTCCGCTACCGTGCGCTGATCGGGCCCGAGGGAAACCCGGAGCTCAAGCTGCCGGATCTGTGCTACTGTATCCTGGAGAGACTGGGAAGAGCGCGCTGGCAGGGGGAGCTGCAGAGAGACCTGCACACACGCATCTTCAGGTGCTCACACACACAACACACACACACACACACACACACATACACACACACACACTCACTAGGGCTGTCACTTTTTATTCGAATATCGAATATGACGTGAAATATCCATCATCAAACTATAAATAAACTATCCGGTTGTTAAAGTGCCATGTGTAGCGCATTTTTTACAGTCTATGATTAGACCGTTTGTTTTTATTTTATTGTTTGCCATCTCATCCAGTAGCGGCCGCTCTACACGTACAGTAGCGTAGGCCCGTGACCAAATCAAGCGAATAATAGCCAATAGTAGCCAGCCTGTTTTGGAAATGGAAGATAACGCACAGAGCGGCCAGCCTGAGCGGACAACTCTACCCCAACTCATCTGAAGAGTAGTGTCTGGAAATATTCTTGGTTCTACGCCGTAGATGGTGAAGTACCGTATTTCCCGGATTATATATCAAAATGAATTCATACTGACTGACATGAACCAAGAGAAGACATTACTGTCTACAGCTGCGAGAGTACAGATGCTGCTCCTGTAGCCCTGAAAACAACTGAAAAACTATTAACTGAAACAACATTAACCTAAAGACAACTGATAAAGACTGAACACAAACAAAATGCCCCCAAAAAGAAAAAAATCTCCATGTTTTTGGTGCTGATGCGGTGGTGACGCGTTCATGTAACATGTAAGGGTGGCGCTGCCAATAAAGCTCCTAAAAGCTGTCACGAAGAACCAGCAAAAGTAATGATTATGAATATGTCAAATATAGCAAGGAGACATTTAAATTGTTTATTAATAAACAAGTGTTTTCTGTGTCAGTGTTGGCTGCAAAGATGAAGTTGACGATGCTGACTCCCGATCTTCGCAGTAGTGAACGCGCCAGAGAGAAATGCACATTTCATACAGATTACATAAGCAGAGAGCAGAACAGTCTTTTTTCTTTCGTTTTGAATTGTTCTGTTTAAAAGTAGACATTTCAAGCTTTCTGTATATGTCTCAGGTCTGTGAGGCAAGTAGGCCACCGTATATGCTGAGTTTTGGTTCATTTATGAGATGAGCTCCAGTTCACGTGCCGGCGCCTCCGTGTCGGGATTATCTATTGTCTACTATATTTACTTCTTATTATCGTAGATATTCTAATATATTGCTTGATATTTGATACCCGTTCGAATTTGATTTTTTTTTCTCAAAAGTGACGGCCCTAACACACACGCACACACACACACACACACACACTGTTCCTCAGATCTACTGCACTAGTGTTGTGTTCTGAACAGAGCTGATGTGATGTAATGATGATGTGATGATGATGTAATGATGATGTGCTGGTGTGCTGTGATTGGTCAGGATGGACGCAGGGAAGATGCACTATCTGAGGAGGACTCTGGACAGGAACGGGCTGATCACACTTCAGTCACACGTCGCTCGCCTGCCGTCAGGAGCTCAACAACACTCCCTGCTGCTGCTGCTCAGACGCTTCCACGTGGACCGGTACACACACACACACACACCAGGGCTCGCAAAAAATCAAAATCGCTGGTAGCCCTTCGGGCAGGCACTCTTCAGATTTTGGTAGCCCGAAATGAATTTTACTAGCCCATATTAAAAGACTACAATTTTTAATGTAGAATATTGGTTAGGAGTCAAAACAATGAATCAAAAACTTTTTCAAAACACAAATATCAACAAATATGCATCTGGTTCTACTGAACTGAAAGGTGTGTGACCAGTATGGAACATGAATCAGTCTGTGTCGGTGGCTCAACCCCAATGAGGGTATGATGAAAAAAAAAAAAGTAACTCTTTAGTTTAGGGTCTAATACTCACTAACTTGTTTCATTATCATGCAGATGGCAGTGTTTTTTCATCACTGAGGTCCCGAATGTGAGATATGCTAGTTAGGGGGGTTCGGGGGCACCCCCGAGAAAATTGATTTCTCTGATCTACATATGTGCATTTTAAGACTTAAGTTTTGAAGGCCAAAAAAATTGGATAACAATCGATTGTCGAGTTCACGCGCGTGATCATAGGCACTAAACCTATGCGTGTGAACTCGACAATCGACTATTGTGGACTTCGACCGAAAACAGGATGTAAATACAGGTATGTGCGCTGGCTGAATTAACATCACTTTTATTCATATCTTTCACATCTACTGCAGTCAGATTCACCCGTGTTCACGCTGAAGGAATCACTCACATTAGCTGTGCACTTGTAATGACACATCAAGGATGTTAAGAGGCTAAAAGCAGGTTTAAAACGTGCCCCATTGAAGTCAACAGGGTGCAAATTTTAAAAAGAGGATAACACGGTGTAGGCAACACCGATTTTTGTCGTTGTTCTCTGTACTGACAGCACTCCAAATTTACAAAAAAATTAGCTCAATGTTAAAATTGACCGGAGTTCTCCTTTAAAGGTCCTGTTCTTCGTGATCCCATTTTTCAAACTTTAGTTACTTCAGCATAAATAATACTTGTAAAATTATAAAGCTCAAAGTTCAATGCCAAGCGAGATATTTTATTTAAAGGCACAATATAGGATTTTTTCTCCTCTAGGGGTCGCTAACCTATTTACAATAACAAAGGCGTAGTTTGATGACGCAACATTTGCTAAGAATTATGGAACTTGTCGTCAACGTCAAGCCGACCGATCTAATAATGTTTATGGATGACTGATACATCGATGTTTTTATCATGACTGTGATATGAAGCAGTTCGGGATTGCTAAGAGACAGCTATCAGCTCCACACGCGACGCGAGTCCCGCGGATATAAAAGGAATATGGGCATTTCATTCTACCGAACTACACGCAGAATTACTACTCACAGGTCAGTTTATTAGACAAATTAAACTTGTGAGGTAACGCAGCGCTGTTTCACTTGGTCTAACATTACATTTAGCACACTAAACTGCATTTGAATGTGTTGAAATGTATGTGTTAGTTTGTCTGTTTGAGACTAGCAGTAAGCTAGATCAACATTAGAATAACATACAGATTATATTCTAACATTTTATCATTGTTGAACTATATAACATTGATTAGTTTTATGTAAATGTGCTCACCTGTTTAATAAAGTACATGTAGAAGCGGTCGAAGTCTCGGACGTGGAGCTCTCGTTTATATACTGTCTATGGGAGCTCTCGGCATCTCGAAAACACCGCGCTGATATTGATTCTCGTTTTAGTTCTCCTTTTTTATGCAAAGTCTGCTTGCCATGGTCCGTAATGTTTGAACGAAACAACAACAGCGTGCAGATAGACATTGCGAACTACACAGTTGTCTGCGTCTGTCGCTTTGGTTAATCAGAAGGCTCTGCTCATAGCTCTGGTTACCATGGCAGTACGAGCGGAAACCAGGGACAACGCGGATATGACGCCATTGACTGCGACATAACGGAAATAAAGACACGGTCCGTGTCTTCGAATTAAAATATTAATTTCTCTGGATTTAGAAGTTTATTGGAACTGTCGGGATAATGTAAATACACAACTTTAAAAAATATATAACATAGATATAGTGATTTTTTATATTTTTAAAGCAAAAAAAATACATATTGTGCCTTTAACAGAGGTCCCCTTTCAAAGCCTACAGTGAACGGCCGGTTTGGACTACATCCCTCTACTTCCTGCTTTAATGACGTCACTAGAACCGTTTTTTGACTAACCTCCGCCCACAGGAATACACAAAAAAGGGGGCGTGGTCTTGTTGCGCTCCCACGGAGAAGAGGAAGAGTTGCGTTTGTAGAGTGTGTTTGTCGCCATGTCGTCGAGACGCTGTTATTTTCATATAATAACACTGAGCGCATGCATCTCCACGTTATGGTAAGAGGCGTGACCTTTCCGGCAACGTGCGCTAAGCTGCTGTCGAATCACAACACAGGAACCGCTGGCACAATCAGAACTCGTTGCGTATTTCTGAAGGAGGGACTTCATAGAACAAGGAAGCCATCAGCCCGTTCTTAGACAGTGAAAACAGCGGTGTACAGATAAGTAAATTGTGTGAAAAATACTGTGTTTTTTTACACGCGAAACATAAACACATGTTATATTGCACACTGTAAACACAATCAAAGCTTCAAAAACACACGAAAAACGGGACCTTTAATGTAGACGTAGCCTAAGATTTAAAGTGGCTCCCTTCAGGTGACACCAATTAACCCGTTGATTGCAATGAAACACAGATTAGAACACTCCCACATAACACTCACTCACTCACAGACACGCGCACACACACACACACTCACTAATGACTAATGTAATGTATAAATCCGTGTGTGTGTCAGGAGGAGTAAGTATGATATCCTGATGGAGTCCACGTCCAACATCCTCTCTGATCTCCCGGATAAGACCGGCGTGATGATGAAGATCCGAGAGCAGCTGGTGAGGAAGACGATCTGATGCCCTCATGCGAGTGTGTGCTTCTGTTCTAACGCTTGTGTGTTGTGTTGTGTAGCGTGTGTGCGAGCGCACCTTCAAGCGTGTGTATCAGTACATGACCGCCGCTAAGATGGTGACCCTGTTGAAGATCCCCCTGAAGGAGCTCGACCCCACCGGAGGCCCCTTCAAAACCCTGCGAGGTCAGAGGTCACGCCGGCCACCACATGACGTCACGTGAGCCGGGCGCCGCTGACTGCTCTCTCTGTGCTGTGATTGGCTGTTAGGCACTGACGTGTTCGTGCGCTGTCTGAAGCTGCTGAAGCCGTACGGGCAGAAGGAGGTGGAGGAGGAAGAGGACGACGAGAACAACGATGAAGAGGGCGACGCGTCCGTCAAGAGGAACGTCCTCGCCGAGCCTCGCTTCATCGAGCGTGACGTGCTCACTCAAGCCTACGACCTCGGTCAGACACGTCACATGACTCTAATCACGCCAACCGCTACAACGCTAGCGATGGCTAACTGTAACTATGATCATATATGTGATGGCTATAACGTTAACGATAATTACTATAACGGTAACGATAACAATATATGGAGCGATTATTAAAACTCAGGGCTCCAGACTGCGATTGTTCCGACCAATAATAGACAGAGCAGCGAAGAAAGCCATTGAGTTCGCCACAGAATTAATAACACCGCTGAGAGATCCAGTGAGAAACATTCAGATTCTGTTATAAACCGCAGATATCACATCAAGCCATGTGCCATGAATGAACAAGTTATACAAGTCCACAAATCAGCAATATCCACCGTGGATTTACTGTAGTAACACTCACTGTAACTGTGGCAGAAATATCAAACGCTTACGAGTACTGCACATCTTTCCCAGCGTTTTAAAACTATAATATCATATTTAAATGTTATTTTTAATGTGATGACCCAAAACAAGATTGTCCCCATTTATAAAACTAAAAGTTTCAAGATGTAGGAAAACTCACATTTATTTAAAAATAATAAAAACATGAAATGACCATTGTGACCAGTAGGTGGCAGCAGAGGACGCTTATTGGCTATTTTTTTACTCCCTATTATCTATTTTTTCACTTGTTTTGCTTTTGAATTAATAAGACATTATTAATGATAATAATTAAAGTTGATTTTATCTACACTGGAGCCCTGTGATCTTAAAATAAAACTGCGCATTATAATTTCTATACGTTAAGTCTATTCATTATCAAAGCATTTGTCAGTAATACAGTTATTGTGCGGCAAAATGTGAAGAATTGCATTGAATTTAGGTGTGCCCCTTTATTTTCTGCTTGCGCTTCTAAGATTTTCAGTCAGGGGCCACAATTAGTTGAAAACAGTTAATCTGGGGCCCTGAAACTCTGTGGTTCTCATGACTGTGATCTCTGTGCTGTGATTGGCTGCTGCAGTGGTGTCGACCGGGACCAGAGGAATCTCTCAGTCCGTCCTGAGAGCCAGACTCAATATCGGAAAACTAGAGGGACGAATGATCTGTCGACTACTGGAGCGAATCAACATGATCAAGGTAATGACATCAAGGTGACCTTTGACCCCAGCCAAGCATGACAGGGTCAGGGGTCGTCGTCTCACGTGTGCGTCTCTCAGGGCTTCATGGAGGACGAGGGGCGGCAGAGGACCACCAAATACATCAGCAAACTCTTCGTGGAGCAGAGCAAACTCAGCCTGCAGTTCACCAAAGAGCGGCAGCGTAGCCAACACCTGCGCGTCACACACCTGACCCAACCCGAGCCGGAGCCCGAGCCGGAGCCGGATCCGCCCGCAGGCGTCTCTGAGGAGAACGAGGGAGCGAAGGACACGCGGCAGAAGCTCAAACAGACCAAACTCAGCTTCAGTAAAAAGGCCATGCCCCTCAAAAGTGAGTGGCCAATCACGACACACGTGCGCTTACTAGAGGTCTGCACAGGCTTAAACTGAAGCCCGAACCCGAGATCATTTAACCCGACCCAAACTGACCCGACCGTTACGGTTATATAAGCCCGAACCCGAGGTTTCTCAAAGTAAACTGTTTTTTTGTGTGCAATATACTGTATTTTATGATTGCTTGCAACAATAATTAAACAAATGTATGTTCAAACACAGTTTCACCACGGCAGAGGCCCCTCAGCACACAAGAAGACAGAGAGTTGCACAACTACAACTATTCACACACACATATATATCCTTCTCAGTGTGAGTTATGAAGGAAGAGAACCGCATCGAGCGTTGGTTTCAGCACCGTCCTCTGATTGCTGTTGTGACTGAAACAGTTTTGTAAAATGATATATGATAAAATAAAAATGATTGTTTTGCGCATGTGCTCCCGTGCGCACTATTTCAGTCACAACAGCAATCAGAGGAGAACTGCAGCGCTGAAACTTTGCTCGTGTTTACGATCACGACACAGCTAACACACGGCATTTATAGCCTGTATAGTTTTTCTTTCTTATTATTCATTCATTAAACATTAACCCGAAACCCGTGAGTTTTCCGTCGGGCTCGAGTCGGGCTGCAGACCTCTAGCGCATACTGATATGAGTTTGGTTTTCACGCTTGTTTGTGTTCAGAGAAGCCCCCGGCGCGAGTGGGCGGGGCTAAAGCCTCTCAGAAGGCTGTGGTTGGTCAGAACGCAGAGGATGCTGACCACGCCCCCAGCACGAGCGCCAGCCAATCACAACACGCAGAGGAACCGCTGCCGGTGATCGTGGAGGTGCTGACGGAGGTCAGTGTGGGTTCAGGAGAACAACGATGTTAAAGGGATAATTCACCCAAAAATGAAGATTCTGCCAGTGATTACTCGCCCTCATGTTGTTCAACCCCGTAAGACCTTCGTTCATCTTCACAACACAGATTAAGATATTCCTGATGAGATCTGAGAGCTGGCTCACTCCTCCATAGGCTTCTAAGGGATCGAAACTTGCAGGCCCAGAAAAGTTATAAAAGACATTTTTAAATACAGTGGCTCAACCACAAGTTTATCAAGCGACGAGAATACTTTTTGTGCGCAAAAAACAACAAAAATAACAACTTTTATTCAACTATTGTTTTTCGTCTGTGTGGGCCTCTGAGTTCACGTAGTGTAACGGCGCAGCGCCTCTGGGTTGAACAAAAGTGTTATGGGGTTGGAACAACATGAGGGAGAGTAATCACTGACAGAGTTTTCATTTTTGGGTGAACTAACCCTTTAACGATAACAGATAACGATGAGTATGAAAATGATAAGTGTTAAGTTATTGTCGTGTGATGGATGGTGTGTTTCTCGGCAGAAGACGAAGAAGGTGGAGATTCACGAGACGTACCGACTGCTGAAGCGCAAGAACATGATCATAGAGGCCGTCCGCTGCAGCAAGATCATCGAGGGCTTCTACTCGTAAGACTCTCTCTCACGATGAGCTCTCAGCGCTGTGCGCGTGTCAGATAAACACGTGTGTGTGTGTGTGTGTGTCAGGC
>NC_139964.1:1810952-1853452 GCF_963993115.1 Abramis brama | reverse complement strand
TGCTATTAAATATGTTACAATCTAAACGTATGCACATTGTTATAAGGGTGGCACATCCCTTACATTTTACACGGCTACATTTACTCACATTGTAATGCTGATAATATAATTTGTAAGGAAAATTGTGCATTAAATAGGGAAGTTATATCCAGGAAACTTTTACAAAAGAAACAAAAGAAACAAACAAACACACACACATGTCGGCGAAGCTGTTTTATCAGCATCATCCACACACAAAAAAACAGTTGAACATGAAAAATGTTTTTGTGCAAGTGCACTTGCCAAATGAAGACGACTGTATGAAATGGATCAATAAAAAAAAACGAGCATTAGTTTATTAACGAGCTGTAGTCACGCACTGACAGAAATGCAGTTCAAGTTAACGCCATGGTTCATAAGGTGCACTGATACTGAATCTGGCGAGCGCGAGACGCGGCAGTGCACAGATCGCGACGCGCGTCTCTCTATAATGAGATTGTGAAGTAAATGGGAGCGGGAATTCACCGCATTATGAACTCGTCACGCAATACTACATGGGCACGGTTTATGAATTTGTGGGTACAGATTGCAAAAACTGAAGGCACGGTTAACAAGTCTGAGAGCGCGGATTAGAAACTCATGGGTACGATTTATTAACCCGTGGGCACAATTTGTTAAACCGAGGGAACAGTTTGAGAATTCGTGAGTACTGTTTATAAACTGAGCGGATGGATTGCAAAACCGTCGCCACGGATCGTTTTTTTTTTACTCACACAGGTACTTCCCGGGCTCCGTATCCTCCCTTAATGCTGACTTCTGTTGACTTGGGACAAGGAAACGACGCATTTTAAAGCTAATACTCGCACACACAATTACCGATATCAATAGAGCTGCATACAGTTATATTTTTTCTTCGCGTGTCGCGCCTCCCCTGTGGCTCTTTGGCGCCCCCCAGGGGAGGCGCGCCTCACCTATTGAAAACCGCTGTGTTAGAGCATGAAAAAGCTCCAGTTGTTCTCTATGTCAGTGGCTATGTTTACATACATGAACGTGAAACGAGATCGGGTTGATGTGTCGTTTATGTGTCACAAGCTTCAAATCTGAATATATATTTTGACATGCACTCACTGCTCGAATATACAGAGTTTCCCGCTGTCTGTGCATAATAACCATTCTCCTACAGTTCTTTATTTGTTTTAAACAGAAGACTTAATATTTATCCATTTCTGGTCATAATTTGGAGATAATGAGCGTATGAGCTGTTGTGCCGCTGCTTATTCATAGATGCCACCTACGTCACTACAAATAGAACGCCGCCATATTTGCGACCGACTCGCCCGGTATGGCCGCCCAAACTGCCCATTTGAATGAGAGAGAGAGACAGAGATACCTGGAGAAAATTTCTATTTTAGGCTCCGATCCTTATTTGTTACCCCCAGTTTTCTTTAGTCCATTATTATCTGCCCCAGGCTTGCCCCATTTGGCCTTTCATGATATAGAAATACTTAAGTCATAGAGCTTCATGGCGCGCGTTCATGAGAGTCGAGGCGATGTCATGAATGAATCTCTGAATCTGCAGCTGTTCGGCTGGCATGAATGAATCTATCTAAACCGTCCATCAGCACAGCCAGAGACATCAGCCGAATATCATAAAAGACTGCCATATCTGTCCGAAAGAACAGATGTTCAATTACAGAGAAGAAGGTTTAATACACACAAATATCGAAATGAAAGAATCTTTCGAGTCGAATCTTTTTGAATGATTCGGCTGTGATTAAAAGCTATCAAGAGGTAGCTCAGTGATTATAATATAACGACTTAAATTGCAGTTTGTTCGTCACATAAAGCTATCATATGAATAAATAACAATATTAATATAACGGACGAGTCGTATTAGATCACTTTTATGATACTTTTGTGATGTTTTTTTAATTTTTTGCGTGACAGCCCCCAGTAGGCTAACGTTACCCATTCACTTTCATTACATCGACAAGAAGAGTCTCCATTAGGCTACATATTCAAAAATGTCCCTTTGTCTTCCACGGAAAGTAAACTTAAGGATTTGCACATGAAGGTGAGTAAATGAATGGCAGAATGATCATTTTTGGAAGAACTAGTCCTTTAATATGCATTTCAAGGCTGAAATTATGCATCGTCTGCAGAGCTAACGTTACTTACACAACATAACATCTAACGTTAAAGCGCATGTGACGAAGACAATATCTTTATGAACTTCAGAAAAATATTTATTAGATTTAGGTAGGTATTAACTAACAGACAGACAGACAGTTATATTCAAAACAACCCCAAATCTTACTAACTTACCATGATAAAGTGCATTTAAACAGATCCAACAATAAAATGAAGACAAAACATTATCTGTCGATATCTGTCTAATGTTGGCCACTGAGAGTATAATGGAAATATAATTAACCACAAACCAACATGAGACTTCAAGTTTTTTAAATAAATGATTCTCTCTTCTCTCTTCTTTTGGTATAGAATAAAATACAGTTCGGGGTTCCTCTTTCGGCTGTTGTTGCAGCAACTGCACAACATATTGCAGGCATTACTGAGACCGTCGGTCGCAAAGATGGCGGCGCAAAGCTACAGTGACGTCATGTGAATCGAATGAATATTGATTTACACAGTAAAAATGGCCAAAACCAGTCGTGTGTGTGAGAGTGTGAAGCAGCACTGGACAGAGCCCTGGTCTTCCGCCTCGTCCCTTTAGACACGTGCGCACGATTTTACCATGTGCTCGTGGACGTCGTGGAAGAACGGAGTCCTCCTCCAGACTCCGAGAGATACCAGACTTACTTCCTTTTTACCGGAGCCTTTTTTTACTCGTTTTACTCGTAGGTGTGGGGCGGGTCGATGGAGCCCGCACAAGTCCTGCAAAGGTTAGCCATCGGATGCGAGGAAGAAAAGGTTAACTAGTCCTCAGGTGCAGCTTCAACGATGACCGCGTGAAGAAAGAGATTCTGACGTAATTGTCACGCCCATGCGTTTTATACTGCCCACGAGCCTGTCAGTTTTTGCATGCTTCGCTTCAATTGGCCAGCTGTCCCCAGCTGTTGTTAGCCCACAAGACTTCAGCAGAAGTGGAGAAGGGAGGAGTTCCTGTATACGTCCCGCTGCTGTAATGTTGGAGTTAGCGCCTCGAAAGGGAACCTGCTCTAGTAGAGCCTGAAAACAACATCAAGACTATCAGAAGCTTTAGGGCTTCCTGTCGTTTTCCATCAAAATAAGTGTTTTTATTTTACAGTACAATAATGATGTATGTCTTTAGAATTTGAATAGCAATTTGAATCATAATTTGGTGCGGTAATGTTGTGTTGTGTTCAGGTTGCAGGTTTGGAGGAGTACCTGAATGATCCAGTGAAGAAACATTATCTGATCAGATTCCTCCCTGCTGATATAAAGAGACAACTGCTGCACAGGAGGCAAAAACACCCACACACACACACACACACACACACACACACACACACACACACACACACACACACACACACAGACACACACACAAACACACACACACACACACACACACACACACAGACACAGACACAGACAGACAGACACACACACACACACACACACACACACACAGACACACACACAAACACTCACACACAGACAGACACACACACACACACTCACACACACACACACATACACACACACTCACACACACACAGTCAGATGCTGGTTAAAGTGTTGTGATGATGATGATGTCCCCCACACAGGAAGTACATCTTCAGTTTCCACGAGAGTCTCCAGAGGTTGTGTTTCATGGGTTTGCTGCAGTTCGGGCCCACGGAGAAGTTCATGGATAAAGATCAGGTGAGCAGGAGGCCACAGTCACATGATCACTTCATAGGTAATGTTTATTGTGTGTATTATATCAATAACACATTCATGTTTGTATTAGGTGTTTGTCTTCCTGAAGACGAAGGCTAAAATCGTGGACACGACGGTGTGTGACCCGCACTATAACAGGGCCATCGAGACGATGCGTGCGTTTGAGCGGAGACACTACGTGTTCAGCAGTGCTCCGGACGTGGAGAACTACTGGTTCGACCTGCTGTGTGTGTGTCTCAACACACCTCTAGGTACAGACACACAACGTGCTGTATCACTCATGGGTGTGAAGTCAGAGTTCATTCAGCTGCTATAAAAGCTGGGAATAGCCTAAATACAACTCAGCCACAACACAACCACAACATTACTGAACCAAACCCTCAGCCTAAATACAACTCAGCCACAACATTACCACAACATTACTGAACCAAACCCTCAGCCTAAATACAACTCAGCCACAACATTACCACAACATTACTGAACCAAACCCTCAGCCTAAAAACAACTCAGCCACAACACAACCACAACATTACTGAACCAAACCCTCAGCCTAAAAACAACTCAACCACAACACAACCACAACATTACTGAACCAAACCCTCAGCCTAAAAACAACTCAACCACAACACAACCACAACATTACTGAACCAAACCCTCAGCCTAAAAACAACTCAACCACAACACAACCACAACATTACTGAACCAAACCCTCAGCCTAAAAACAACTCAACCACAACACAACCACAACATTACTGCGCCAAACCCTCAGCCTAAAAACAACTCAACCACAACACAACCACAACATTACTGCGCCAAACCCTCAGCCTAAATACAACTCAACCACAACACAACCACAACATTACTGAACCAAACCCTCAGCCTAAAAACAACTCAACCACAACACAACCACAACATTACTGCGCCAAACCCTCAGCCTAAAAACAACTCAACCACAACACAACCACAACATTACTGCGCCAAACCCTCAGCCTAAAAACAACTCAACCACAACACAACCACAACATTACTGCGCCAAACCCTCAGCCTAAAAACAACTCAACCACAACACAACCACAACATTACTGAACCAAACCCTCAGCCTAAATACAACTCAGCCACAACATTACCACAACATTACTGAACCAAACCCTCAGCCTAAATACAACTCAGCCACAACATTACCACAACATTACTGAACCAAACCCTCAGCCTAAAAACAACTCAGCCACAACACAACCACAACATTACTGAACCAAACCCTCAGCCTAAAAACAACTCAACCACAACACAACCACAACATTACTGAACCAAACCCTCAGCCTAAAAACAACTCAACCACAACACAACCACAACATTACTGAACCAAACCCTCAGCCTAAAAACAACTCAACCACAACACAACCACAACATTACTGAACCAAACCCTCAGCCTAAAAACAACTCAACCACAACACAACCACAACATTACTGCGCCAAACCCTTAGCCTAAAAACAACTCAACCACAACACAACCACAACATTACTGCGCCAAACCCTCAGCCTAAATACAACTCAACCACAACACAACCACAACATTACTGAACCAAACCCTCAGCCTAAAAACAACTCAACCACAACACAACCACAACATTACTGCGCCAAACCCTCAGCCTAAAAACAACTCAACCACAACACAACCACAACATTACTGCGCCAAACCCTCAGCCTAAAAACAACTCAACCACAACACAACCACAACATTACTGCGCCAAACCCTCAGCCTAAAAACAACTCAACCACAACACAACCACAACATTACTGCGCCAAACCCTCAGCCTAAAAACAACTCAACCACAACACAACCACAACATTACTGCGCCAAACCCTCAACCTAAATACAACTCAACCACAACACAACCACAACATTACTGCGCCAAACCCTCAACCTAAATACAACTCAACCACAACACAACCACAACATTACTGCGCCAAACCCTCAGCCTAAAAACAACTCAACCACAACACAACCACAACATTACTGCGCCAAACCCTCAACCTAAATACAACACAACCGCAACATTACCACAACATTACTGCACCAAACTCTCAACCTGAATAGAACAACCGTACTGTAACCACAAATGTGTGTTTCAGGTGTAATCCGGCCGCGCCCTGGAGACAGTAATGCTGAGGGGGCGGAGTCTGATGTCACCGTGACAATGGAGAACAACACCAGGCTGCTATACACGCTACAGTGAGTCAGCCGTTCTGATTGGCTCAGGCTGGATAGTCTGTCACCTGATTGGCTGATGTCATGTTCGTTGTGTTTCCTTTTGCTAGGGGCAGTTGTGACGTGGTGGATGATGGCGTTACCCCAGGCGACGGGCAGGGCGCTGGCGGACTGGACTCATGCTTTTTCAGCCACCTGAAACGCAACTGGACGTGGACCAGTCACCTGATCAACCAAAACAGACAGGTATACACACACACACACACACACATGTGTGATGTCAGCACTGTTGAGCTGTTTGTTAATGTGTTTGTGATGTTGTCAGAGCACTGAAGATTCAGGAACGCATCATACCGTCAGACTGAGGAACCTGCTGTCCAAACACCCTCCGCCCAAACCGGCTACGCTCACCGGTAACACACACACACACTCTCACACACACACACACACACACACACACATGTTCAGAATTGTTGCCGTGCTGTAAATAGGGGCTTTTGCACCGGAGGAACCTCTTCATAGTTTCTAGATCTATTGGTGGAAGTTCCCGGTTCTTGGCGTGTTCGCACAGCAGGAATGATTTTAGTTCTAGGAACTCCTTTTGGAGGAACTAATTTCGCTCCTGCTTCAGAGCACTATAGGAACTATCTGTGACGTTAGTGTTTGCTGATTGGTCGAACGCACGCAAAACACCAGCACCCACCATTTTTAAAAAGGCTGTGTAAACACACTGATTATAGCCTACATATTTACTCCAGAAACTAACTCTATGAACATGTCAAAATGCAACCAGGAACACGGTCCTATGGGAACCACTAGTTCTGGCGAAACCACCCTGGTGACGAGTTCCTATAACAGAGTTCCTAGAACTATCCGGTGCGAAAGCCCCTATTGGTCAATCAAAGCATTAAGACGCCTAAGCTGTGCTGTGTTCGAAAACGCCCCCTATACCCTCATTCACTATTTTCTACATTAGTCCACTAATTTAGTCCACTGAAGTGAGTGAATTCAGACACTGAGTGCGCCGGAAGCCCTTTTCCATAGTTTGTACTGCTTAATAATCATTTAAAATGAAGCAAACTGGCAGCTCCAGTAGTAATGCAGAGATTTATCTTGAACTCTGTCATAGAAACTAGCATACATAAACCGTAATTAAACGATCTAATTATCAATTAAAAAGGAATTTATACCTGTATGATAATGCTGTAGCCACACTGGACCAGCGGTTTGGAAAATGGATGGATGATTCAGCGCCATCTTCTGGTCAGACGCGGAAGTTCATTCAGCGCGTGACTCTCACAGTGCATTATGGGTATTCTCTAGCCATTGAGCCTACATCAGAGAGCATACACACTCGTTATTGCGGTGTATTGTGGGATTGAATGAGTGCACTCAGGAGTGTCCACTACGGTTTCGGACACCACTCCAAATAGCTGTCCCCTCAAAAAGTGGCCTATTTAAGGGTATAGGGGGCGATTTCAGACGCAGCCATGGTGTTATATCTGATTATGAGTCTCTGTGTGGTGGTCAGGGGCGAAGGTGGCGCCCCCTGCTGTCCTGGAGGAGGAGGTGCGTCTGAGCTCGCAGCCGGCCAGCAGAAACCAGGAGGTGTGTGGAGGACGAAACCTCAAACGCAAGAGACCCAAGACGGACGCCAGCAAACCGGCACGCAAGAAGAAGAAAGGTACTGGCGCTGACAGAACGTTGATGTATTAAACGGTGGTGATGTCATGTAGCTCATCAGGAAGTGTGTGTGTGTCAGTGCGAGCGAGCAGGCAGAGTCAGGCCCAGGACGAGACGGACCAGCGTGCTCTTCTACAGATGACCAGGCAGAGAGTGGCGTGGACACACATGGAGGACAGTCTGCTGATGCTGTGCCGTGTCGCCAGCCACTTCCTCAACCGCAAGGTAGCCGTGCACTCACTCACTCACACACACACACACACACACACACACTAGTGTTCGTTAACACAAAAACCATGACGGAACATGTTTGGTGATTACGGTAATGTTTGTTGATTACCTGTTTTCTGTGACAACATCATTAAACACTAACTATCTCAACATGAAAGTGGAAACGCGACTGGCCCTGGCACACACTAGCACGCCCTCTTTTGGCCCGACAGTGGAAACCAGCTATGGATGATGAACCTAAATGAATAGAGAAGTTGTGCTGAAGTGTTGGGTTGATCGAGACCATGAGCAGTTCTGTCTTCACAAGGTTTAGTTGAATGTGATGGTCTTTCATCCAGAAAGAAATGTCTGTTAGGCAGGTCAAGATGCGAGCAGCTCCTGTCAGATCCTCAGGCTGGAATGAGAGGTAGAGTTGTGTGTTGTCAGCATAGCAGTGATGGGAAAAAGCCTTGTTTCTATATGACAGATCTAGTGATGACATGTGGATGGAGAAGAGAAGCGGTCCCAGCACTGAGCCCTGAGGCACTCCAGTAGCTAGATGATAACAGTGATGGGATAAACCATGTTTCTGAATGACAGATCCTAGGGATGACATGTAGATGGAGAAGAGAAGCGTTCCCAGCACTGAGCCCTGAGGCACTCCAGTAGCTAGATGATAAAACCATATTCCTGATCAAATTAACACACACGCACAAGCAGCGTTAATAAACTAGAAGCTCATGGGTGTATTTATGTGGTGTGTGTGTGTGTGTAGCTGAAGAGGCCGTTCGTGCCCTGGACAGTGGTTCGTGACGTGCTGCATGCTGAGTTTGAGTTATCGCTGGATAAAACATCTCTGTCTGTCAGCCGACGCTCACGCTACATCATGAAGAACCCGCAAACCTGCCTGAACTACAGGTGTGTGTACAAACACACTCACACTGCTCTGTATAATGACTGCAGACTGACACACGTCTGACTTTAGAGTAATGAAACTCAGTGTAAATCTGATGGCTGTTTTGTAGGATTTGTCTGGCTGAGATGTATCAGGATAAAGAGCTGATGGCCAAATTCCTGAACCGAACTGACGACTACAACGATGTGAAGGTGAGACTCCATTCTTCAATGATTCTCAATCAATTCTGCGTTTACTTTTTTACTATTTTTAATGTCGTTTACTTCTTGCTGCCAAACGAAACCTTTCACCGAGTATTTAAATGTCCACAAAAACGGATACTTGTGAAAAGTGTTTTACCCGTATTAATCTGAACTAGTTTGTAGATTTTTTGGAAAAATGGGTCTCAGAAATCTTCAGTTTCTACACTGTAAAACTGCAATGGTGGTCAGAAAAATAATCGTGTTTTCCGTTTGAATAAAGAGTATTTTTCTGACTCCTTTGATATTTGTTTTTGTTTTAAGCACAAACTCAGTTCATTTTGACACATTTGTCAGAAAACCTTTAATATCATTAATATCAGTCATTTCGCTTCTCAGTAAAAATATCTATATTTACCTTAGAATTGGATTGTGACTCCATGAATCGGATCTTATCGTGTGTGTGTGTGTGTGTGTGTGTGTGTGTGTGTGTTACAGGTGTGTGCTGAGGAGTATAAGGAGTTTGTACGCTTTCTGAGGTCAAAGTTCAGCTCCAGCTATGGCTCCAGTGATGTCATCATACCAGACACGCGAGATGAACTCTTTCACAAGTACACACACATCCATGTTCTTTTAGTATTACAGTTTTTATTCCTATTCTAAATTAGCTTTTATTTTTATATTTGAGTTTTCATTTTAATTGAGTAATGTTGTTAGTGCTTTTATCATTTTTAGGCTCTTTAATGTATGCTTCTATACAGCTTTATTTTTGTTGCATAAATCAGTTAGTTGCAATGCAACATTTCTAATTTTCATCATGTTTTTTTTTATTTCTTTTTAAAATATTTATATATATTTTTTATTTCCTATTTTTTATAGATATTTTTTATTTCAATTACTTTATTCTTATAGTTTTAGTTAACAATTAGAGCACTGAATTGTATTCTCTGCAGATGAGTCTTTCAGTCTTGTGTGTGTGTGTGTGTGTGTTTCCTCAGGTTTAAGGTGTACACAATTGACGAATCACTTGAGCGCACTATAGACATCTTGAAGAGGTGTGTGTGTAATAACGTCTATTTGTGTGTATAACGTCTACAATTTTATGTTTAAATCCTGTTTTTATTTACGTTTTGCTTATCAAGTGCTTTGAGCTCTGGAAGAAACTATTCATTAAACACTGTTCTTATTGCCATTATTAATATTAATAAAAATGCAAAGTAATGCAAGAAAGTTCCAGGAGAGTGAAAACACATCAGTTTCTGTTTAAACATTGTTTGATGTTTTCGTCAGTGGAGTTTTGAACTGTTTGGATGTTGGACTGTAATGACTGTGTGTTTCAGGAAGGAGGACATTGATGTTCTGGTGCTGTTTAATTTAATTCAGAGCACGCTAGTGCTCACCAACGCTCAGATGAAGAACTACAGACCCTTCCAGGTACACACACACACACACACACACACACATGTGCACACAGGTTTTTATACTGTGTTCATGTATGAGTGACGTGTCAGTGATCGTGTGTGTGTGTTCTAGACGTTCTGTCTGTACACGCGCTACAGCGAGGAGGTTTTGTCCCAGGCCTTCCAGACGTGTCGTAACCGGGCGCTAGTGAACCGGCGGCGGCCCATCACCAAAGCCCACCTGAAGAAGTGCCACTCGCTGCCCTTCCTGCCCATGTCCTACCAGCTGTCCCAGCACTACTACAGGTCTCACACACACACACACACACACACACACCTGCCCATGTCCTACCAGCTGTCCCAGCACTACTACAGGTCACACACACACACACACACACCCATGTCCTACCAGCTGTCCCAGCACTACTACAGGTCACACACACACACACACCCACCCATGTCCTACCAGCTGTCCCAGCACTACTACAGGTCACACACACACACACACACACCCATGTCCTACCAGCTGTCCCAGCACTACTACAGGTCACACACACACACACACACACACACACACACACACACACACACACACACACACACACACACCCACACACCCATGTCCTACCAGCTGTCCCAGCACTACTACAGGTCACACACACACACACACACACACACCCACCCATGTCCTACTAGCTGTCCCAGCACTACTACAGGTCACACACACACACACACACACACCCATGTCCTACCAGCTGTCCCAGCACTACTACAGGTCACACACACACACACACACACACACACACACACACACACACACACACACACACACCTGCCCATGTCCTACCAGCTGTCCCAGCACTACTACAGGTCACACACACACACACACACACACACACACACACACACCCATGTCCTACCAGCTGTCCCAGCACTACTACAGGTCACACACACACACACACACACACACCCATGTCCTACCAGCTGTCCCAGCACTACTACAGTGCTGACAAGTGTGTTCAAGTGCGACAAAAGCCATGTGGTCTTGGACCCCTCCGATGAACACTCAATTTAAAATAAACGCATGTCTGGGTCAGGATGAGCCGAGGGAAGGATGAGGGCTGTTACTGTGCTCGTATTCCTCATTGATGCTCTCCAGTTACGGTCGGCCCGTGTGCTGCAGGTTCTTCACGTGGCGTTTCCCGAGCCTCACCTTTAACGAGGCGTTCGATCTGATGACGGGTTTATACGAGGGCGACCGCAGTGACAGACCCAACAGCTTCCACTTCCAGAAGGACCCCGAGGGCCCGGGAGCCGAGGAGCACGAGGCCCACACGCAGGACATGCTGCAGTTCCCCATGGACGCTCCAGGGGGCGCCAGCGCCTGCTGCCTGACCCTCATGACCCTGGGCCTGCTGAGCCTGGACCTCAGTATCCCGCAGCAGATCGTGGTGGTGGACAGTTCGCTGGTGGACAACGAGGTGGTCAAGAGGTGCTCAGATACACTCACAGATACACACACTAATGACCCGTTCAACACCAGCACACCATAACTGTAACCATAACTAATCATAGTTATAATGATAACTGTAATGATAACTGTATTAGCATCCAGACCAGTGCATGAAATTGTTTATTATAAGCGTTTTATCATCTGTATAACTTATAAAACTGTTTACAAGTTTCATCATCTGGATGCAGGAAGCAGGATGGATTCTGATTGGCCGTCAATGTTTCTATCGTTCATCAGCTGGAAAACATCACTCTGATAGTGACTCCAACGATATCGCTAATCTGTCGTTATTGTTATAGTTGCGTCGTGGACTCTGCTATTCTCTTAGAGTTAGAGAGATCATTAAAACTTTAGTGATAGTTATCGTCCCTGGTGTGAACGGGCCTCAACACTCTCACAGCTGACTGTGTGTGTGTGTTTCAGCCTCACTAAAGCGCTGGAGGAGGAAGAGGAGGAGGACGAGAGGAAGAGGAGGCCGGAGGTCAAGCCCACACAAGCGTCTCACACCAACTACCTGCTGATGAGGGGATACTACGCTCCCGGGATCCTGCGCTCGCAGAACACACACAACTCCAACAGCACCGACAACATCATGGTCAACGCCTGCACCGTCCATCTGCAGCTGAGACGCACACCCCAACACACACTCTTCACTGCAGAGGGTGCGCTCACACACACACACACACACACACTCTTCACTGCAGAGGGTGCGCTCACACACACACACACACACACACACACACACACACACACACACACTCTTCACTGCAGAGGGTGCGCTCACACACACACACACACACACACACACACTCTTCACTGCAGAGGGTGCGCTCACACACACACACACACACACACACACACACTCTTCACTGCAGAGGGTGCGCTCACACACACACACACACACACACACACACACATACACTCTTCACTGCAGAGGGTGCGCTCACACACACACTCACACCCCAACACACGGACGGAGACGGTTTTACAGATGCTAGAAACGTGGCTTTCAAAAATGTTAGACAGTATTCTAGGTAACTACGTGCAGAGGTTTTTTGTCCCATAATTAGAATCTCTGTTTTTTCAGAATTAAATAGTAGGAAATTGCTAGTCATCCAAATGTTTATATCAGCTGCATTCCGTTAATTTCTTGAATAGGTAAGTTTCGTCGGAGCGCGAAGAGATATCATCATGAGTATCGTCGGCATTACAGTGAAAGCTAATGCCATGCTTCCTAATGATATCTCCTAATGGTAGTGTGTGTGTGTGTGTGTGTGTGTGTGTGTGTGTGAGGGTAGCATGTACAGAGTGAACAGCAGCGGTCCTAGTACTGAGCCTTGTGGTACGCCATACTGAACTTGTGATCGATGAGACATCTCTTCATTTACTGCTACAAACTGATAACGGTCAGATAAGTATGATTCAAACCATGCTAGTGCATTTCCACTAATGCCAACATAGTTTTCTAGTCTATTTAAAAGAATGTTTTGGTCGATAGTGTCAAATGCAGCACTAAGATCCAGTAACACTAATAGAGAGATACAACCATGATCGGATGATAAGAGCAGATCATTTATAACTCTAATGAGAGCTGTCTCGGTACTATGGTACGGTCTAAATCCGGACTGAAAATCCTCAGATATCATTTCTTTCAAGAAAGGAACACAGTTGTGAGGATACTGCCTTTTCTAGTATCTTTGACAGAAAGGGTAGATTCGAGATCGGCCTGTAATTGACTAATTCTGTAGGATCAAGTTGCGTTTTTTTAACAAGCGGTTTAATCATAGCCAGCTTAAAGGTTTTTGGTACGTATCCTAGTGACAAAGATGAATTAATGATATTAAGAAGAGGATCTATGACCTCTGGAAGCATCTCTTTCAGTAGCTTAGTCGGTATAGGGTCTAACATACATGTTGTCGATTTAGATGATTTAACGAGTTTAGTAAATTCTTCCTCTCCTATAGCAACGAATGAATCAAATTTTTCCTCAGGGAGACTACAATGCACTGTCTGATGCGATACTGTAGTAGACGGTTGCATAGTTATCATTTTCTCCCTGATATTATCAATCTTATAAGTGAAGAAGTTCATAAAGTCATTACAGCTGTGCTGCTTGGAAACTTCAGAAATGTATTTCTTGTTAGTTTAGCCACTGTATCAAATAAATACCTAGGGTTGTGTTTGTTTTCTTCTAAGAGCAAAGAAAAATAAGCAGATCTAGCAGCTTTAAGGTCCTTCTGTACGCAATGTTTTCTTTCCAAGAAATGCGAAAAACCCCTAGTTTTTTTTTCTTTGCTCGTTGTACCACGGCGTTGGACTATTTTCTTTAATCTTCTTTAAGCGCAAACGAGCAACTGTGTCTAAAGTGCTGGAAAAGAGAGAGTTAAAAGTTTCTGTTGCAATATCTAGTTCTTCTAAGCTATCTGGGATGCTGAGATGATGAAACTGATCAGGAAGATTATTGATAAAGCAATCTTTAGTGGCAGAAGTGATAGGTCTAACATATTTATAACACGGAGTCGGCTTTGCAACCTTGGTTAAATGGAGTATACACAAGACTAGATAATGATCTGAGATCACACACCCCAACACACTCTTCACTGCAGATGGTTCGCACACACACTCACACACATACATTATCCATTATTCAAACATTATCGTTTCTCATTCCTCACTCTGTCTCACCTGTAGCTGACGGTGTCTCAGCTCTGTCTCCGTCCACTCCTCCGCCTCTCCCGCTGTGGTTCACGCGCGTGTATCGCTCGGCAGCCGTCGATCCGCACACCTTCCTGGACCGGTGTGTGAGCGTGTCGGGATATGGAGCGCAGGACGTGCAGGCGGTGACGGAGATCAGAGACGCCGTGGGGGAGGAGGCGGAGTTTGGCATTGACAGACAGGACCTCCTTGAGCGCTTCATACACCTGGAGCGACCCGAGAATGGGCGGAGCCGAACTCTCCAGCAGTACATACAGGTGAGAGAGAGAGAGAGAGAGATAATGCGTGAGAAGTTCACTGCGTTCACTGCAGGTTCACTTGAGTTGAGTGTGTGTGTGTGTGTGTGTGTGTAGGATCTGGTGGATGGAGAGCAGCTGGTGGAGGTGGGCGCTCTCTCTCAGAGGCTGGTGTGTGCAGAGGCTTCGTCTCATTGGCTGTTGAAGAGCGTGTGTGATGGTGTGCAGATGCAGCAGCCATTCCTGAAGAGAGGCCCCGCCCATGACTCCGCCCACGCCACACCCCCACCTACCAAGAGACACGCCAAGGAATCTGATTTCCAGGAAACTGTTGCCATGGAAGGAGCCTCCACAAGCACAGCTGTCAATCAGCCTGTTGCCATGGATCCTGTCTCCATGAGCACAGCTGTCAATCAGCCTGTTGCCATGGATCCTGTCTCCACAAGCACAGCTGTCAGTCAGACTGTTGCCATGGAAGGAGCCTCCACAAGCACAGCTGTCAATCAGCCTGTTGCCATGGATCCTGTCTCCACGAGCACAGCTGTCAGTCAGACTGTTGCCATGGAAGGAGCCTCCACAAGCACAGCTGTCAATCAGACGGTCGCCATGGATCCTGTCTCCACGGATACACCACCAAATCAGTCTGTTACTATGGAGACTGATGCTGAGCAGACGGATGCTGTGGAGGAGGCGAATGTTCGTATGACAGATGGCAAAGGGGTGGGGCTTAGTAAAGACGCCGCCCCCTCTCAGATCAGAGGTGTGTGTTTGGACTCTTCAGAGTTTTGATGTGTTGTCATGTGTTTGAGTGTTGATCAGTGTGTTGATTGTGGTTCCAGATGGTGCTGAAGGAGCTGCTGATCCGGATGAGCAGTGAGTGAATCACGTGACTCTCTGATGTAGTTTAGTGCAGTCATCAGTGTAACTGCAGTAATGCCTGTTGCTTCCCTCTGTCCGTCAGCTGGGAGTCGGTGCGGTTCGTCAGCCGGCCGTGGCGTGTGGTGGACGGCTCGCTGAACCGGCCGGTGTGTAAAGGCATGCTGGAGTCGCTGCTGCTGCACGTGATGTCGAGCCCGGCGCTGCGCGAGTCTGTGCTGCTGCAGCACTACAGTCAGGTGTTGCAGCCCGTGGTGATCCTGGACCTGCTGCAGGTGAAGCCCGTACAAGCCACACAGCTTGAGCCGTGGAGTGTTGAACCCCTGTGCTGTGCAGACAAACTAGGCATGCACCGGAATATCAACTGCTGAAAATTATCTGCCGAAAATGGCATTTTCGTTTTTTTTGTCCGAAAGAGAAAAAAGACAAAATTATGCCTTACAATAGCACTACTTAATTTTGATAATAGGTCACAAACAAATCTGTTCAATCTTATTCTACTGCGTAGAGCTGAATGAAGAATAATATATTAATATTAAAATATTGATATTTAATATTTTAATATAGGCCTATTTTCCATCCAATTTTTGTGTTACTTGAAATAAAAGTGTGGTTATTTTTATTTTATTGGCTTGATTTATTTATTTTTAATTCAGATTCATTGAATTTTTGAATTTAATTAAAAAGTTTAATAATTATACAATTATACAAAAAAAAAAAAACGAATTTAAAATAAGAGATTAATTAAAAAAAAAATCGTGGTTTTCGGCCAAGTGTATCCAGAAGTTTCGGTTTCGGCCCATAATTTTCATTTCGGTGCATTCCTACTAAAAACCCTTTACCTACTGTGGCGTTCCAGGTAAAAAATGATTTCCTAAAACAAAAAAGTAACAATATTTTTCCGAAACATGAGTTGTTTTACCCTGTTTGAGCACATGAAGTAAGTTTTAGTCTAAATGCGATAACATTTACTAGAAGTTTTGGGAAAAGAATTTTGGGTCAAGATGACTGGAACATTCAAACTTTACAGGCACAAACGTTACGGTTGGTGAGTTTGATTCATTTCTGTGAGTCGTTTCAAACTCTGTGTAAAGTGAACTGGTTCGGTGATTCACTTGCACCCGTTTTGAACAGTATTGTGTTGATTCTGATAGGCGTGTGTTGGTGTTGTCAGGTGCTGATTGATCTCGGCTGCGTGAGGAGGCGCTTCACCGTCCAGCCGCCCAAACCGTCGCTCTTCTCTAAGCCCGGGGTGCCGCAGGTCAAAGGTCAGGCCGAGGTCAGCCTGAGGGATGCTGGGACGGCGTTCTACGAGCCCACGGTGGACTGTATACTGAGGCTGGCGCGAGTCTTTCCTCACGAGCTCAACTGGAACAAATGGGTTCAGCTGTGTCTCCGCGCCTGAGCGCATCAGACGGACAGTCAGTGTTCCTGTTTGCTTGTTACTTGTGTTTTAATATGACCTGCTTCTGTTGCACAAAATAAAGAGCTTTTTTTGTCAACTTTTTTTGTCCTGTGCCATAGAATGGCAGTGAATCCATCTGGATCATCTGAATCCATCCAATCATAGTTATTATTTTTAAGTCATAATTTTCACTTATGATAAAAAGTCATATCTTTATATCAAGTCATAATAATGAGGAAAAGGTCAAAATTTACATACTAAATCAATTATGAGATTCAAAATCTAGACTTGTGTCAAATATTGTTATGATTTCTACTTTTTATGTCATAATGTTGACTTTTCATTTCATAATTATGACAGTCCCCTGGTTTGACAGACCAAGCCTAAGCTAGTCCTGTTTTAACTGTTTTAAGCAAGCTGTTTCAACTGAAAGCAGATCTTAAAATATGTCAGTGCCATTGTTTTGTCTCAAGATGAACACCAGTAATGTTTTTTTGCTAAGACACATTTACAAAAGATACCCAAATATCCTAATTGAGCTGTGAAGCCGTTGTCATAATTTTGACTTTGATTTACAAAAGCATTTTTTTTCTTATGTGGCAGAAAAGGGTTTCCAAGATAAGATAAGATAATACTTTATTGTCTGTTACACAAGGGTTACAGAAAATTGTCTTTGACAAGGCTTCAGTCACAGAGACATTCACACAGACATATAAAAATAACTGACTGGTGTTCATTTTGTGTGTTCAGTATGGCTATTGCAGAGAGGATGAGGGATTTCTTGTAGATGTTTTTGCGGGCCAGTGGTACCTTGAAACGCCTGCCTGATGGTAGTAACTGGAAGGAGTGATGGAGGGGGTGAGAGGGGTCCTCACTTGAAAGTGAGAACTGATTCAATGAGGGAACGTTATACCAAAGTGTTGTGAGAAGGACAGGGAAGTGTCTATTTCTGTGCCCAGATACCTGAATGCCTTCACTTGCTCCACTGGCTGACCCTGGATGCTAAGTGGCTGGAACAGAGGTGATGCCTTGTCTCTGCCCCCACAGCATAGCTCCTTCGTTTTTGTAATGTTGAGCTCCAAGGAGAGCTCAACAAAAGTTTGAGACAGATTATTTACTCCCTGCTGGTAGCGAGTTAGGGCATCAGTGTTAGACGTGTGCAACCAAAGCAATGTCATCAGCATATTTAAAAAGTGCCATACCTTCACTGTTACACAAGATGTTGTTAGTGTACACAGAGAAGAGGATAGGGGATAAAACACAGCCTTGGGGGAGTCCAGTATTTAAAATAAGCTTGGCTGATATAACCCCATTAAAAGACACCTGTTGTGGTCTGTCCAGCAAAAAACATTTAGTCCACAGGGTCAGTGTTGGGTGAACCTGGAGATCAGAGAGGAGATGTAAAAGTTTGTCAATACTCACGGTGTTAAAAGCTGAGGAAAAGTCCATGAATAAAATCCTGGTGTGTGGATAGGCTGAGTCCAGGTTTTTAGTGACTGTAGGCAAACTGGAATGGGTCCAGCTTGTCTGACACCATGCCTGATAGAAGATTACAGACCACCCTCTCCATACATTTGCACAGCACAGATGTTAGTGCCACTGGTCTGTAGTCTTTCAGATCCTTAGCAGGTCCCTTTTTGGGGACTGGAATGATGATGGATTCCCTCCGCTGGTCAGGGACACAGCCAGAGTCCTGGGGTCTTATTTATAAAACTGTGTAGGATCCTTACTAAAAGTGTACGTGCGCCCGAAAGCCAAAAAAGGCGTACGCCAAAAAATATTCAGACTTTGTCCGGTCGTACGCCAGAACCTGCGCAGAATTCACTTTATAAATCCCAGTCAGCAGAAGATTGTGCGCACATGCGTCTCCTCCCCGAAATAACTATATGGAGCTTACAATGCCTAGTTTTACTATGCAGATCCTCATCTGCATATCATTTGCATATGATTATTCATCCACCTGATGACGTTTAATGGTACAATACATTAGGAAAATATGAACACATTACATTAATAAAAATCATCTAGTAGCCTATCCTTGC
Organism: Abramis brama; assembly: GCF_963993115.1. Taxonomy (NCBI): domain Eukaryota; kingdom Metazoa; phylum Chordata; class Actinopteri; order Cypriniformes; family Leuciscidae; genus Abramis; species Abramis brama. Next base: position 1,834,222 of record NC_139964.1, on the reverse strand, counting down.
CTTGTTTTTGAATACATACATCAAATAGTGTAAAATACATGTCAGAGAAAGTTTTTCTCAATCTTTTCCACTGGCCAAATTGTATTTTTAATTAATTTATATTTTTAATGGAAACAGATAGGCCTTGGGCATTATTTGCACAAAACTATTTTCCCAGACAATCTGGTATTATCATGACTAGTGCAAAATATCCGTGCAAAATCAGTTTTTGTGTGTGTTTTTAGTAATTGTTGGTTTGGTGTGATTGAATGCTCAATGTTACAATTACACAGCAAAAGTTCAGTGACAACTCCGAGAAAACACTATGCTTGAGCAAACAGTTTGTGAAAAGGCAACTACAAATGATGCCCGTGTAAGAGACTGTGAACGCATTGAATAGGATATGTTTAGTTGGTGAATAGCATAGGCTACTATTACACAGTAGCGATAACATTAAGCGCACCAGAATGAAATTTAATATTCAGAAGTAAACAGCATAGCTGACTTACAGATTCAGTTTACATCCACACATGAATAAGCGTGTCGATTCAGGGAGCAGTGCAAAGTGCCTGTGCAAAATCAGCTTTTGTGTGTGTTTTTAGTAATTGTTGGTTTCTTGGTAAAGAAAACACATTTTTACTCAAATTAATCAAAATGGATTTATCACATTTATCACCAAACTATAATATTCAGAAGTAAACAGTGTAGCTGACTGAGTGTCAGAATGTTTATTTTTAAACCACAACCTTCTTGGGGCTTCTTTGACCGATGCAACTCTCTAATGTCAGAATGTTTATTTTTAAAACCACAACCTTTTAAAAATGATATATTTAACGATATCTTTAGCATTTCTCATCCAAACAACGTCAAACTTGGCACTGCACTTACTCGTGACCCGAGACACCTGTCAAGTTTGAAATCCATCGGACTAACGGTTCGAGAGATATGTGGTTAACAGACACACAGACAGACAGACACACACATAGACAGACAGACACACACACAGACAGACAGACAGACAGACGTTTCTGTAATTTATAGATAGATAAGCAATTATCTCTGTGGTTAAAACATTAAAATATTAAAACACAGCACGCCACAGGAAAAGTGTTAAAAAAAAACATTGCATCCACAACAAATATTTCTATTGATTGAATATAAAAAATGTTGTAACTTCTCAGAAATGATTTCATGTTTAAGTGTTTAACTCCATTAATTTGAATGACATATTTAATCTTAATGTTTATATCAGAAGTAAAACATAAAGGTCACCAGCTGCTCGTCAATAAAGAGGGGTTGGAGGTTGGGGGGGCCCAGGTGGGTGTTGTACTGCCCCCATTGAAACGGGTGAAGAAGACGTTCTATTTCTCTGCAAGAGTTGGTTCTGGGCAGGCAACCCCTGCAGGCTTGAGTGTTCTACCCATCATGATGTTTAAGCCTTGCCATGCTTCCCTCGCATTCCCAGAAGTTAACTTCTGCTCCACCTTGTTCTTATAATCAATCTTAGCCAGCTTGACCTTCCTCCTAAACTCCTTCTCCAGTTCCCTCACCCTAAGTTTATCTCCTTCCAGAAAAGCCTTCTTCTTCTGGACCAGGCACATTTTCATATCCTTGTTAACCCATTTTTTATTATTTGGGAAGATGCTTGTTTGTTGATCTCATATGACCATAAAGATATAAAAGTGTCACAAAATGATCCCAAATGACTCCACATAAGGACATGTGTTAGAATTCTGTGAAATCTAATGAATTATTTAGCAAAAATCCTGACTTTGGTCTATTGTGCACCAAATCAAGATCAATCAAAACGGTATGGAAGCTGTGCAGTGTCGCGTTTTTGATTACCTTTGATTTCTTAACACTTTATGTGCTTTAAATAACGACTGAAAACAGGATTTTCACCAAACACATTAACAATAAGTGCTTTTGAAGAAAGGGATTGAATATACCCGAGCTTTATCATTTGTTTATCTGTTTTTTATTTGTTAAACATCAATTAAATTTTTTTCTATTAAAAGGGTTCGAGAGTTTTGTGTATTTCCTAGTTCGGGTAACAGACACAGTCTCTACATGATGATAGCTAGGTGAAAGAGTCTCTATGTGATGGGATTTATCTGACCTCAGTGACGCGAGGCCGCTAGCAGACGGTTGGTTTAGCCAGTCTGTCTGCTTCCTGACCTGAGCCCCAGATTGTCATGTTTGAGCTCTAAGACTATGAGCCATATTACTAGAGAGAAGAGCAGCACCATCCCAGGAGGGATGAATACCATCTCTTTTCAACAGGTCAGGTCTGCCCCAAAAACTTTTCCAATTGTCTATGAATTCTATATTATTTTGCGGACACCACTTAGACAGCCAGCCATTGAGTGAACACAATCTACTGACTATCTCATCACTCCTGCAAACAGGAAGGGGGCCAGAGCAAATTACAGTGCTTGCAAGTTCACACACCTCTTTAACGTTAATTTTGGTGATCTCCAAACTGATGAACAGCATCATTAGTGCCGACGTGAATAATAATGTTAGAGAATTTACGATTAGTATTAGCCAGCACTTTTAAATTTGCTTTGATGTCAGGCGCTCTGGCTCCCGGCAAACATGTGACTATGGTGGTTGGTGTCTCTATTTTCACGTTCCGTCTAATAGAATCGCCAATAACTAGGGCACAATCAACAGGATTCTCAGTGGGCGTTTCACTGAGTGGGGAGAATCTATAATATAATCATTATAATCTGATTATAATGTAATCAGAACGGAAGAGCAGTGTTTTGTCCCGCGGCTACAGTGTCTCACCGTCACCCAGTTGCCCTGCTGCACGGGCTCTACAGTCGGAACTGAACAATGTACAGAGTTCACTAAGCTAGTCTCATCCAAAGTAGTATCTAAAGCCTTTGCACTCTTACAATTAACCTCAATTAAAGTTTGGATGCATGTCTCTAGTTCTGAAATCTTCTCCGCCAGCCTGACTATCTCCCTGCATTTATCACATGTTATGCCCTCAGCGCTGACAGAGGAGGCTATGCTATACATGTGACAGCTATACATTGCTCCGGGTCTTCAGGAAAAAGTTGATCAATAGGGTTTGGATAGGGAAGGGAAGTAAAAGAGATCAGATTCTTGCATTTGAAATCACGTACCTGTAGATATCTAAAAAAAAAAAAAAAGAAAGAAAGAAAATGGGCTTTATGTTTTTTAAATTGAGATTCTAATTGCACAAAATACTAGAAGCAACCATCAGTAAAAAGATCTTCAAATGTTAAGAGACATGACATGTCATTTAAATGCTGAGTGAATCTATGATTTCTGGCAACTGGGATGCAGATTGAACCTCTCTGCCATCCGAAATAATTGTGAATTTGTGAGTTCCATACCATAGGGTGCAACTTGTGAGAGTCTAGACTCAGTGGTAAGGGTGAGAATAGGAGGGCTGAGAGTGAGAAAGGAAGGCAGGCTGAGGATTCTATCTGGACCCATTTTGGACAGTAATTTATGTATTGTGCACCTTCTTAGTCAGACCTCTTAGGTTACAAGCCCAATAATACAATTGAAAATTTGGGAGAGCCAAAAAATCATCTAAAGTGTTTTTAACAGACATGACATGCACACATCAGATACATTTCTGCAGACTTTATTTATTTGATAAACTTTATCATTTCCATATAATTTCTTAACAGGTTAATCTAATTTCTTGCGTTTTCTCAATCATCAAAGTAAAAGGTTACACTTTATTTTAAGTTGTCATTGTTACAGTGTAATTATATATTTAAGTACTGAGTAATATTAAGCAACTACATGTACTTACTATAGGGTTAGGGTAGGATTAGGTTGAGGGTTAGTTGCATGTAATTATGCATAATTTACTGTTATTACTATGGTAAGTACATGTAACATATGTAACAAAGACACTGTAAAATAAAGTGTTACCAGTAAAACCCTTAAACACGAGTCTCAGGGAACAACAGAATTCATCTGACATTCACTACTGAAGTAAAGTTACTAAACCTCTTAGTCTAAGTCCAAAAGGCCCTGAGAACCTCAGAGCCGAATCCTCCTCTTCACTGAAGACTAGAGACTACATCTATTCTTTTATTTTAAAAGACCCATCAAACCTTCTCCTCGGACTGAAAGAGAAGTGTGCAGCGGACAAGCTGCGTTACTATTTGTTGTTTTTACAAATGTCTGAATCTGTCCGAGGCTTGAGTTTGAGCTTGATGGGGTCTTTGGGAGCCAGTAGACCGCTTAGGCCGAGCTCTAGAGGAACCTGTGAAGAGCAAGAGAAGGTCAGTGTGAGCGAACGAATGAACGAACATCCTCCTGTTACCAGAGACCAACCCGTCTACTCACCTGTGTCTCCGCACACACTGAGACGTCGAACCTCTGCAGGATCTCCACGATCGCCAGCTTCATGGTCACCTGAGCAAATCGCATCCCGATGCAGTTCCTGGGACCGAGGCCGAAGGGCATGTACATGTAGGGGTCAATGGTCTCCTTGTTTCCTTTAGTGAACCTGTTAATAAGGCAGGAAAGAGTCACGTTGGGTTGAAGTATTTATACAGACAATTAGTCTAAAGAACCAACCTTGGGTTCCTAGTGCAACAGTGCAGCTTACTTTTTCAGTGGCCTTGGTTCCGGAAGTATTTTTTCCATAGTGATTTTACAGATATTTTCTAGAGAGTTATAATCCATGAACCAAGCCAACCAGCTAACAGAGAATGTTCTCAGATGTTCTCTCAAAGTTATGAAGAAACGTTCTTCCAGTAACATTAATGGAACATTTTCTGGTCTTTAATAACGCTCTCAAAATGTTAGTACTAAAACATTATTTATACATTGTTCATGAAGCAGTTTTCCTGAAATATTTTAGTTGGATGTTTGTCTAACGTATTTTAAATGTAACTACTTCAAGAACTTTTAAAAGTTAGAAAACTGAACGTTAAAAGAGTTCTCTAAGTGCAGTTTTATTGTTTTGATTCCCTGATTGGTGGATATTTATTTGGGTTTTATGGGTAATGTAGTTTCTCACCAGGATTCTCTTAAACAATTGATAAACAATTCTTTGAAAAAGTAATTTAAAATAATGTGGAATGATGGCTTTATCAAAAGCAGAGACCATAGAGGAACAACCTTGTAGTAAGGTACGGTAAAGTATGAATTTTCAATTCCAGACCTGAGTGGTGCTCTCTATTGTGGCTGGTGGAGCTTGACTGTATGATGAGAAACAGGAGAAACCTGTCCTGACCTCTCTGGTTTGAAGCTCTCGGGGTCGCTCCAGTAATCCGGGTCTCTGTGGAGGGCGAAGGTCGGGATCATGACGACCATATCTTTAGGGATGATGACGCCGTTGATTTCCACCGTTTTCTTGCAGACCCGTTCGAGTCGAGCTGCGACAGGGAACAGCCGGAGGGACTCGTTCAGCGCGGCGTCCAGATAGTCCATGTTCATGACGGCTTCGTAGTCCACCGGGGCCTTCAACACACAATCAATGGTTAAAGTCTCAAACTCATCACGCCGATCCCAACGAGTGTTTCAATGGAGCACTACCTTATTTGGGAAGGTCTCGTCGATCTCCTCCTGCAGTTTCTTCATGGCCTCTGGGTTGGTTGCGAGATTGTAGAATAAGAACGACAGAGTGCTGCTGCTGGTCTCGTAACCGGCGAAGATGAAGATCATGGCCTGCGATAAGATCTCGTGGTCACTCAGACCTGCACAGGACACGGTTTAAGGTATGTGTCTTCACATATAGAAGAACGATCTTTCTTATGGTTGACCATCTGAGATGCTTCACCTTTCTCTGTGTGTTCCTCGCCAGGCTGAGTTTTCCCTGCCGTCTGAGAATCGACCATCAGCTGCAGGAAGTCAACTCTCTTCTGCAGGAATTCAGAAGAGTGGTTTAAAACATCATAACTTTACAGTTCTTCAGATTAAGTGTTTGTTGTACCTTCTTGTGGTCGTTGGCCACTCTTTCAGACTTGATCTTCTGTAAAGCAGCGTAGAAGAAATCGGTCACAGATGTTGGGAAAAATGCTAAATCCATTTTTGCCAGGACGGGGATGACGAAAGGAAACAAAGCTACAGAAGAAATTGTAAAATCTCTTAACAGGGAACAATCTCAGGACTTTGGCTAATGTTCTGGCAAGATTCTCTCAAAGTTATGAACAAATGTTCTTCCATCAACATTCATGAAATGTTCGTTAAAAATTTTCTGGTCTTTAATAATATTCTCAAATGTTAGCATATAAACATTATTTATTCATCATTCATGGAGTTTTTTTTCCTGAAACATTTTTGATGGACGTTTGTCTTGCGTGTTTTTAAATGTTACTACTTGTTTCAGAACATTCAAAAGTAAAATATATAAGCAAAGCAAAATGTAAAATAAGAAAATGGAATGTTCCTTAAACATTTTCATAACCAAGAAAAGAGCTTTTGAAGTGTGTTATCTGACAGGCCTAATTGAGTTATTTACCACAAATCAGGAACAGAGGGTTCAGGAAGTCAAACTTCAGCATTTTCTTTATGTTGGTCACAAATGGATCTTTGGGGTTGTTGAGGGAGTCGATGTCCACACTGAACGCTGTGCTGGTCACCACATCCATACTGTACGCACCGAAGAACCTGAACACATGCAGTCAAGAGAAAGCCATTATTATTCGGTAACACTTTACTTGAAGGGGTGTGCATAAGACTGACATGACACTGTCATAATCATGACATGACAGATGTCATGAATATGAAGGAGGTTTTATGCATGTTTATTACAACTGTCATTAAGTGTCATTCGCTCAATTATGACATTTTTAATGCAAATATGACATTGTGTGAGATGTCTTTGTTATGGCAACTTGACATTACCAAGACAACACAACCTGTCATAAATATGTCATAAACATGACATAGCAGATTAATTATCAAACTTAAGAAACCACTTAGCTTTATGGGTTAACATTTCATTAAACTGTCATGTGGTTGGTTTTGACATTGGCTGTCATGAAGCCATTATAACATTTTAATGACAAATTAAATTTGTACCACTGTAGTTGAGGTCAAGAAAAACATTCTTGACACAGTTATAATGGCCTCATGACAGCCAATGTCAAAACCATATTTAACATATAACATATTTATGACAATTTATGTTGTCTTGGTAATGTCAAGTTGTCATGACAAAGACATCTCAAACAATGTCATATTTGCATTAAAAATTTCATAATTGAGTGAATGACACTTAATGACAGTTGTAATAAACATGCATAAGACCTCCTTCATATTTATGACATCTGCCATGTCATGATTATGAAGGTGTCATGTCAGTCTTATGCACACCCCTTCAAGTAAAGTGTTACCATTTGTACTCTATATATAGTGAATGTTTCCACTGTGCGGGAGGTTATTAAAGGTGATTGGTGAGGAAATTGAACACCTTTGCTCTGTTAATCATAGTGATATTATTGCGGCTCCGTTCTTATCTCTTCAGATAACAAGAAGCATTTGTGATATTATGCAATATGTCTCACTCTTTAATATCCACGTTTTCTCCTCGTGTTGCTGATTTCCCCAGATTCTCAACTAGAATTTGAGAGTGTGTCTTCATGATGCCAAACATCTAGAGTGAGAAGCAGAAGTACATCATCATCATAACATCTTCATCACACACAGTTAATGTTTGATTTTTTTATGATTTTATTATGAAGAGAATCAAACACACACACACACATCCTCCTCAGCATGAATGATTCTGTAGTTCAGTTCAAATGAGACATTTTTCTCAAACTGGATTCTTGTTTGTTTTTTATTGTAGCGCAATAGCACTGCCTTCACGTAACGCTTCAGATAAGCGATGTAATAAATACTTCTGTAAAACTTGTTTGCGTGAGAATGATCCAGATAAAGACTCACGGACCTCCTTTAACCTTCCGCTGGTGAAAGAAGGCGAGAGGACGCTGCGTATTCTCCTCCAGTCGTCATCTTCAACGATGGACACAGCGTCGTACAGCGGCCCGTTCAGACGGAAGTTCTGCCAGATCAGAGGACAAATGTGGATGCAGTGAAGATAAAATGACAACACAAGCACAATCTCTGGCCTGAAAACATTCAAATGATTGGACCTTTATATTTTAACTTTAGATAAAAGACGGGAGTAAAAATGATATTTCTATGAATCTGCATTCTCTTGCAAATCTTTTGCGTTCCCAAGAGAAACTTTGCGTTCTCTCTCAAATCTTTTGCGTTCCCCGAGAAACTCTGCGTTCTCTTAGAAATCTTTTGCATTCCCAGAGTAACTTTGTGTTCTCTCACAAATCTTTTGCGTTCCCAAAGAAATTTTGCTTTCTCTCACAAATCTTTTGCGTTCCCAAAGAAACTTTACGTTCTCTCACAAATATTTTGCATTCACTGAGAAACTTTGCTTTCTCTCACAAATCTTTTGCGTTCCCAAAGAAACTTTACGTTCTCTCACAAATCTTTTGCGTTCCCAAAGAAACTTTACGTTCTCTCACAAATCTTTTGCGTTTGTAAGAGAAACTTTGCATTCTTTTGCAAGTCGTTTGCGCTGCCAAGAGAAACTTTGCGTTCTTTTGCAAATCGTTTGTGTTCCCAAGAGAAACTTTGTGTTCTCTCACAAATCTTTTGCGTTCCCAAAGAAACTTTGTGTTCTCTCACAAATCTTTTGCGTTCACTGAGAAACTTTGCGTTCTCTCACAAATATTTTGCGTTCACTGAGAAACTTTGCTTTCTCTCACAAATCTTTGCGTTTGTAAGAGAAATTTTGCGTTCTCTCAGAAATCTTTTGCGTTCCCTGAGAAACTTTGCATTCTCTCACAAATCTTTTTCGTTTCTAAGAGAAAATTTGCATTCTCTCACAAATCTTTTGCGTTCCCAAGAGAAACTTTGTGTTCTCTTGCAAATCTTTTGCGTTCTCAAAGAAACTTTACGTTCTCTCACAAATCTTTTGCGTTCCCAGATAAACTTCGCGTTCTCTCCCAAATCTTTTGCGTTCCCAAGAGAAACTTTGCATTCTTTTGCAAGTCGTTTGCGCTGCCAAGAGAAACTTTGCGTTCTTTTGCAAATCGTTTGTGTTCCCAAAGAAACTTTGCGTTCTCTCACAAATATTTTGTGTTCACTGAGAAACTTTGCTTTCTCTCACAAATCTTTTGCGTTTCCAAGAGAAACTTTGTGTTCTCTCACAAATCTTTTGCGTTCCCAAAGAAACTTTACGTTCTCTCACAAATATTTTGCGTTCACTGAGAAACTTTGCTTTCTCTCACAAATCTTTTGCGTTCCCAAAGAAACTTTACGTTCTCTCACAAATCTTTTGCGTTCCCAAAGAATCTTTACGTTCTCTCACAAATCTTTTGCGTTTGTAAGAGAAACTTTGCGTTCTCTCAGAAATCTTTTGCGTTCCCTGAGAAACTTTGCGTTCTCTCCCAAATCTTTTGCTTTCCCAGATAAACTTTGCGTTCTCTCCCAAATCTTTTGCGTTCCCAAGAGAAACTTTGCATTCTTTTGCAAGTCGTTTGTGTTCCCAAAGAAACTTTGCGTTCTCTCACAAATCTTTTGCGTTTCCAAGAGAAACTTTGTTCTCTCACAAATCTTTTGCGTTCCCTGAGAAAGTTTGCTTTCTCTCACAAATCTTTTGCGTTCCCAAAGAAACTTTGCGTTCTCTCACAAATCTTTTGCGTTCACTGAGAAAGTTTGCTTTCTCTCACAAATCTTTTGCGTTCCCAAAGAAACTTTGCGTTCTCTCAGAAATCTTTTGCGTTCCCTGAGAAACTTTGCATTCTCTCACAAATCTTTTTCGTTTCCAAGAGAAAATTTGCGTTCTCTCACAAGTTTTTTGCGTTCCCAAAGAAACTTTACGTTCTCTCACAAATCTTTTGCGTTTCCAAGAGAAACTTTGCGTTCTCTCACAAATCTTTTGCGTTCCCAAGAGAAACTTTGTGTTCTCTTGCAAATCTTTTGCGTTCTCAAAGAAACTTTACGTTCTCTCACAAATCTTTTGCGTTCCCAGATAAACTTTGCGTTCTCTCCCAAATCTTTTGCGTTCCCAAGAGAAACTTTGCATTCTTTTGCAAGTCGTTTGCGCTGCCAAGAGAAACTTTGCGTTCTTTTGCAAATCGTTTGTGTTCCCAAAGAAACTTTGCGTTCTCTCACAAATATTTTGTGTTCACTGAGAAACTTTGTGTTCTCTCACAAATATTTTGCGTTCACTGAGAAATTTTGCTTTCTCTCACAAATCTTTTGTGTTTCCAAGAGAAACTTTGTGTTCTCTCACAAATCTTTTGCGTTCCCAAAGAAACTTTACGTTCTCTCACAAATCTTTTGCGTTCCCAAAGAATCTTTACGTTCTCTCACAAATCTTTTGCGTTTGTAAGAGAAACTTTGCTTTCTCTCACAAATCTTTTGCGTTCCCAAAGAAACTTTACGTTCTCTCCCAAATCTTTTGCGTTCCCAAAGAAACTTTATGTTCTCTCACAAATCTTTTGCGTTCCCAAAGAAACTTTACGTTCTCTCACAAATCTTTTGCGTTTGTAAGAGAAACTTTGCGTTCTCTCAGAAATCTTTTGCGTTCCCTGAGAAACTTTGCATTCTCTCACAAATCTTTTGCTTTATCAAGAAAAACTTTGCGTTCTCTCACAAATCTTTTTCGTTTCCACGAGAAAATTTGCGTTCTCTCACAAATCTTTTGCGTTCCCTGAGAAAATTTGCGTTCTCAAAGAAACTTTACGTTCTCTCACAAATCTTTTGTGTTCCCAGAGAAACTTTACGTTCTCTCACAAATCTTTTGCATTCCCAAGAGAAACTTTGCTTTCTCTCACAAATCTTTTGCATTCCCAAGTGAAACTTTGCGTTCTCTCACAAATATGAAATTTGAAAGTTCCCCAGAAGACTTCATTTCATTTCAGAATGATGATGATAATGAGGGTGATTTTACCCTTCTGTTGGTGAAGAGAGAGTAACATTCTTTAATCAAGATGGTTTTGATGATGGATTGATCCATGATGCACAGAACGGGCTGCCTTGCATCGTAGATACTGTGAGAAACAAACAATTCAGAAAGAAACATTACATTCAGAAGAATCATTCAGTTCACTATAACTGTACGATTGATTCACTGTCATTATCATGGTCTCATTATGATCGTCTTCCTCGGCTCTTCATTACAGATCTTACTGATCTCATGATGTTGAACGTTCAAACATGTTTGTCATTTCCTCTTAAACTAATGCACACAGTGGAGTAATTTCTGTTTCAGATTTTCTGAAATGATTCTTTCAGATGATTCATTGAGATTGATCAGTGAAGTGTCATCCGTTAGTCTCATACTCACCCCCAGACTCGTCCATACTTCTTGAAACACCCGAGATCGAAATTATGAAACCCCTGAAAGCACAGCGACAGACGAGTTCACATTCAGACACATTCAGAAGAGTCATAAGAAAAACACTGAGAGAAGACTATAGTATCATCTGTGTGATTGACACAGACAGGATCACGTTAGATTTGCATGGATCATTAAAGAACCTGCGACGGACTGACGGAGAACCAGTAGATCATCGAGATCCAGATGTGACCAAAGGTCAGTATTTGCTTTATAATAAACTCACCTCTCTATATCTCAGCATTGTTCCGAAGAATGGAATGGGTTTGGGACCCGGTATTCCCAACTTCTTGAACTGACTGTGAGGCCAGTATCCATATCTGGAAGTCACATCAAAACCATTTAAATCACAATCCCAGCAGACAAAAATATGTTCTGAGAATATTTTGCCAATGTTCTTATTACATTATGAAAATGTTGTTTCTGAATGTTCTCACATTTTTTTCTTGGTTATATAAACCTTAAGGAAACATTCCATTTTATAATTTGTCAAACATTATGGAAACTTTGAAAGTTTCTCTGTTCTTTTAAAGAAACATTTAAAGAAATGTTCTCTGAACATTCTGAAACTGGTTTAAATAATTTAAAAGATTAGTTTAAAATATGAACGTCCAAATGAAAAAAAAAAAAAAAAAAACGCTCCATGAACGATGTATAAATAATGTTTTTGTGCTAAAGTTTTGAGAACATTATTAAAGACCAGATCATTTTGATCTAATGTTCTATTAATGTTACTGGAAGAACGTTTGTTCATAACTTTAAGAGAACGTTCCCTGTTTAGCTGGGATTTTAGACAGATCTTATGACACATACAGCATTAGATTTTTGAAATGGTTAAAGTCAAGTCACCTTTATTTATACAGCGCTTTTTACAATACAGAGTGTTTCAAAGCATCTTTACAGAGATAACAGGAAAATAATACAACAAACTGTTTAACTGTTAGAATATCAGCTGATACAGTGACTAATAATCAGCCCTGCATTTCTACATATGAGTCATATGAGTTACCAATTGGCTAATTTTTATTAAGATTCTAGAACTAGACCTAATTATTCAGTTTAGTAGAGTCATGAACTGAAGATTTAAAAGATTTTAGACAAGAAGAGTCATGAATCACTCACATAACCAGAAGTGCCACAAACAGCATGAGCAGAGCCCATGTTTCAGCTGAGAAGAACAGACCGTAGCTCATGGTTGCTGATCCCGAGACGCTCAGACTAGAAACACACGGCGAGGAGCAGGAGCTTTATTCTGATCTCGGATTACACATTAACCAAAGCAGAACACACAAACAGGAAGAACCTCTGCACACACTGTCAAACACACGGCTCACCTCTGACCGGACTATTCATCAAACTATAATGCAATAATCACATGTTCTGCTCCAGTTTCACACGCTTGTGTTTGTTTCCTGTTTCTCCTATTGTTTTGTCTCTTTGCCTCGGATATCACAGGCTCTGTTTGTTGAACGCTTCTCAGAGCTGAAGTCATAAATCCCAGAGGAAAGAGAAATCACATGATCTCCTTGAATAATGGTTTGCTCTGGGCAGCACTGAGATTGAATGGAGAGCAAATGCCTCTCAGATGTGTCTCGTCTGTAGTCTTACTGTACTGACTCTTTTCTCTTTAGTTTCAGATAGCTAAATGAAACTATAGCAAAAAGAGCACAATCTGATCAATAGTATTTTCTATATTGATAGAGCTGAAGTTGAGTATCTGATTATTCTTCTGTTTGGTTCTAAGATAACAAGTATGTTATGTAAGTGTGAATCTCCAGACGAGGACGTGCTGCTTATTTCATCTCTTTCAGTGTTTGAAGTGGCACCGGCACTTATTTTAAGTTGTAGCGTTTAAACCTCATGAAAATGGTGGCAGGCTTCGGCTCCTCCTCATCTTTTAGTCAGCATTATTCAGCATGTTCTTCAGGGCGCAGCGCCAGAGGCAGAGGGACAAAGGTGTGTCACAGTTTGTTTTTTTATTTGTTTTTTTATTTTTTTTATTGAAGAAACATGTAAATATACAGATACATTTAGGAGAACACAGAAGAGGTAAAACAAAGACAAAGCATATAGAGTAATTATAACTTAAATACCTTATACCTTTACATAGGGAAACAATACAAAACAAAGGATAATAATAATAAAAAAAAAAAACATAAATAATAATAATAATACAAATAAAATAAACCAATATATGACAAAAAGCTGGTTAATCCTGAATATCAGAGCCATTACAAAATAATTGTTCATATATTTTCAGGAATCTATCACATTTTTTATTGTTTGTTAAACTAAAAGATTTAAGCAGTGAGTCTACTTCAAACAAAAAATGAGAGAAAGTAGGAAGTGAGCCCATAAATTTCTGTTTATGGATGAAAAATTTGCCAAATAAAATAAAAAAGTTAAAAATGTATTCTTTGGATGTGTGGGAGTCAGTATAATAACAAATAATATCTTTCAAATTAAAAGAGTGTGCATGAATGGGGTTTTTATTTAAATGAGAAAATACGCTAGACCAAAATTTCTGAACCAATTTGCAAGAATAAAATAAGTGTATTAATGTTTCATCTTCGTCACCACAAAACGAACAAGTACTAGAAATATCAATATATTTGGACACCGTTGCATTAACAGGATATATCTTATGTAATATTTTAAAGTGGACTTCTTTGGTCTTGTTGGGAATAAAATATTTATGTGGTAATAACCACGCTTTTCTCCATTCAATATTGCCAATAAAAGCAGCCCAATGGGATCTGCCTCTAGGGCAAATTAGATCTCTTTTTTGAAAAATCTGGCGAATGTTTATTATTGCATTTCTTATCATAAATGCTAATGCCATCCAATAACAAAGCTGACTCCTTCGTATCATTTTGGTTGTATAATAAGTGGCTCTTAACCAGTTGCACTAGACCTGTAGGAATAGCTTTAATCACAGTATTGTATTCTTTAAAATGAATAGGGAAGTCATGGATAGACACGAAGCGTTCATAAGACAAGATGTTACCAGAATTGTCAAATAAAGAAATTATATAAATTAAATCTCTATTAAACCAATTAGAAAAAAAGAGAGATTTGTTTCTAACCGTTATATTCATATTATTCCACAAAAGAGTTTGATGTGGTGAGAAATTGTGGATGTAACACAATTTCCATGCGAGAAGAGCTTGCTGATGAAATTTAGATAGTTTAACCGGGAGTTTATTGCACATATAATTACATTTTAAGATTAAAGCTGCAAGCAGCGATGAAAGGGCCCTCGCACCCGTGCCATCGTCACTCGGTGGCTTTAGGAAGACAGAGCATGGTTGGGCAATGTGCATTTAAGGAGGTATAGTAGTTGCTAGCATGTTTAGTATGTTTCTAGCATGCTTAGTACACAATAGTTATGTGGTTAGTTCTGCATTACTGTTTTAACCATGTCAGTTTTTGTTGCCAGTAGGTGGGGCTATGTCTATATCTGAATATCGCTATGTAGATGTGTTCAGTGCAGGACTTTTATTAAACGTGTGAAGTTTGGGGCAGATTGGACATTGTATGCTTGAGTTACAGCAAATTCCTATTTAATTGCAGTAATAGCATGCTTTAGCACTTAGCTAAGTGTTTGCTAGCATGTTTTAGCATGTTTCTAGTATGTTGTTAGCATGTTTAGCACTTGCTGGCACTTTTTTATATGTTATCAGGAGTTCACAACAGGGTTAAACATGCCACTTCCTGTTGCCAGCAGGTGGCGCTATGACTGTAACTGAATATGTGCATGGTCATGAGTTCAGGACAAAACGCTTATCAAAAGTGTGAAGTTTGGCGCAGATTGGACATTGCCTTCTTGAGTAACGACAACATCCTGTTTCATTGAATTAGCATGCTTTAGCACTTAGCTAAGTATTGCTAGCATGTTTTAACATGTTTCTAGCATGTTTATAAGACAATGGCATTTTTAACATGTTGCTAGAACGGCATCAACGTGTTAAACATAACACTTCCTGTTACCAGTAGGTGGCGCTATTACTATAACTGAATATTCTCATGTAGATGTGTTCAGGCCATGACTCTTATCAAACGTGTGAAGTTTCGGGCAGATTGGACATTCCGTGCCTGAGTTACAGCCAATTCCTATTTAATTGCAGTAATAGCGAGCTTTAGCACTTAGCTAAGTGTTTGCTAGCATGTTTTAGCATGTTTCTAGTATGTTGTTAGCATGTTTAGCACTTGCTGGCACTTTTTTATATGTTATCAGGAGTTCACAACAGGGTTAAACATGCCACTTCCTGTTGCCAGCAGGTGGCGCTATGACTGTAACTGAATATGTGCATGGTCATGAGTTCAGGACAAAACGCTTATCAAAAGTGTGAAGTTTGGCGCAGATTGGACATTGCCTTCTTGAGTAACAACAACATCCTGTTTCATTGAATTAGCATGCTTTAGCACTTAGCTAAGTATTGCTAGCATGTTTTAACATGTTTCTAGCATGTTTATAAGTCAATGGCATTTTTAACATGTTGCTAGAACGGCATTAACGTGTTAAACACTAGGTGGCGCTATTACTATAACTGAATATTATCATGTAGATGTGTTCAGGCCTTGACTCTTATCAAACGTGTGAAGTTTGGGGCAGATTGGACATTCCGTGCCTGAGTTACAGCAAATTCCTATTTAATTGCAGTAATAGCATGCTTTAGCACTTAGTTAAGTGTTTGCTAGCATGTTTTAGCTTCTAGTATGTTGTTAGCATGTTTAGCACTTGCTGGCACTTTTTTATATGTTATCAGGAGTCCACAACAGTGTTTAACATGTCACTTCCTGTTGCCAGCAGGTGGCGCTATAAATGTAACTGAATATGAGCATGGTCATGTGTTCAGGACAGAACGCTTATCAAAAGTGTGAAGTTTGGCGCAGATTGGACATTGCCTTCTTGAGTAACAACAACATCCTGTTTCATTGAATTAGCATGCTTTAGCACTTAGCTAAGTATTGCTAGCATGTTTTAACATGTTTCTAGCATTTTTAGAACTCAATGGCATTTTTAACATGTTGCTAGAACAGCATCAACGTGTTAAACATGTCACTTCCTGTTGCCAGTAGGTGGCGCTATTACAATAACTGAATTTGAGCATGGACATGTGTTCAGGCCATGATTCTTATCAAACGTGTGAAGTTTGGGGCAGATTGGACATTCCATGCCTGAGTTACAGCAAATTCCTATTCAATTGCAGTAATAGCATGCTTTAACACTTAGCTAAGTGTTTGCTAGCATGTTTTAGCATGTTTCTAGTATGTTGTTAGCATGTTTAGCACTTGCTGGCACTTTTTTATATGTTATTAGGAGTCCACAACAGTGTTAAACATGTCACTTCCTGTTGCCAGCAGGTGGCGCTATGACTATAAATGAATATGAGCATGGTCATGTGTTCAGGACAGAATGCTTATCAAACGTGTGAAGTTTGGGGCAGATTGGACATTCCATGCCTGAGTTACAGCAACTTCCTGTTTCATGGCGAAACATCGAAATTTGTCAGGCCGCCGAGGACCCGCCCTTCGACGAAAACTCAAGATCTTCGCAATTTAACGTCGCAAAGGCCTTAAGATTATACTCACCAAATTTGAAGATGATCAGATTAAAACTGTAGGAGGAGTTCGTTAAAGTACGAGGCCTGAAAATGGCAAAAACTGCACAAAAATCTGAGAGGAAGTTCAAAATGGCTGACTTCCTGTTGTGTTTAGGGCTATGCTCCAAGAGACTTTTTTGTAGGTATTAGGTGATTACATGTATGTACCGAATTTCGTGCACGTACGTGGAACGTTGCGGGAGGCGCACTCCGTTGAACTTTTATAGGTGGCGCTATCGAGCCATTTTGCCCCGTCCAATTCTGAAACCTTTATCAGATGTAAATTTTCGCCAGTTCTGACGCGTGTGCAAAGTTTTGTGAGTTTTCGAGCATGTTTAGGCCCTCAAAAATGCAATTAAATGCGGAGAAGAATAATAATAATAATTAAAGCTGCAAGCAGCGATGAAAGGGCCCTCGCACCCGTGCCATCGTCACTCGGTGGCTTTAGGAAGACAGAGCATGGTTGGGCAATGTGCATTTAAGGAGGTATATCTAGTAGTTGCTAGCATGTTTAGCATGTTTCTAGCATGCTTAGTACACAATAGTTATGTGGTTAGTACTGCATTACTGTGTTAACCATGTCAGTTTCTGTTGCCAGTAGGTGGGGCTATGTCTATATCTGAATATCGCTATGTAGATGTGTTCAGTGTAGGAATTTTATCAAACATGTGAAGTTTGGGGCAGGTTGGACATTGTATGCTTGAGTTACAACAACTTCCTTTAGCATTTCTAGCATGTTTTATGATGTTTCTAGCATATTACATATTAATTTTGGGGTAGATTGGACATTGCATGCCTGAGTTACAGCAAATTCATATTTAATTGCAGTAATAGCATGCTTCAACACTTAGCTAATTATTTGATAGCATGTTTCTAGTATGTTGCTAACATGTTTAGCAGTTGGTGGCACTTTTTTATATTTTATTAGGAGTCCAGAACAGTGTTAAACGTCACTTCCTGTTGCCAGCAGGCGGCGCTATGACAATATCTGAATATGAGCATGGACTTGTGTTCAGGAGATAACTCTTATCAAACGTGTGAAGTTTGGGGTAGATTGGACATTGTATGCTTAAGTTACAACAACTTCCTTTAGCATTTCTAGCATGCTTTAGAACTTAGCTATGTGTTGCTAGCATGTTTCTTGCATGTTACATATTACGTTTGGGGCAGATTGGACATTTCATGCCTGTGTTACAGCAAATTCCTATTTAATTGCAGCAATAGCATGCTTTAGCACTTAGCTACATGTTTGCTAGCATGTTTTAACATGTTTCTAGTATGTTGTTAGCATGTTTAGCACTTGCTGGCACTTTTTTATGTTTTTATATGTCCACAACAGTGTTTAACATGTCACTTCCTGTTGCCAGCAGGTGGTGCTATGACTGTAACTGAATATGAGCATGTTCATGTGTTCAGGACAGAACGCTTATCAAAAGGTTGAAGTTTGGTGCAGATTGGACATTGCCTTCATGAGTAACAACAACATCCTGTTTCATTGAATTAGCATGCTTTAGCACTTAGCTAAGTATTGCTAGCATGTTTTAACATGTTTCTAGCATGTTTAGAAGACAATGGCATTTTTAACATGTTGCTAAAACGGCATCAACGTGTTAAACATGACACTTCCTGTTACCAGTAGGTGGAGCTATTACTATAACTGAATATTCGCATGTAGATGTGTTCAGGCCATGACTCTTATCAAACGTGTGAAGTTTGGGGCAGATTGGACATTCCGTGTCTGAGTTACAGCAAATTCCTATTTAATTACAGTAATAGCATGCTTTAGCACTTAGCTAAGTGTTTGCTAGCATGTTTTAGCATGTTTCTAGTATGTTGTTAGCATGTTTAGCACTTGCTGGCACTTTTTTATATGTTATCAGGAGTCCACAACAGTGTTTAACAAGTCACTTCCTGTTGCCAGCAGGTGGCGCTATAAATGTAACTGAATATGAGCATGGTCATGTGTTCAGGACAGAACGCTTATCAAAAGTGTGAAGTTTGGCGCAGATTGGACATTGCCTTCATGAGTAACAACAACATCCTGTTTCATTGAATTAGCATGCTTTAGCACTTAGCTAAGTATTGCAAGCATGTTTTAACATGTTTCTAGCATGTTTAGAAGACAATGGCATTTTTAACATGTTGCTAAAACGGCATCAACGTGTTAAACATGACACTTCCTGTTAACAGTAGGTGGCGCTAATACTATAACTGAATATTCTCATGTAGATGTGTTCAGGCCATGACTCTTATCAAACGTGTGAAGTTTGGGGCAGATTGGACATTCCGTGCCTGAGTTACAGCAAATTCCTATTTAATTGCAGTAATAGCATGCTTTAGCACTTAGTTAAGTGTTTGCTAGCATGTTTTAGCATGTTTCTAGTATGTTGTTAGCATGTTTAGCACTTGCTGGCACTTTTTTTATGTTATCAGGAGTTCACAACAGTGTTAAACATGCCACTTCCTGTTGCCAGCAGGTGGCGCTATGACTGTAACTGAATATGAGCATGGTCATGTGTTCAGGACAGAACGCTTATCAAAAATGTGAAGTTTGGCGCAGATTAGACATTGCCTTCTTGAGTAACAACAACATCCTGTTTCATCGAATTTGCATGCTTTAACACTTAGCTAAGTATTGCTAGCATGTTTTAAGATGTTTCTAGCATGTTTAGAACTCAATGGCATTTTTAACATGTTGCTAGAACAGCATCAACGTGTTAAACATGTCACTTCCTGTTGCCAGTAGGTGGCGCTATTACTATAACTGAATTTGAGCATGGACATGTGTTCAGGCCATGATTCTTAACAAACGTGTGAAGCTTGGGGCAGATTGGACATTCCGTGCCTGAGTTACAGCAAATTCCTATTTAATTGCAGTAATAGCATGCTTTAGCACTTAGTTAAGTGTTTGCTAGCATGTTTTAGCATGTTTCTAGTATGTTGTTAGCATGTTTAGCACTTGCTGGCACTTTTTTATGTTATCAGGAGTTCACAACAGTGTTAAACATGCCACTTCCTGTTGCCAGCAGGTGGCGCTATGACTGTAACTGAATATGAGCATGGTCATGTGTTCAGGACAGAACGCTTATCAAAAATGTGAAGTTTGGCGCAGATTAGACATTGCCTTCTTGAGTAACAACAACATCCTGTTTCATTGAATTTGCATGCTTTAACACTTAGCTAAGTATTGCAAGCATGTTTTAACATGTTTCTAGCATGTTTAGAACTCAATGTCATTTTTAAACATGTTGCTAGAACGGCATCAACGTGTTAAACATGACACTTCCTGTTACCAGTAGGTGGCGCTATTACTATAACTGAATATTCTCATGTAGATATGTTCAGGCCATGATTCTTATCAAACGTGTGAAGTTTGGGGCAGATTGGACATTCCATGCCTGAGTTACAGCAAATTCCTATTTAATTGCAGTAATAGCATGCTTTAGCACTTAGCTAAGTGTTTGCTAGCATGTTTTAGCATGTTTCTAGTATGTTGTTAGCATGTTTAGCACTTGCTGGCACTTTTTATATGTTATTAGGAGTCCACAACAGTGTTAAACATGTCACTTCCTGTTGCCAGCAGGTGGCGCTATGACTATAAATGAATATGAGCATGGTCATGTGTTCAGGACAGAACGCTTATCAAAAGTGTGAAGTTTGGCGCAGATTGGACATTCCATGCCTGAGTTACAGCAACTTCCTGTTTCATGGCGAAACATCGAAATTTGTCAGGCCGCCGAGGACCCGCCCTTCGACGAAAACTCAAGATCTTCGCAATTTAACGTCACAAAGGCCTTATGATTACACTCACCAAATTTGAAGATGATCAGATTAAAACTGTAGGAGGAGTTCGTTAAAGTACGAGGCCTGAAAATGGCAAAAACTGCACAAAAATCTGAGAGGAAGTTCAAAATGGCTGACTTCCTGTTGGTTTTAGGGCTATGCTCCAAGAGACTTTTTTGTAGGTATTAGGTCATTACATATATGGACCGAATTTCGTACACGTACGTGGAACACAGCGGGAGGCGCACTCCGTTGAACTTTTATAGGTGGCGCTATCAAGCCATTTTGCCTCGCCCAATTCTGAAACCTATATCAGATGTAAATTTTCGCCAGTTCTGACACGTGTGCAAAGTTTCGTGAGTTTTCGAGCATGTTTAGGCCTTCAAAAATGCAATTAAATGTGGAGAAGAATAATAATAATAATTAAAGCTGCAAGCAGCGATGAAAGGGCCCTCGCACCCATGCCATCAACACTCGGTGGCTTTAGGAAGACAGAGCATGGTTGGGAAATGTACATTTAAGGATGTATATATAGTAAGAGTATGTCAAAGTCAGTTACAAAATGTTTTGTATAATGGTGATAATAGCATGCTTCATGACTCAGCTAAGTGTTGCTAGCATGTTTAGTCTGTTTCTAGCATGCTTAGTACACAATAATTATGTGGTTAGTACTGCATTACTGTGTTAACCATGTCAGTTTCTGTTGCCAGTAGGTGGCGTTATGACTATAGCTGAATATGAGCATGGATGTGTGTTCAGGACAGAACTCTTATCAAACGTGTGAAGTTTGGTGCAAAATGGAAATTGCCTTCTTGAGTAACAAAAAAGTCATGTTTCATTGAATTAGCATTCTTTAGCACTTAGCTAAGCATTGTTAGCATGTTTTAACATGTTTCTAGCATGTTTAGAACTCAATGGCATTTTTAACATGTTGCTAGAACGGCATCAACGTGTTAAACATGTCACTTCCTGTTGCCAGTAGGTGGCGCTATTACTATAAATGAACATTCTCATGTAGATGTATTCAGGCGATGACTCTTATCAAAAGTGTGAAGTTTGGGGCAGATTGGACATTCCATGCCTGAGTTACAGCAAATTCCTATTTAATTGCAATAATAGCATGCTTTAGCACTTAGCTAAGAGTTTGCTAGCATGTTTTAGCATGTTTCTAGTATGTTGTTAGCATGTTTAACACTTGCTGGCACTTTTTTATATGTTATTAGGAGTCCATAACAGTGTTAAACATGTCACTTCCTGTTGCCAGCAGGTGGCGCTATGACTGTAACTGAATATAAGCATGGTCATGTGTTCAGGACAGAACGCTTATCAAAAGTGTGAAGTTTGGGGCAGATTGGACATTCCATGCCTGAGTTACAGCAAATTCATATTTAATTGCAGTAATATCATTCTTTAGCACTTAGCTAAGTGTTTGCTAGTATGTTTTAGCATGTCTCTAGTATGTTGGTAGGATGTTTAGCACCTACTGGCATTTTTTTATATGTTATTAGGAG
Organism: Abramis brama; assembly: GCF_963993115.1. NCBI lineage: Eukaryota > Metazoa > Chordata > Actinopteri > Cypriniformes > Leuciscidae > Abramis > Abramis brama. The sequence goes on along the minus strand of NC_139964.1, from coordinate 1,811,966 downwards.
TCAAGAACAATGTTAAACGTCACTTCCTGTTGCCAGCAGGTGGCGCTATGACTATAACTAAATATGAGCATGGACATGTGTTCAAGAGATAACTCTTATCAAACGTGTGAAGTTTGGGGTAGATTCTACATTGCCTTCTTGAGTAACAACAAAGTCCTGTTTCATTGAATTAGCATGCTTTAGCACTTAGCTAAGTATTGCTAGCATGTTTTAACATGTTTCTAGCATGTTTAGAACTCAATGGCATTTGTAACATGTTGCTAGAACGGCATCAACGTGTTAAACATGTCACTTCCTGTTGCCAGTAGGTGGCGCTATAACTATAACTGAATTTGAGCATAGACATGTGTTCAGGCCATGATTCTTATCAAACGTGTGAAGTTTGGGGCAGATTGGACATTCCATGCCTGAGTTACAGCAAATTCCTATTTAATTGCAGTAATAGCATGCTTTAGCACTTAGCTAAGTGTTTGCTAGCATGTTTCTAGTATGTTGCTAACCTGTTTAGCACTTGCTGGCTCTTTTTTATATGTTATTAGGAGACCACAACAGTGTTAAACATGTCATTTCCTGTTGACAGCAGGTGGCGCTATTACTATAACTGAATATTCTCATGTAGATGTGTTCAGGCCATGACTCTTATCAAACGTGTGAAGTTTGGGGCAGATTGGACATTCCATGCCTGTGTTACAGCAAATTCCTATTTAATTGCAGCAATAGCCTGCTTTAGCACTTAGCTAAGAGTTTGCTAGCATGTTTTAGCATGTTTCTAGTATGTTGTTAACATGTTTAGCACTTGCTGGCACTTTTTTTTATATGTTTTTATATGTTCACAACAGTGTTTAACATGTCACTTCCTGTTGCCAGCAGGTGGCACTATGACTGTAACTGAATATGAGCATGGTCATGTGTTCAGGACAGAACGTTTATTAAAAGTGTGAAGTTTGGCGCAGATTGGACATTGCCTTCTTGAGTAACAACAACATCGTGTTTCATTGAATTAGCATGCTTTAC